>NC_139229.1:154985535-155310535 GCF_977018435.1 Lepisma saccharinum | reverse complement strand
ATTGCACCCCCGTTGTTTATATGACTCCATCAGATTTTCTACAAGTTCTTGTAGCTTTGAAATTTCCCAGAAAACCATTCGAAACATTTTTAATTTATTGCCATGCTGCATTTTCCCTGTCACTTAGAACTTCTTCAAACTGATAGTTTTTAAAAAGTTCCTTGATTTGTGGATCAATGAGAATGCCTGCTTTTACTTTGTCAAAACTGAGCTTGGTGAATTTTTTACGTATGTAAGTGAATGCAGAACTCCTCACATCTAAAGCTTTTACAAAATTCTTCATAAGCCCCAATTTTATATGTAGTGGGGGAAGCAAAACTTTGCTTGGCTCTATCAAAGTTTCATGTGCAACATTTTTCATTCCAGGAGTTAACGATTGTCTTTGGGGCCAACATTTGCTAGCATAATGGCTAATCCCACTCGCATAGAAAACAATATTTAGTGTAGCCAGCTTCCAGTCCTAAGAAAATAGCAATTACCTAGAAATCACCACATACTTCCCACTGGTACTTCTTATCAGAATGTTTTGCATATTTGCATATGCTTCTTTTGTTAGTTGCATACGCCACAGGAATGTAAGGAAACTTCTTTCAGTTATGTACAAGAACCCCTTTAAGACTTTCTTTGAAGCA
This sequence comes from Lepisma saccharinum, assembly GCF_977018435.1. Classification (NCBI taxonomy): domain Eukaryota; kingdom Metazoa; phylum Arthropoda; class Insecta; order Zygentoma; family Lepismatidae; genus Lepisma; species Lepisma saccharinum. The sequence goes on along the minus strand of NC_139229.1, from coordinate 155,309,903 downwards.
TCAATGAACAGTTGCCGCTGATCAGGACTGTGCCTCATATTCAATGCATCCATCAGGCAATCAATGTCGTTGCAATAAGAGAAATCACAGTCACTTTTAAAGAATTGCTCAAAATATTTGTTTCTGCGGTGAAATGTTGTAACTTTCATGGAAGGATGTAGATAATTAAATTGTTGTAACCTTGATACCAACAATTCTGCCTTATTAATAGAAGTTCTAGATCCCTGATGAGGTCATTGAGCTCACCTTGTGTCATCTTATGATTGGAGGAGTCTGCCCTTGTCAAGTAGTCTGCACCTCTTAAGTCTGTGACTGCTCTTGCTCTTTGCTTGAAGAAACACTGCTATTTTCAGGAGAGTCCATAGAAAGGTTTTCTGGAGGTTCAGGAACAGCAAGTCCTTCGCCATGAGGCACAGGCCAATTGCAGAAGGTATATTACGGTACACAAATGTTGGTTCTCTCTTCCTGGACATACCTTTCTTAATAGGGGAAATCATACAGGACATACCTTTCTTAATAGGGGGAATCATACAGAAATAAGAATCAGTAGTGTGATTGGTAGGCCCCCTCCATACCATGAGCACTACAAACTGCATACAACGTCCTTTTCCATTCACCCACGCATTAGGTTTCGACAAACCTGTAGTGCAGCACACGTGTGGTGAACATTTTTTGTCCTGGTCCCCTATCTTACACCCGAAATATAATATGATTTCTTAATAGATGGCATAATCGAACTCTTCCTCGAAGCAAATGTCACTTCTCCGCATATATAGCAGAAGTTATCTGGATTATTTACGCACTTCCAGGACATTTTTCTGCTTGTCTATAAGATTAGAATGCTAGCTAGAATGGTCACAACACAATTCTCATAGAAGCACTTCAGTACACATCAGAAATCAGATCAGTATTGTACAACACTTTATAAGAACTGAAAACTTACAAGATGACAATTTTACTGATCACGTGATTATTACGCATGCAGGGAGAATAGCTGATCACGTGATGAACATGCATTCAGCAAGAATTGCGGCATGATCTTCCAGTGTTGCCAACTGTTTATCTGTGCGAACCCCATATTTAGTGGGAAAATCATAATTTCAGGTCATGGCTGTAATTTAAAAACTAGAGCTTAGCTAGTGGCCTCAAATTAATCATGATTAGCTAATCTCATTTCCATAACATTTTGTGCAGAACAGTGTTATAGTTTAAAGGTTTAAAAACATGTGCCACTATCTAAAAACAAGCATACAAAGCAGATCAAAAGCTATCAAAGGATATAGGTCTGAGTATCAACCTGAGCAAGGGTGTTCCTTTATGAATTCACCTGTCATTCATCCCAATAATTAACCTAAAGAAGAAAAAAGGGATTCAAAATGCTAATGCCCATTTACCAAAGTTTGTGTGTTCAGAACAGTATCTTGAAATCCTACTCTGAAAGTGTCGCACAAAGCATATCACAAAATTTATGTTTACCTTGCTTCTTCAGACTCCAGCAACTTCCTGTAGGAGCCAATCTCTAAATCAAGGGCCACTTTAATATCCATTAAATCTTGATACTCTTGCAGTTGTGTTGCCATTTCTTCGCGCATTCGTTGAAGTTCTTCTTCCAATGTTTGCATCTGTTCAGCGTATCTCAATCGCTCTGATTCGAGCAGCTTTTCCAGATCTCGAATCCTGGCCTGAGAACAGAAGTAGTACAAAGATTAGTTTGGACTCAAGTTGCATCATATCCAGAATAGAATAGAATAGCACTTACAAACCACATTTTGGGGACATTTTCACCCAAATATACTTCACGCACGTAGCGTAGCTCTCTCTTACTCTGGTTTTAACTGCATGTGTCAACTAGGAGAATTGACAAAATTTGTGCTTAAATCAATCATAAAAAGATTTAAAAAAGTCAAATATGAGAGCTATCCATAAAACTTCAGTTTTCATCTAATGAATGTAGTGGAATTACAGTTCCATGTCTGGCAACAGTGTAGTGTGGGTTCGTATGCATCCAACTTTGGAAGAGTGCAGGGAGTCAACAACTGCCATTTAGAATACATGATGCAGTTCAACTCTGTGATAAGATTTCTCAGTCAAAACTTGTAAACCTGTTGAAATCAATCTTCAACTTTGCAAGTTTATAGCGAATATAATGAGTGAAGGTGGCCATGTGCTCAAAAATAAGCAGTAAATGTTCATGATGAAAAGAAGTGGCCAGGCTACTGTGGTGAATGATGACCTGGTTCAAAAGTGTGACTAAAAGGTTTGATATGAACATGAAGAAATTACTAGCATAGCAGCACTTTGATGACTAGTTGTAGTCCAACATTTGTGCCGAAGCTTCATTAACAGGCAACAGTGTTCTATGATGGAATACCACACTATGGAATATGTTTAAATCTGGCTCTAAAGTGTGTTGAAACAACAGTTCAAAGTTGTAGTTTTAATATGACAGTAGAAAACTTTATGTTTTAATTGGTATTTTTATAATTTTTTTTAAATTATGTGTTTGTCCTTTTACTCTATACTCAAGTAAAAATTGTAGCATAAGGCTAAATGAAATATTATATAAAAATGTCCTGTTACTAATGATTAGAGGCATGCAAATTTAGTTTTTGACGAAAACACGAAATATGAAATAACATGCTGTAATGTTAATTTTTCATGTTTCTGAAAGGTGAGAGGTGCATTTTCCTACCCTGTTTTGTCACGAAATAATGCAAAATGAACTGCAAAATGCGAAATATACTCTTAAACACGAAATTTACTGTTTATATACCAATACGACACTTTCTGAAGTCTGAAGTATCCAGTGAGTTATGCAATTCACGGAAAATTGATTAATTCTGCTGTAAATATTTGAGAAGCAAAAATCGACCCCTTTACACAAGAATAAATTTAATACTCTGGTAACTACATAAATGTGCTATTAGAAGGGATAAGTTTATTTTGTGTAGTAAGTTCAGTTTTTATACCAAATTTAGGATTATATTCACAATTTTAAAACCAAAATGTCATTTTGTATAGCACTTTTGATGTGATTATTCACTGCTATAACACCGAAATTGTATTTTATTTACCGCTTTTGAACCCAAAATAGACTTTTTTTGTACCAAAATTTTGCTTTTTTATTTACCAAAAATATGTGCCTCTACTAATGATACAACTGTGCACCTAACTTATCAAACATTAAGTGGAAACAATTTAGCACTTCAGGATTTTATGTTTCCTACCTTATACACTACTTTTCCATATGTAAGAGTAACATTAATAATGCCATTTAAAATACTGACACTAAATTGAAAAAATTGTGAAGAATCTGAATTGGTAATTTACCTATTTAGGTAATACATGTAACCAGGTGACCAATAGTTTTGACACTTCAGGAAATTAAATAAGAGCCTAAATTTTGAAATTTATATCCATGGCAGAACTGGTTACCGATTTGCATGTTAGTTACATAATATCTGTACTGGCTGACCTCAGCATGATGTATTCACAAACACCAAAATAAAGTTGCATTTGGACTATTTACATAACTTTAGAAGCAGAACACTTAAAAAATGGACAATTACAGCAGTGTTGACAGTAGAAACTCAAAACACTTAAAATATTACCTGCAATGCATTGTTTGTGGCTTCCAATTCAGTAACCCTATTGCTCATGGAGTCCATTCGAGATCGGGACTGGCGCAACTCTTCCACTGCAGCTGCCGCAGCACCACTATTCCTTTGGGCTTGGTTCCTCAAGTCTCGAATCTGATTGGGGAAAGAACATTTGCATGTTACAGGTTTTGAATATCAGTGGATAATTACAACACAATGAGTCAATTGATAATGACATTATCTAGAGAAAAGCTTATTTTATAAAGTATTACTATAATTTAACTATAATATTAATTTAATAAAAATAATCACGACAAAGTAGTTAACTCAGGTCCTCGTTCAGTTTTCATTTTTGGATCAATACTGATCAATCTTCACAGAGAGGAAACTTAAGTGAAATGACATGGTAAATTGTTAGAACAACTTAAATTGCAAAATAGACTAAAAGGTAATAATAATAATAAAACTTGATCCAACTACTTCCAGGAAATGCCACCATGCCACACTGTTTAGAAATATTCTTCTTGCAGTGTGGCAAGGTATCTAATCATTTTAAGCTTAATAATGTTCAATCTTGTGTATATTTTCTTTTGGGGATAACCTTCTTTGTTCCCAGAGCACAATTACAAAACCTACTTTGTTCTCATAGAGCAGCTCAATCTCCTCCCTGTTAGCCCTCATCTGTGCTTCGTATTGGTCCCGCAGTTCCTGCAAGGATTCCTGCAGCTTAGCCTCATACTGCTCGGTGAGTCTTCCATCCAATTCACTGATCTCCACCTGCCTGCGGGTCCTGGTTTCTGTGAGTTCTTGCTGATATATCTGAAGAACATAGAACAGCATTTAGTTTTCAAAAAAATATTAATTCAAACGCACACATCCATTAAAAAAGTAAAGTATCCCCCCCATAAAATCCTACAAATATCTAATTTAAATGTTATTTTTATTGTTAACAGAAATAAAAGTTATAACTAGGGCTGAGCCGATGCATCAGCCGATACCAGTGGTACTGGTATCTCAAAGTATTTGTTGGAATTCTTCTACAGATACCAGCCCATAGTTTTCCAGCATTTTGGTCTTTCAAGGGGTTCACAAAAATGCCATGCACCACTTGCAAGGAGTTCAATTATCCTGGAAATTCTGCAAAATTCAAATTTTATTTTATTTTGCACGAGAAACTATATTTTGTGATTACATAATTAATATTCTCATGTAATTCTTGAATATTCTAAAGCAAATTTCTTACTAAATTGACGCCTATAATTGGAGAACAATATTGTACAAGTTTTAATTATTGCAGTTTTCAAGCATCGGTATTGGTTAAAAGTAGTATCTGCTCAACCCTAGTTATAACCACAGTAAAAACAGTCTTACATCGAAAAAAGTTTCGTGTATAATAGAGGAACCAGGTTATATTTTTATAAAGTACCATTTAATTCAAAGAATAAATGGATCCACAGCTTCCAAAACTTAGTATTCTTTGTGAGAGGTCACAGAATATAAACTTCATGAGTAAAATTTACCACTAACTGTTAAAACCTTTTTTTGAACAATTGTGTAAAAGTTAATAACAAAATACAACTGATTTTCAGAACACTAACTACAAAATATAAGAAAAATAATGGACAACAATTACGTTAGATTAGATATTCACTGATTTGGTGGATCGAGTAGCAAAGACCTCATTTATGTAATAATAACAATAAATTTAGATTGAAATTGGTATATTTTAATAACTTATAATCAGGGCTCGAAAATCCAGGTCGCCATGGCGACTAAAAATTTCAGCCTGGCGACTGATCATTTGCTGTTATATGTACGATATTTTGATGATTCTAAGTTCAAATTGCAGTACAGCGTAAGTTAGCATATGATTTCTTTTTATCAACGTTGTAAGCATTCCATAGAGTCCGTAACAATTTCTTACCCTTTGGCCCCCAACATCCCATTTCCTGCTTTCTCAAATAATGTAGCGATGTTTTGAATACCGCGATGCTCAGCATATAATACAGTATGTTTCAAAAGTTGCACAACCCACACTTTGGAAATGTGGTATATCATGAAAATCATAAGAGATATTTACACCAGGTTTTCTGCATTATAAAGCCTCATCCATTGAGATCCTTTTCAATGCTTAAAATTATCAGTTCACTCGATACAGAAAATTATATAAATTAATAACCAACAGAAAGCACCATTCAAATTTTTCCTGAAATGAACTTCTGAGTAAGAAAAATATGTAAGAAATTATCGAAGGGTCATAATCAGACAATTGATGACTGATGCCATGTCAGTTTGTCATTTGTGACCAATATTGGTCATGTGCAACATTTGATGAATTTTTGACTGGCGGTTTTATGGGTTGAGCAAAAAGTGCCATTTTTGGGACATATCTTCGGATATGGCAACACTAGCAGGTCGAAACATTGCCAACAGTCGCAAACATGTGTAAGTATTGGCTATACATTTACATGAAAAATCGTAAATCAAGATTTTGTGCCGAAATTTGACTCTTTGAGAGAATCCTAGGCTGCCCGTTTACATTGAATTCTCTTTGCTCACTTTCATTTTAATTGATTCAGTATGGCATATTCATTGGAGCAATACGTGTGCATTGCTGAAGAGTATTTTACTACTCATTCTTACACTCATGTGCAATAAGTTTTCCAATAAAAATGCCCTCCCTGCTTCTCCTGTAGCTACCTCACAAAGCAACTGTTTTACAACCAAACACCAACAAATTATCCCACAAATTGTTTAAGAGTTGGCATGTATTGTTGAAAATTAGTTTTCAGATGTCTTCAGCAAATTAACAATGTTTTTTTTTAAAAAAATAATGTAATTGCCTTTATTTAGATAAATGCTAACATAAATTTATGAACCCAGTGATCACCCAGGATTAGTTTAGTACAGAAAACCTGGTGTAAATAACTTACAATTTTCATAATATACATTTTCAAAGTTTGAATTGTGCGACTTTTGAAAGATACTGTAGTATGCACAATTGCTAGTAGGCGTTTTCCTTGCACCTGATTTTCAGAGCTGGCACCTAGCTTTCAAGAAAATTTTGAGCACTGCTTATAATTATTGTAAAATAACGATTATTATTATTTTTATTTGTAGTATCAAGTTTTATCTATGGCCTGACTTCCTCTACAAATATTTCTGGCAGCGCCCATGCTGATAAGGGATGAAAGTCTCTTTTCTGCCACTTTTGGCTATCATGCCAATGAGGATGCATGATATGATGAAGGAACACTCACAAAGAACACCCATGCTGGGATACGAACCTGGGATTCCCGGGCATCATAGCACACTGTGCTGCTAATAAAGGACTATGACAACTAAAATTAAGCTATTTCTATGATTAGGTGAACCACAAACAGCTTAAAATCTCAGTGGTAGTAAAAGGGACTATAATTACCTACAATGTTACCTTTCCCAAATATATGTGCATGTTCAAAAACATACTTAAACTGATCACATTGTTCTCACTTTTTGTTGTTAAGCTGATTTAGCTTTACATTTCAAAAATCTGACAGAAACTAGATTGTTATATTAAAACTTGGGTAATTTCAACGTGGCTGTGCACTCACATACACAACATAACATAAGACAAAGTACATTAAATTCTTATCTAGTGATCTGCAGTACCCAACTGCCCTTTATACACAATTGGTACACATTACATTTTCTCTTCACTTGTATCTAATATGCATCAATATTGCAACATTAATGTAATTGTGTGGGACAAATCATATCCTCTAGTTTTCTAAACCCCATGAACCATGTTCTCTTCATTGATTTTCACACATAAGAGATATCAAAAAGTAATTAGAGTAATTCTTTTACAGCCACTGAAACTTATTTACAAAAACTGAAATATACATTTAGAAGTACATGTATTTTGCCACCTTTCCACGAGATGGCAGGTTTGTGCACCTCATGCACGTCGAGAGGCAGTTTGCTTCAAAATGGGAGCTACGCTTGAGACGTTTGACAGTTGAGCTGTGGATTGTGATTCGGTATGTGTCAAAGGGACAGAAACCAACTGTAATCTATCATGAGTTGTGTGCAGTGTATGGTGACACGTGCACGACATTCACAAACGTCAAACTGGTGTGCAAATTTCAACGCAGGGCATGTAAATGTCTGGGCAGCCTTACACATCCCACACACAGAACAATGTTGACGCTCTGGAGGCATTGATTCAGGAGGACCGGTGGTCAACAATCCAAACAGTGGATGCAGTGGGCATAATACACCATTATCCATGAAGAACTTTGGTATTGCAAAGTGGCAGAGATATGTGTCCCCAGACAGCTCACACGCAAACTCGTCCCCACCCAAAAAATTCAGGACAACCCAGTCTGCAGGAAAGGTTTGCTTACAGTTTTCTGGGACAGCCAGGGTGTCATTCTTGCTGATTTTGGGGCAAAAGGAGCAACTGTAAATGCTGCTGCATATTGTGACACACTGGATCGTCTACAAGCTGATCTGCACCGTAAACATCCAACAAAATATCTGGAGGTGGTCATCATTCTCCATGACAATGCTCATCCCCATGTAGCTACATCAAGCATACAGTCCAGACCTGGCACCATCACTCACCTGGTCTGCCCACTGAAGGAACACCTTGGTGGCAAACACTTCAGCTGCAACATGGGTATCTGTGACAGCCTTGCTGGTGATGCATCCAGCTGAACGATTTCTACCGCATGGGCATCAAAAAATTGGTGTCACTGTGGGGCAAATGTATAAACGTGAATGGATGTTATGTGGAAAAGTAGGGTAACGTTCAACCTTCAAAATGTACACTTCAGTTTAGCTGTAAAAAATTTACTCAATTACTTTTTGATATCCCCTCGTACATCTTGTTTTTAGTTAAATTTATTTGTGTACAAGTCTCTCATACTACTGCAAATAACCTGGTGCATTTTTCGGAGGATGAGTTGAAGTTGACACTTCGAAACTAAGTTTTCTTCAGGTAACCAGCTCTTCCAAAAACTAAAGTTCCCAACAGGAAGGGGCAACTGATATGAGCCATATTTTAAGCCACGTCACGATTTAAAGCATGTTTCTGGGATACCTTTTCATGAAAGAAAACTATATTTCTTCTGTATTATTGTGTATATCTTGTACATATTGGTGTTATATCTCTGGTTTATTTTATTATGGATTATGTTATGTAGTCCATTTTGCATATTTCTGAATGTCTTTCTTTTGTATTAAGTAGTAAGTTATAGTTATGTAAGCTTGGATTGAAGTTTATGTAGATGTTAGTCATGTTGAAAACATGTTTAGTACCTAAAGTTGATTCATCGAGAAAAGTATAAAAAAAATGACTCATTTTGCACGAAATAATGGATACTGCAAGGAACCTTTGGGGCTTGTAATGAAACATTTTCTGGTTGGTGAGAATTTATGTCAGTGAGTGAGCGAGATAGGGGCTTTATGTATGTTGAAAATACAGTAGACTTCAAGGTATACAATGAAAAAACAGTGACAATTTATGCATTGAACGTACCTGCTCTTTGAAGCTAAGTTCTTCTTTAAGGCTCTGTACATTGTTTTCCAAATCCACTCGCGCTAAAGTCTCCTCTTCAAGGTGTTTTCTCAACTCATCCACAAGCTTCTGAAGTCTGTCACGTTCTTTCTCCACTTCCTGAAAGACAAAATATTCATTACATTTTTATCGTACGAGAGTGAAATATTGAATCCATGAAACACATGCATGTGCCATATTGGCAACTCAACCAACCATGGCAACAGGACTACCACTACACCATCGGGCAGGCTCAACATTCATCTACGTTAAAGTAAATATTATCTAAACTATACTAGAATAGGAAAGCTGGAACTATCAACTGAACTCCCACATAGTGAAATGGTTAGTACTCCTGGATTTGCTGCAAGTGATCCCACATTCAAATCACTGGTGAGAAATACCCCTTGCATCTTGCCGCAGAAGTTGAAAACCTAGCAACCTTACCATTCACCAAAATCAGTCTGACACTGTACACACATTGAAGAGAACAGTTCTCATATTTGAAGGGAAGAAAAAAACCCACTGATGTTGGACCAATTCTCCAAATCTGGAAATCTCCCTTTAAGGTCATGAAGCATGGTTCAGGATAAGAAGCATATTTATGGTAATTCTACCAACATGGATAAAAGAGTTTGAAAAAAAATGTCAAAATCCAGGTTCTGAATTTCTGCTCATAATTGCAGTTTAAGTTGATATTTAAAGTACATTTTCAGATACAATTTATTTAAAACATCGACAATATCTATGTCTGAGTCTCATGTAAGGGGCATTTCAAAACTTTCACTACTAGAACAGATAGCTTAAACAGAACATGAAAACGAGCGGGAGTTTTCTGCAATATGAAGCCTCATCTATTGAGATAATTTGCAATAGTTTTCATTGGCAGTTTTTCCATAAAGAAAATTCTATAAATTTATTAATGGCTCATCTAAGTGATTTTTTCTCGGAAAGCAAATTTTGGGAGAAGAGGTAAGAATACAGTATATCAGGTCATAATTAACAGTTCTGTAATTGTAACCATGCTAATCTGGTTTGTGACAGATTTTTGGGGCAAAGTGAAAAGTGACATTTTATTGACTTATCTTGGTTGGCAACACTATCAGTCCAGAACTGTCAGTAGATGCAGGCAACATGTACCCAAATACTATCTATACATCTGCATGAAAAATCAAATTATTTTGATGTGATATTTTACTTATCAACATGTATTTTGTTTCACATGGCAACATTGCTTATATTGGTGAGCAAGGTATCTTGGAAGATGGAAGTGGGGGGGGGGATCAACAGTACAGCTGGAATGAAGCCTAGGAGACATCAAAGTAACCAGATGGAACCAAGGCTCACTTTAGATGGTGGCATTTCCTTTAACATTTTTGCTATCATAAATGATATGTAAATGCGTCGAAAAATCTTATAGCAGATAGTAATTTACACGGAAGCATTTCATGTAGCATTTGCAATTACAATTTATCATATATACAGCACGAACAGTACGTCTAGTTACACCATCTATGGTGAGAAATAGATGTGCACAATGTTTACAATCTAAAAACTAAAATATGTTTCCATATGTGTACTGTATACGTTATAAAGTATGTATTTAATCAACAACACCATTGCTTTGTACCTAAAATACTTTTACAGAAAACGTTATTCCTCTTGGTTGAATAGTTATCTGCTCTTCAAAATGTGAAGTGATGCCATATTTACATCTCACTCAGATGCCATTACATCTGCACTCATTACCTAGAGCTCGCTTCTGATAGGTTATGCTACAAAAAAATGCTACGAAAGAAAGGACTGATTCGATCCTTGAGAAATGCCATAAGATTTTTCACTTTGCACGGTAACATTTTTGTCATGGCATAAATGTTAAATAAAATGCTAAAAAAAATGCTTTCGTCTAAAGCAGGCCTATGAATTATTTCAGATAGGCATTAACTGAGTTATAGCTACAGATACAGTAACATTGGTGCATAAATATTAAAATTTACCTTTCCTCATAATACCTTGGCACACAAATATGGAGACATTATGTGGAAAGTTTTCAGAAAAATACAGGTTTGCTCAAACCAAGGTTGATGAACTCTGCAATTGTTACTGGAATGTACACACAATCCTCACAATACATAATTCATTACAATTTGTTATACTTGCATATATAGTAATCACTATTACACAAGGTTAAACTTTCAAGGATAGTGTTATAGTTCCTGAAATATTGAGATAATGATAATTTGGGCACAAATGTTTGAAAACTAACCATTCAGCTTACCTTTAATTCCTCTGCAGCCTTCTTTCTCTCTGCTTGGGCCTGGTTGTATTTATTACTCAAATCTGCTGCGCGATTTTCATATAGCGTTGCATTCTTCTCAGCTGTAACAAGGTCTTTAGTCTTTTTATCTAACCTGAAAAAATAAAAATGTAAAAATAGAGCTTCAACATGAGACTAAAATAATAGAACAAGTACACATTTTCTCCTAATGTCTTGCACAGATCTGGCAATAACAATTCAACTATATTTTTAAGTAGACCTTACATAATCAAACATTCTAGAAAATTCATCGAGATTTTCAAGATTCATAAAATGTCATGCTTTTCAGATTGTTTGGACTGGGTACTATGCTCACAATTTAAGGGGACAACAAGGGTGTTAGTTATACGATTTTTGATTGATTTGGTGTTTTTAAGTCCACTTTGTGCACAGTAAGGCTAATCGTGGCTAGACCCCTTGATTACATGGCGACGACGCTAGTTTGTTGTAAGGGAATGAGAGAAAACTCTCAAGTTGCAAATGTTCGGCCACAAGTTACAGGAAGGTACCCAGGCACGTTGAAGGTAGCTTAATAAACTTACCATCAAATATCCCAGGTTTGCAGATACAGTTACTGAAGGTTGGGGGGGGGGGGGGGGATTGGAGGGTCACTCATAGGCCAAACTAGCAAAAGAGATATTGGACTTGCAATACAATGATTTCAGCTGGAAACAAAAGTTTATACTTCTAGTTTAGAAACAATGTATAAGACTTGGAAAAACAAGTAGGGTCAAGGTAGGCAAATGCGTAATTTGCACCTTGGTAAAGGGATTATGAAGATACTCTTCGCAACATCTTATTTGACCGCCCCAAAAGAATTCTAAGTCCCGAATTTGTAAACTTAACAACATTGCACTTTGGCTCCAGGTGAGAGTAGCCAACTTTGAATTGGTCCTTCCACTAGACGAAAAACGCTGCGGTGAGAGGTTTTCAATTTTGCACTTTCCATGAGCTTAGAAACTATAAACCGCTATATAATACACAATCAAACAGAAGTAATACATTGGAAAAAGAACTTTGAGGAATGTTTAATATTCTGCTTGCTCAACTTGAATCAGAGGGGTTTGAAACACTGAATATAGTTTTTCACCTGCAGGAAATCACCAAGTTTGTGCAGAAAGAAGCAAATTTGTGAGGAGTTTATGCAACATTTTATTTACAATACCTTGCATAATATCGAACAGTTCTCAAAAAATAATATTTTTCACGACTTGTCGAGAAAATGTGCTAGGAACACAGGACAGTGGGAGTCTTTATAAACGTCAACATTTTAAGGGCATAACGTTGTCAAGTTAACGTAGAGCGGTTGGTTAGATGCTGCTATCCTTAGTTTTTGTCAAGCATGAAAGGTCATGGGTTCAAATCCCACCCTCTACTCTTTCTTTTTGTTTGCTGAACAGATACCGTTGATAATAGAATATTTAAAAAATGAATCTGATGAACACTTGAGGTAGGGAAAGGAATATTCAATGTATGAAATATAAAATATGTGTGGAAATAAACCAATAGGATACCTTGAAAGTGCATATAAACGCATTTTTCACCTTAGAAGTTGCAGATTTCCAGGATTTAAGGTTAAATTTTTTTTTTAGTTATTGTTCATATGTTGTGTTAACACACGCATCATGATTAATTCACAATTCACAAATGTATTCAGGATGCAAAATGTAATGTTATTTAAGTTATGTATTGTTTATATTCTTCACTGAAACCTAAAATATTGATTATTTCAATATACTAAAAAACATATACAGTTATGTTAAGTAGTGATGTAGTGCATTACTGTAACGAAGGAGAGAGTTTAATGAGTTCAAATTGTTAAGATTGGTAATTTTATGTCCGTTCCTTCATAATGACTTGTCAATCCCCTAACCACCATCTTACCATGCATCTAAAACTAAGAGTAAATAGCCAATTAACATAAGTAAATGGTTTTTTGCGACGAGGGCCATGCGATATGAAACTTCTAATAAGTATTTATAAAGTGAGTGACAAACAAAAGATTCAAACCTCATAATGATCGTTATTCGTCACTGCTTTGTATCTAAAATGTTTGTCTTTATTTCAGCAGAAAGTATGAGTATCAGATCTAACAAACATTCCCCACTAACTTTGTAATATTCGAAACCACCATCACAGACTTAGCTCTATGTAACTTGATTCTGATTGTATTCCACGTGGCATGCGACTTCCTCCTATCATCGAAATAACTTTCTCTTACTATTTCCTTTCACCTCGTGAAATACAGAGACCAATATCAACTTCTTAGCACGGTGGATAAAATTTACACCCAACGATATACACCTGAAAAAATTCTCCCCACGTGGAGAATCGAACCTACGACCTCCCTCGTGAGAATCAAGCATGCTACCTCTTCTCCAGGTAGCTCATGTTAAAATTTGCTACCAGTTTGAAGAAGCCAATTCACACATAATGTCATGTCTATAATTTCCTCATGGCAATTTTTATGAGGAAACTAATTCAGAAAAATCGAGAAATGCTGAAACGGAAAAATGATGAACGTTTCTATTGGTGTTTTGTCATATTTTGTAAATTGTGTGTAAATTCAGTGTATGGTTTAGTTACGAAGTCTTTTGTTGTTTGTTTAAAGAACGAACAGGAGAGCGAAAAAGAGTCATTTGAACCAGACCCCGGTTGCCAAGAAACTTCAGCTCTTCTCCAAAGACTGTAGGAAAAGAGAGAGGAAAGTGATATTCAATGTATGAAATATAAAATGTGTGTGGAAATAAAACAATCCTTGCAAGTGCATCCTAACGAACTTCAAACTATGAAAACCATATTTTCATGGTGGAAAACTGCAAGTCATTTTCGAAATATGAACCTGATTTTTTTTTCTGTATTATAAAGTGGAGATATGGGATGATTCGATACCTCAGCAAGAAAAATTTAAGTAAGCTGCCTCCTTCCCTCCAACTTTTTCAATGGTCGTAATTAGGGTCCGGAAGTTGATCAAAAAACATCTGACCCTTAAAAAACAATGCTAAATCTGATGATATGTCAGTTTCCCTTCAGTTCGAGCCTGAAAACACTTTCTATTTTTCATTTTTTTTTTGCATTATTCGGCCTTTTTTGGCTTTTAGTTTATTTGTCAGTATTTTTAACAGTTTTTGTTGAATTTTTATTTATTTTTGAGGTTTATTTTTCTTCTCCCGTTTTTTTAGGCATTTTAAATGCATTTACTAGTAAAAGTTACATATTTAAATTTATGGTCCTTTTAGCAAATTCACCATGAATCGAAAATATGGTCAATGGAAAAGCATAATATTATTCTTAACTGAAATGTTTGGCAGTGGATGAAAATACTGTGTGTGAAGTCTACTTTGAGGTTTTTTGCTGGGCACTATTATCTTTAATCTGTGGTTTTAAAGTAAAATTAGTCTCAATATTAAATGAAATTATACTCTGGTATACATGAAGCAGAACAACTATATTTTCGGATGCTGGCCGACTTCAATATCGTAGAAGGCCCACTTTCAAAGGAGATGCATTTGTTGATTTTGTGTTTCAAGTCCACTTTATGCATAGTAGGCTAATCGGGACTGGACCTACAGTTTAAAGTAGGATCCGAACCACTATGTGCTCCACCGGAAAGGAGATTAATGATTTATAAAGAAAAACCTTGAGGTATATTTTATGTAACCTTGAAGTAAACAAAGAAAACTACATTATCACTTAGTTGCTTTCTTCCCCTTGGCTTCAGTGCTTTCAACCACCAAACAACTGGCTTCATCGACTTATTAGACTACTTACTCTCTCGTAATTTATCGAAAAATCAAGCTTTCATTTGTACAGTGAACATTATTTTATATTCTTTTTGTCATTTTTAGGTCATCTTTTGAATTATTTCTTTTGGTCACCAAGTTCCAAGCCTTAGTCATCATGTTTGATCCTACAAGCATTCCTCAGCTATCCTAAAGGCTCCATTGAACACCTAGAACTTTCCACTTCACACTGCACTACACCACAACAGAAATGTGTCCTCATCCCTTGAAGAGAGTGCATAAAATAATATGAACCGTGTGGTGTAGGGGGATCGTGTTTGCTTGCGGAATGGAAGGTCGTGTATTCAAACCTACTTCTCTGTAAAATCTTTTTCAGAAAGTAAACTGCTTTGGACAAGAATGCTTATCTACGTTTCTTGGATATTTCCGTTGATATTTATGCGATGAACGTCCAACATTTCCGAATGCAGAAACATGCAATGTAAAGTCTGAGGTGGGTAGTTTCAAACGTTGAATATAGCATAATATCTGTGGTTGTATCATTTGAAAATCCGACGTATATTTTAGGCCCGCAGCGAAAAATACAAACAAAGAATATTGTATTTGTGCGTGTGTGTATGATGGTATGTGAGTGTATGTGTGGGTTGTTGTTGTTGTTCTAAGTCTACTTTATGCACAGATAGGCTAATCAGGACTGGACCTACATTTTAAACAGGAATCCGAACCGCTGTGCAATGAGCCTCCATCTGATATAAAACCCGGGACACATTGATTACAACATCCTGTTTAAGAACATATACGTATTTGTGACAAATATTTAATGTGGGATAACATAACTTTTGGCAGTTGAATGAATAGAAAGGTCTTGCCAAAAATACTGCGAATCACTGAAAAATCAAGAAGTTGAGTAGAAACATTCCCAAGGTATGCATCGCATAAATATTTACCGTGATTTAATATAATCTTATTACATTATTGCAACACTTCATACTTGGTAAATAACAAAAAAAAAATAATCAGGAGTGGGTGAGATTTGAACCTACGATATTTCGTTCTTGACGAAAAAATGTAACAAGACTACCATCTAACCAACTGCTCCAGGAGATTAACAACGTGAAACTCTGTAAAACTAGTTCATTTCAGTTGAAATAACCTTTTGCCGCAGTTCCGAACCATTTTTCGCCACAGATCAGGGAAAAGACTCACTTTGTAGAATCATCATGTATTGTGCAATTTTCTTTACTGTAATTTTGCCTAAAATCGAGAGAAATTTGCTTCATTGCATTGAAATGTGATGTCAATTCTCTCCAGGTGATGGAGAACCAGATCAGTGTTTCCAACTCCACAATAACCAATATTTTCAATTTCAGAATGAATACTCATTAAAAAAATATCAATATTTCTATTTCCAATTTATGATTTTTGTTTAATTACGTATTATATTACTGGTTTCTAACTTCATGGAATATGAAAGAATGAATAATTCACAAGAGCTTTTTCATTTAGAAAGAAAAACTGGTGCTAAGTTGGATACTATTTGTTGACTCTGAAGCACTATGTTGCCAAATTTACAAATTCAGGATTGATTTCTTCAGGGCGGTCAATTAAGATGTTGCGGAGAGTACATACTACAGCTGCATTAAGACAAAATTGTTCTCAGTACTGATTAATGTAGTTATAAAAATATTTCATCTTAGCATTCTATTACATTTCAGCACACATCACTTCTGCAAAATTTTTCTAATTTAAATTTAGTGAGGTTTGACAGCTAAGAAACAAAATATTTTTGTTACAGAGCAGCATGCACAGGAAAAAAAATGTTTGCTATGGCTGGCCTGAACAGGGGAGGTGTTTTCCTATTTGCCCAAGAATATTATGCATGTGTGCACAAGGAGGATAATATCTACGTCAAGCATGGGACAGAGGGCACAAAAATCTATTCTCGCTCCAGGTACTGAAAACCATTCTAAAGATTTGATGACGTGTGTGCAAAAGTTTCACTGAGAGCGCTCCTTGAATTTCATCCAATCACCAGTCATCCACATAGTCGCAATTAGCCAAAAGCGGCAGAAAATGGCGCTAGATCTATATATATAAAAATGGATGTATGTGTGTATATGTGTGCATGTCTGTTTGTTCCGGCATAACTCTCGAACGACTGGAACCAAACTTGGTACATGTATGACTCACAATCTGGAAAGAAATACTTTGGGGTTAAGACACCACTAGCACCCCTAGGGGTGGGGCTAGGAGGGGGTGATGTAACAATAATCGAAAACTACCGATATTAGTGTGGAATCCATAGTTGTCGGGGTCGTTAAGATGAATAGTCACACTCCCAATGCTGCTCAACTCCAACAGACCCCTGGCACCCCTAGGGGTGGGGGTGGGGAGGGGGTGACATGTAAAACGACCAATATTAGTGTGGAATTCATAGTTTTCTGGGTCGCTAAGATGAATAGTGACACTCCCAATGCCATTTAACTCCAAGACACCCCTGGCACCCCTAGGGGTGAGGGTGGGAAGGGGGGTGACATGTAAAACGACCAATATTAGTGTGGAATAAATAGTTTTCGGGGCCGCTGTGATGAATAGTGACACTCCCAATGCCGTTCAACTCCAAGTTCATTTTACACTATAGTTAGAATTCATTATATTCCTGTCTAATGGAAGAATGGGATAAATAAATACCCAGGCAACGCCGAGCAATCCGCTAGTAATAAAATATAATACAAACAAGTTAGTGGACACTCCAAACGAAACTTTTGAAAATACCACACAAGGAGGAGGTCGCCTTTTCGAAAGACTATAATTCCAATATATTTTCCTTGTTGTGTACCCTGCTGCAAGTATAATAAGCAAATTGTCCATAATGATGTTCATTGAGTTTTCCTCAACGTGGGGTCCATGAATTGAAACAAAGCACGAATAAGCAAACAATGAACAAAGAACGAAAATAGCGATGGACAAATTGCCTACTGTTATCTTCGCGGCTGACTGTACACCCTGGAAACTAACATAGGCTAACGAGACGCTGGCACCTGCACCCACAATCTGGTTCTATGCCTTCCTTGTCCCTATCTGTGCTACACGAAGTTCATCTCAACATGAAGTTAAATCAAGACACCCCTTAATTCAAGCGTCCTGTCATGTGCTTAGTTTTTGATGAGCGGTTGAACCGACTCGGCAGTCAACTCCCGATACTGTTAATGGTTAGATTCCCACCCTGAGTCAGTACTCCTTCAATTTCACACAATCATCCTTTATGCCCCATCCACCCTGTGAGCCTACACTGGTAGAAACATGATGCAAAAATCGGAAAAAAATAGATGTAGTACGTGGCTTGACCCCATACAGTGTGATGAGTTCACAGAGTTAAGCACTGGCGCACCAATAATTTTCAATTCAATCAAATACTTTTTCGGCATGTGTAAACCTGAAAGTCGTGGACTTAAAATCGAACACCAATTGCATGAAATAAAAAATGTAGAAACTACCATTGGAATAATTAAAATGATATATCCTTGTTAAAAAGTAAGGAATATATAGTTTCATTTGAGATGACTCATCCCCCCCATTAAACAATGTGATATTGTTTACAATAATAATCATTAATCGGGTAGTAAAGATGTTTTTACTTTAAACTTCCCTCAAAGCACCCCCAAATAAATCAGTCTGTCCATGCCTATGTCCAGAAGGATTATATTTAATAGATATCCTAAGAAAAAATTAACATAAAAAAATAATTTATTTTGCTGCTCGCTTTTCATGGGAAAATAAGAAATGCAGCCTTGTATAGAAGCTCATTCAGTGCAAATAACTTTGAAATAGTTGTTTACCTTGCCGACAATCCCCACCAAGTTTTTCTGTTCACTAGTTTCTCCGAAATCTTGCCGTACAGTTAAAACAAGCCTAATCAATTGTTTCTACCCGAGGGTTTTTCGAAGCACCGAACCGATGACGAGCAGAGAGAAAAGGCAGCTGCACGAATCACGTGTACATAAATCTCCCTGATAAAAATCTTACTGTCAGGAAACCAATACGGCTCAAACAATGGATTTCCTCTCAGAACTCTTACGCTCCTTATTAAGGGACTGTTACAGTTTTTGGTCTTTAACGTTATACATCGGAGAATTTTGTACAAGTGACTGCTCAGAAACCAAGTTACAAAGAAGCTGGGATCGCCATAAACTCCACGTGTAATTCCATGTGCTTGACGAACTAACAATTGCATATAAATGACAATGAATTTAATATATAACGCAAACTAATAAAAATACAGCATTTATACTACTGTTTAAAGCTCTTATAATTGTAAAACACGCAAGGCCGTGTATTTCGACAAATAATGGAAAGGGTTCCATTTTCAATAGCAATAAAATGTTAAGTTATACTAAGAATAGTAACTTAATGATATTAGTTGTAAACATGTAATTTCTTCATTAAACAGTTTGCAATTATCAAATATTCCTCTTTAAACAATCTCCATGTATATCAATGTGAACTAGCTGTAACAACAACACTACTCAACATCATATATGGGGGGGGGGGTAATTATTGCCAATTACAGTTAATTTCTTACATAACCCTGAAGTTATGAAGAAAATAACAGTGCAACTGTTGAATATATACGTGACTACATTACATCTGTGGGACATCTCTATTATAAATATTCAAAATTCTTCCAAGCAATAAAGTGATTTGATCAATTGATGACTAATTTATGCAAATGTTTACGAAACCAATATGAGGAATTTGGGTCCCCATAAACCCTCCCCTTATATGCGACATGTGCGGTAACATCACCAGGGGAGAAGAGTAGAATATGCAGTGGTGCAACATGCTCCACACAGATTACATAGTTCTTACCACACGAAGCAGCGATTCGTATTTTTCAGTCTCAGACTACATTCGTGCTAAGGCTTTGAGCGAGAATAAATTGAGACTTTTAAAATGTTCATTTTCCTTCCCTTCCTTCATTGCAGGAAGAAGGGTAATCTGACATTTAATTTATTGTAACACGTTCCTGCTGCCCCCACACCGGCAGACACGCGCTCTTACAAAGCAGAGCAGAAGCCATATGCTGTGCCTCCCCAAACATCGGAAGCCAGCAGCTGCCTGTCGTAGAGTCGCAGCTGCTAGCAGGAGGCATTTTGCTGGCAGGGGGATTCATGGACGCTTGTTACCTCCACCAAAATATCGTCACACGAGCGACTCTGGTTGAAAACAGACCACGTGATCACGAAGATTCGAGGGACAACATTGGGTTTGCTGTGCTTGTTGAAGGGTCAGTCATTACGTGTCTGTGTGGTGTGCGAGAGGGAGGAGAGACATGAGCAAGAATAGTATAATTTATCTTTCCCCTTCTATTCCTTCATTTCCCTCTCTTTACACACACACACTGAGAAAGTATGTCTACTAAAGAATCGGGAATATTAAATAAATACTTTAAAAACAAGTACGAAACAAAAACCATAACCACCTACAGGTCCAAACGTATTGGCTATGGAAAATTTAAACTTTTATTTCAGTGTGGGCTCGCATGTAGATGTATCGCGAGGATATGTTCACATGAGAATGACAAAACATTGAGCATAAGCCACATACATATGACAAGTAATCTTAAAGCTGGTGAATTGTCACTTCGGCACAATTTCCTTTAGAGAGTTTTCAGACCTCGGTTGCAAGCGACACGGGCCCCTCTATAGTCTGCATCCACACTCCCAATGCGGCTCTATGCCACGGTGCAATGCCCAGGGGTGAGAGAACTACACTTTAGGAGATAGCACCTTTCCTAACTAGTCATCCTGTGCCGCTGATACGTATTAGCCAGTACAGGATTCGATCCCCGATAATGACAAGTTTTTTGTGTTTGTGCATCATCAAAAGAGCACTTTGAGGCGAGCTTCAGTCTAAGGATTAGAATCTTATTCTAATCTGATCTAATCTTGATCTAAGAATTAGAATATTATTAACGATCCACGTGTCACATGAAGATTCTCTGGACCCTCAAATGTTCCATCCTGGAGACAATTTTTTTAAATTGTTTTTATTATTTACTTACAAGGAGACGTCAGCAGCTCATTATTCTAAACTCTAGCACGAAAAGTAATTTTCATATTACCATTGTTTTATTTTAATTTACGGTTGTTACAAGTAAACAGTTTCTTTGACGTAACGTTTCGGGAGAGCACATGCTCCCTTCGTCGGATCAATGTTGTAGTTGTAACAGGCAAAAATTAAAAATGGGAACAGCTAATCAATTATTCATGTCAATGTTTTGCATTGCACTGCTGGTGCTTCAACTGCATTAACAGTGAATGAGGAAGGACGCATACCTAAAGGTTTAAGTAATGCATAAGCAGTTTAAACCAAGTTTCATACAAGTCAAATATTTTGCGCATTTTATTTTACATCGGTTTTCTGTTTGGTGGTTATTGCGAATATGGGAAAATGCGATTGCATGAAATTGATAAAGGGATATTTACAATGGAAGAATCAGACCAGAACTGACCCGGAACCTTCGGTAATTATATATTTTGCTCAACGCATTAATTCTTGAAGTAGCAAGAAATTTAAATTTTTATATTCAAGAAAAGAAAACTGTCCAGAGCTAATCATTAGTACATTGTTCTTGCAACTCGAAAATGACAAAAACTTGGGAGCATTTCTGGAGGTTGATCTCGGCAATTTTATCAGGTACTGATGCAACTATCCATGAATGAGTTCTCTTCTATGTAGGTCAATTGCGACAGTGAGAATGGAGATCGATTCAATGAGTACAAATATGTCTTCTCCAGCCAGAGATCTTACGTTGGAACACTGGTCTAATATGAAAATCATTGTGCTTGTCCCATCAATTTTCTTTGGTTCGTTTTTAATTGGAAACCTTCGTAATCCAAACATACCTTCTCCAGGATTCGACCCTGAACGCCCACTTTTACTGCACATATGAGAGTGACACGCTGACCAACAGCAGAGTATAAACAACATACTGAATTACTTTGCAATTAGTTCTGAATACTTATTCTTGCAAACAAAAAGCAGATTTGAAGCCCGAAATACAGTTTGAAGAAAGTATGTTGCCGCATTCTACCTTCTCTGTATTCACTTGTCGGCTGGTAATACAAGATTTATACAACCAGAAACGACAAGCATGGAGTGCGCGCGGAGGATCATTAGAATGCAGCGCTGCATACGGTGAGGGGTGAACGAACGAAAGCACCGAGGAATGAGGTTTGTGCTGTGCGCCGGCAAAGGAAAGTATGTCTTGAAGAGGACTAAGCATCTTTCTAACCACATGCCACATTACCTTCCACCTTCCCTTTGTAGTAGTCCTTCAACAGAGCTGGAATTTTTTAGTAGTTTCCTCCAGAAGCACAAGAAATGTTTCTAAACTACTGCAGCTCAAAGGTTTCTCCGTGCACAGTAGTTCTTAATTGGAAACCACAATTTATGGTATTTTTATTACATATTAAAGATTATGTGTAGAACAACCAAACTCCATTCGAAAGTAAAAATCAAAATCAAGACGTCCATGGCTTGGTTCTGATAAACACGTGTCTCCGAGGCCCCTGATGCGTGGAATACCATCGGGCTTCGTAACTATATACATAAATTAGCGATTGAAGGGGTATGGTTTACTAATATCATTGAGATCCTTTATTCAGGTCGCTGAACACTGAAAACTACGATGCTAAAGATTCTTAAAATCAAAATTTAATGTCGCGGTTATCAAATGATTGGTATTTTCGAAATTTATTAGAAAGACTGAACTGCAATTTTGTAGTGTTACTGTTGTGGGACTTGTTACATCTTAATGAAGTCGTTAACTCCAGACTCGCACGTAAAGTATAACTTGGAAATATTTTTAAAGTCTGCAGAAACTAAACTTTAAACTGAAATAACGTAACATTAACCATCCTAGTGAGAGTACTGCTGCTTGTGCAGATTTTGAAATTAGCAGCACACACCGCGCACACATTCTCCATATGATCAGTAATGTGGTGTGGCAGTGTTTCAAGAAAAAAAATAAAGCCCTTCGATTCATCGCTTGCAATGTGAGGTCTTGGCGCTTGTGTCAGTAAACATGTGCTGTGTTTGCTGTTTCCTAACGTTTGTACAGATTCGAAAGTTAAACCTTGGTCGGCGAAAAATGCATTACTATAAAAGTTTACCTAACTCCTTTCCACTTTGGTGAGCTGAACGCCAAACCATAACGGATGCATCACGGTTAAAACTGCCAGACAAGGTGACCCACTTTGGAGCTCGGTCGATAGGGAAAGGTGGATGCTCGATGCAACAACCTTCACCCCCCCCCCCCCATGAACTCAAGAGTGACATAAGAGCCAAAAATAGAGGGGGAAACGTTACGTTCCTTGCACATGCTGACAGCCTCTCGGGCGACCTCGAGCCTGAGGGAACTGATACAAAACGGTGACTAGGAGTGATTCTTAAGATTTGAGAGCAAAACTCAAGATTCAGATTCTTAGGATTTGATTTGAACATTAAGACTATTTTTTTTCTCTAGTGATGTCTAGATATTAATCCCAAATTATCATCTAAATCGTGGATTTTGTTTTACAACTTTTGCCACCAAGAGTGTCGCCACCTACATTAATATTTCTACTCAACTGTAGAGGCAAAAATGTTGCCTTTTCCCATCAATCACACACGGAATAAATTCTACACTACAAGTATATGCAACCATTTCCGTACTTTCATATATACCTAACTACGACAGAATAATAAAATGGATCTTTATTGCACTGAACAAAACCGAACAGCTCGATACATAAAAACTATTTTCTGAATGTTGACTGCATTTCGACTCCTGTCTAGTCAGTTTGGATTAACTTTGACAATACGTCTGAATTTACTCTTGACCAAGGGTGTCCGCAGGAGGAGGCAATTGCCCCCCACCCTCCTGTCGATCTCGAATTACAAGCACAGTAACATTTAATCTACAGTTTAGGTTTACAATACCTTTACCCTCCACAGCTAATGTAATCCCACTTTTGTTAAAGTTAAACATGCTGGCGATCATGCAACTATTAATCATACAGGACAAACACACACGTCATCGGTGGTTCTGAATGGTTGTTCTTTGACGACGTTGCAAAACTAATAAGGAAGTACTGTATTAGTGGTTTTATTTGTGTGAAATTGGAAAAACAGTTGTCATATCTAGAGTCGTTTTCACGTTCAGAAGACACAATGGGCTCTTATGGGCAATGCTTTTCTTATGGGAAATACGAGCGCGCTGTTGTCAAATTTCTGGATTTACAAATTTAGCTTAAGTAAAATCGGTACCTGCAGTTTTGCAGGAAATTTTGTAGAGAATTCGATGGTGAACACAAAAAACTGGTAACTTGCTTACATAATTTTAAATAAATTAAAAACGCAAATTTTCTGTGAAAACACAATTTTTACATTGTTTTCATTCCTAACGTTGAAACATGCCGTAAAATTGAAGCTTTCATTATGAAAAAAATTGACACTGTTTTTTAATTGTCATAGGTGACGGTGGTACTCAGAATTTATCAATACTTTAAAGCAAATTTGCATTAAAAAAAATTCAAATAAAGTATGTAGAGATTTTTTATATTCGTGCAGTAGAAAATGTCGTCGCTGGCCATTTTTTGTTCTGTAATTCCAAGTAAAAACTTCCAGCGACAAAGTTGTGGAGAAAATAATGAAATTATTTTTTATAACCACTCAAAGGTTCCCAGAAATATTACTTCCATGCATTTAGTTTCTTTTTAACCCGAACCGCGCGCGAAGTAAGGAGACGTTGTCTGCCCATCTTGAGCCGACTCACCTCAGCATTCCGGCTAATCACCGCCAAATTTTCCAGTTGTTATCTTATTTCCATTCCATGAACTTCATGCAGTTTGTTATAATAGAATTGAAATTACTTAAATTTAATAATTGACAATTATTTCTAATGCTGCTGTTGTGAGCAACATTAGTGCTGTCGCAAATACACGTTGTTTTCATTTACATTACTGTCGACATTAATGCTGAAATGAAGATCACCTTTCACATAAATTAATAGACACCATATTAACCTTTGAAAGGCTTTCCAACACGTGACAAAATATGGGGCTTCAAGATAGAAATATGACATGCCTTGCTTGAGTCATTCACGTCTTATCAGTTCACGTGGGCCATAACTCATTTGTTTGTTTGGGTTGCAACTTGAATCTAACCCATGTGCCAGGGTCCCCTTACTTGAGTGAGAGATCTGCTTTGGTCTGTTTAGACTTTTTCCCTCTCCCGAAAAAGTGTTTTCAGTTGTGTGAGCTCTCAGTGATTTTTACTTTTTTAAGTGATTTCTGAAGTGTCATATTCGTGCATTACACTCGCATGTATAGTGATCGCAATGGATCATAGTAAAAAGGGTAACTGTAACGTTCACAGTATAATATTAATGTTAATAATTACATATAATTATCATTATATATATAAAATATGTAACACCTTCATTGTGAAGGAAGGTCATCATTTCCCGGCGACATGAGCTAGCGCTGTATTGGCAACACTGTGCGGTTTCTCCATAAGCCCCGTTGTCTCTTCTGAACGTGAAAACGACTCTAGTAGAAATCTCTCCAAGGACATAACACTTTTTAATATTATTAACATTGATTTTAACAATACTACTACTTTTATCAACAATCCCCTTCCCACCCACAAAATATCCTGAAGATGCTCCATGGTAAGAAGAGAGTACACACTACTTTTACACTACCCTTAAAAATTTTCAAATTACTTCATTGCGCCTGAATGTCGAGTTTTTGTACGTGACTGTATGTAGCTCTTGTTGAATGCACTAAACGTGACCTTGATCCAGCGGGAAACATTTCAATGATAGGTTGTTCACAACGATTTATTACCACCTGTTGCGCCGGGCCGACCACATCCAGAGCTCGACGACCGAGTATAGCAGTAGGTCTCGAGCACAGACCATTTCCAGTTATGTATTAAGGATTTAAAAGTACCTAGGCAAGTTTCGTAATGGGAACATGAATTTCTTTCGCGATAAACTACTCAATGCTGTTTACTTTAAAGAAAAATAGTTAAAGTAATCCTGAACACATGGCTTGACAAGATGTTCCTACCACAGGCGCGCAGACTTCGGGTGGGAAGGAGGACTGTTTTTGGCCAAAACAAATACTCTATATGAAAACTTTCCAAAATTATCGCACCTCAGAAAGTGGTAAACCGAGAAATAAAACAAAAATGTAGCAAAAAATACAGAGAAACATTAGTTTGTCAAAATTTGTTTCAGGTCCATTTTTATGCTCAAATAGACAATAAGGAGGGATTCAAACCATCATGCAATGTGCTTCCACCAGAATCTAAGCGGGGCTCCCTGGTTACAAGGCGACAGCGTTACCACAATGCCATCGGGGAGATATGGAGAAACGAAGGAAGAAATATAGAAATAAAAGAGTATAGAATGTACTAAGAAAAAGTAGGAATAGTAATAAAGAAGAATATACAAAGAAATGCAAGGTAAACTAAAAAAATAGTAATAAGAGACAGGGAGCCAAAGAGAAAAGATCACCGAAGCAGAGCCCACCTACAAAATACAGGGTGTTCCAAATAAAAGTACACAGATTGAAGGCATCCATTCGGGTTGGGTATAATTTTATTTGGGACACCCTGTATTTCTTTCGCCATTGTCACCACCTAAACCTAGG
Source organism: Lepisma saccharinum (assembly GCF_977018435.1). Taxonomy (NCBI): domain Eukaryota; kingdom Metazoa; phylum Arthropoda; class Insecta; order Zygentoma; family Lepismatidae; genus Lepisma; species Lepisma saccharinum. The sequence goes on along the minus strand of NC_139229.1, from coordinate 155,282,997 downwards.
TCAAGTTCAGCCCTTCACAATCTGTATTCTGTGAAAGTGTTACGGATATTACATATGCTTGTATGAAACGCATTCTTGACAGCCTCTTATCGTATGCAACAGTTCAGCAATTTCATCACATACCAAAACAATTGCTACTCTGACGTATCTAGATCAGTTACTATTTGTCACATGTGGACTAGTTGCTAAGAACTGCGATGTAAAGCTGCCTTAAAATATTTAGCAACAGTTCCCGCAAAAGAAACTATAGATATACACACGCTATATGTACCAAAGTTAATAAAGGAAACTAAACTATAACAAAATAGGGGCCATTTACCCACTGTACTCCCCTCGAGAATTACGTAGATTCTTTTTATTCGACAAATTTCTATGTTTTACGTAATGTAAAAGTTGTTCCAGCGTTATGAAAGCACAAATAACATATTTGATCCCAAAGAATGGTCCACGTAAGTTAAAACCTGCAATTTCGGAGTATTTTCGTTGTTAGTAAGAACTGTTTGTATGCACATTAAAATAGCGAAAGAACACGTCGAAAACAACTATTAGTACCAAACCTAACAATTCTAAAACTACGTAAAATTATAGCTGCTGTTGTGGAAGTCGTTTTGGGTGCTATATACACTTACGCGAAGCCTTCGAGCTGTTCTGCTACACGGTAAAGTAACAAGCTAAGGTAACAGACTTACTTTACTTCACAATACATTTTCGAGAGCTAAAATAACCTGAAAACGTTGATAAACAAAATATTCACAAACCATGCCAAATATTTCACATTCTCCAGTGGGTACAGAGGGTCAAGGGTACCGAAAATACGCATTAAGTCAGGCTCTAATTGGGGAGAAACGCTGAGCTTCATTATCACCACATTGAACTACACTAGCATTCATATCTCGCCCCAAATGTTCATAAAAAAAAAAAATCCTAAATAGAAATGTCCACCTCTAAAGAGCGCTGCCAATAAATTCTATTTTACTGCCTTCGTACCTATTCCCTATACAACGATAAGCAAGAAAATTGTATTTTTTAGTAGAAATTTCCAACGGCTGATGCAACTTTGAGAACGTAGTATACAGTTACGGAATAGACAGTCCCTTCAACTGTACTTACATGGAAGTCGCACAGTCCCATTCAATGCTTCACCGAACCACGAAGACCCCATTCAACGATTTTTGCGCGACATGCAAATCCGTCATTCCGCACATTAAATTAGGTACTCAATACCTATAAACTAAGAATCACTTACTTGTCGTTAATTTCCAGGTTCTCTTCTTGAAATCGCTTTATTTCTAGCTTCAATTTAGCTTGCTCCTTTGATGATTCTTCGACAGACTTCCTGCCAACTGCCAATTCTCCATCGTATACGGACTTGATTCCGGCCACCTCCTGCGTTATTGTTTCTTCCGTGGTCAGGACCTGGCGTGTAAGCTTCAAATTTTCAGTCTCAAGTTGCCTTGTTCGTTCGATGTAAGTTACCAAACGGTTATTCAGATCTTGCAACTCCAATTTCTCAACTAGCCGACTATGTCGGGCAGGACCGAGGGGGCTGGAAAATTCTCCAAGCGAGGTAGATGATTCATCAGTCTTAGAGTCTTCTCTTGAATCGGGCGTGTTCACGGGACTCTTCATGCACACAGGAGCCATGATGATTCGATACTCTTCGATCCCACACAACTAGCAGCTACACTGAACACCCTAGTGGCCACTAAACCTGGTGAATTCAAAACACAGTATGGCCCAAGCACGTGTCGTATGACGTCACGAACAAATGAATACGAAAGTAGATCGTACGAAAAATGCTTGTCAGGTTAATCACCTGAATATAGTGCAATCAGCACGACGTTTGCAGAATCGAACAGTACTTGAAACAAAAATAAAATCCGGCCATCAGTTGCCATATTGTAAAAAAATGGCACAGCACTATTTTCACGGTTTTTCGAAAAACATTACAGTAGAGCGTCGATTATCCGAACGTCGGTCAACCGAACGACCGCTTAACCGAACTGTGTACTCGCTCGCACCTGTTACTCTCCCACCCTACCGTCCATCATCCCCCTCACTCCCAAACCAAGTTTCCCACAGTAGTCGCCGCACTGAGCCACCGCTGGCGGAACATTGCTTCTAATGGGGTCTTCATAAGGCGCTGCTGACCGGCCAAGCCGCCAGTCGCTGTGTTTCAACAATCAGCACACTTCTGTCGGTGTATGTATTGTTCATGCAAAATGCGTATGTAATATGTACATATTTTTGTTTAATAAACTGTACCACATACTATATATTCCTACTAAAGTTGCCTTTGTACGTTACTTTGTAATACTTAAAGAGATGCCTGTTTTTATGAATAAATTTACTGTACAGTACTTCTTTTTGGCAAATAAACATGTACAGTTCGATTATCCGAACAAACCAGTTTTCCGAACACCCATGTCCCCCAATTACTTCGGATAATCGACGCTCTACTGTATTCCTATAACCTTTCTCGTTGAGGGGAAACCTCCGCGACGCAGGAAATAAAAGACTGTCAATAACAGATGACCCGGAGAATTTTTCTTTGTATTACGTAAAAATAAACGTGGCGTCAGCCGTCGATTCTATGTTATTTAGATGTATACATCAATTTTGGTGCGTGACAGTTTTCTCAAGTACGTTTAATCCAACAGCAGTATCAAACACGCCAAAAATTATTTTGCAAGTGCTAAATAACAGTTTTGTAAAAGGACATGGTTGAGAATGTTCAAATTGTGACATGCAAGTTACCGATGCCTGAATAATATTAAACATGTGGAAATTAACAGAATTTAAAAATACATTTAAGGACTATGTGAGCTATGGGTTGTGCATCATTCATTATCATTTATGACCATATGTGCCAGCCTCGTTGGACAGGGTAAGCCAGAGACAGCAGGTTCGAACCCTATAATGGATGTGTCACTGTGCTTGCTCCTTCAACCCTTTCATCATTCATGATCATTTTCACGATTAACCCACGAAGAAGTAGAAACGCAACGTAAAATAACCGAATTTGTAAACAAAGTTAATATTGTTTACCACAGAAAGGACTACAAAACGTTATGTAAACAATTTGGTTTGGACCCTTTCTTTAACAGAAGAGTGGCGTCATTTTCCTACAGAAATTGATTAAATATGACTGTCAGTGTTCCGGGCTATTAGAAACTATAACCTTTCATGTAGGCCGACACAGTGCAAACACACAGAGATCAAGAAGAGTCGACGTGCATAGGTTTTCATCTAGTGCGAATGCAGGACACAGTGACCGGACTATTAAAAACTGTAGAATTTGATTCATTCACAGATTCATATAGTGCACTGAAGAAAAAAATACATCAACAAGTGCATAAATTATTGTAAATATTGTGTATATAGATTGTCATTTTCATTGTGTTTTTCTATGCATAGTATATTATGTGAGATGTATCCTGTGCTGAACTAATAAATAATAATAATAAAAGAAAGGCAAGACGAGATATAAATATCAATACGCCCAAATCAAACAACCCGGTTTTCAAAGGGCGTAACAGTTACACGTGATTCATCCCTTTCCAAGGATGGCTCTACAAGACACGATTGCCCATGCCAAACTAATTGATCCAGAGCCCCTACGGCCACTCAGCAACCGTGAAAGTCGTTAGAGGACAATCATCACGTCGCTCAATCAACCAGTTCGATGTACGTACGTACAGTTTCTCTTCTGTCTATGGTCACCCTCGTTCACGCGCTCAGACTGCAGTGCTTGCGCGTTCCAAATAATTACTAGGTTACTCAAGCTATTTTTCATTCCAAAATTTTACTGTTACCTTCCAATCGTCACTACATACGTCCTCCCCCTCTTTGTTACTGCTGTACTCAGGAATCGGAGGAGAGGTTTCCCACTGCCACAAGTGCGACACACGAAGCCTCCGCCCCCGCTCACTCCCTCCTTTTCGCCCCTCTTGCAACGCCTCAGTACCGCAGCTCTCTCTGTACTCCACTCTTGCAATGATTTGGTTTACTTTACTTCGCTTTTTTTCCACTTTAGGCTAATCACAAAGATGTGGATGAGTGATGATATTGATGAAGGGGCAGTCACAAACACCCAAGTCGTGATTCGAACCTGGGACCCCTGACGTTGTAGCGCGCTGTGCTAACCACTCCACCACGGAGGGCGACCCCACACTTGCATGGAGAGCGTTCGATGTTTCAACAGCGGGTTGACCCCACGTCGACGAATCTTGAGGATGATCAGGTCGCGAGCAAGTGCGTCAGCAAGATATGGCAACACCGAACATTGTGCAAGCCTCCTACTTCCATGTCTACGAGTATAGACTATCGTAGAGGCCCTTATTCAAATCCCATTAGTTAAATTATGACCAAATTACACGGTATGCAAGTCAGTCCATAAATAGACGGCCGTAAAATCAGGATACCTTGTTTGGTAATTATTCTGTGTACAGTCACGGACACTTCTGGATTGTAACAACCCTAGTGACTTTCAATGGGATTACTGTAAGCCAGAAATGTCCATGACTGTACGTGTCTCCTTACTAGAGCGAGTATTTATATGCAGTAGCATGTTTTTAATGATTTTGATTCTTGTTATTCTAACAGCTTTGGCTAATCGCGACAATGAGGTTGAGTGATGAGATAACAAAATCGATGGACACTAAGAAGGAACACCCTTGACCAGGCCGGGATTTTAAACCTGGACTCTTGGCTACGACATAACGCGCTACAACGCCAGACGTCCAAGGTTCAAATCCCGGCTTGGGCATGTTTTATTGAAAAGACATTTCACCACGTGGATTAATACAAGCCATTGGGTCACCCTCATTCTACGGGGGATCGGAGAAGATTATGACTTACTGGATGACAGAACGCTGCTGGAAACTTGTAATTTTAGGATAATATTTTTGTTGATCGTCTCTGTTATTTAGTAAGTTTCTTGTACTCCAAGATAACTAAAGTGCCCTTTGAGTTCTAAGTGGACTGACTGGAGTTAATAAATGAATTTCCAGGCAGAGAAAGTACTCTGTGGAGGGCAATCTCAATTATTGTCCAGTGAAATATGCCTTTTTGTATGTAATATTGAGGTAACAGTCCATTAAAACTTGTCGTGTATATGAGGGGGGGTACAGGAACGGAGGGGGTGGAGAGGTTATTCTAAATTCTTGCGTTCCCTTCTTGGATCCTCACTGTGGATACTGGGGGGAAGTGCTACGTTATTGATGGGATAACAGTTTACGGCATATTTTGCTAGTTTTAAGTGCATGTAAATACTGTCTATTTCTTACAGCGTAATTCAAGTTTGATAAATACAAATCACAAGGTGAGGATCCAGGGGCGGCGCCAGAAATTTTCGACCGGGTGGGCAGAAGCTCCAAAGTGATAGATTAGGGTGGGCAGTATAAATGTAAGACCATATATAGTATATGTGTGTGTGTAAGACGTATGTATCCCCCTCTCTCTTACACTCCCGATTTTCCTCTTACTTCTTTTCACTTTCCTTATTTTCCTATTTATTCTTTTCTAATCTATTCTAGCATCTTGTTCCATTTCCTTTCGTTTTGTCTCTGATGGACACAATTATTTCAACGAAGTGTTTACACATGCGCAGCCATACACCAGCCATACACTCTAATCACATTCTTTCATGCATGTTAATACAGTGAAATAAATGTGAATTAGGTTTAAGCTTGTGTTGCAAATACAAGGCACATACTTGATTTTATGTATTCGGCGGCAATGATAGAAAGTGCGATGGTAGTCAATCGTGAAGTTTCTCGTAATTTAAATGCATGTTCCTGAGCATAGTATTTTCATCGTATAAGTTTTTGACTGAAAGAGTTTTCTTACTCCTTGGGGGTTACTTTTCTTAGCTTACAAGGTTTGTACAACTGACAAATCTATCTGAATGTTTGTAGTAGCAGCGATTGGGTGCCAACATTTGAGGGGCAAGGACAATATACGCAGGGTTGCCCATCCCCCCAAAGGCCAATGGCGCATCCCCACAAAAATCATGTCCCCCACCCAAATCATATCATTTGTGCCCTGAAACTATATCGTAATCCCTAAGCAGTATACCAACACTAAGCACTATATTTTAAGAAGTGATGTTACTCATGAATATGGAGAATATCGCTCATGTCTTGTAATGCAGCTATAGCATAAAAATTCACATCCACCTCAGTAAAGCGCCAAACACGCATTGTTGTAACAAACACATTATTGCGAGCGAAGCAAGCAAGAACATTTTTACATCCATGTCTTTGCAGGCTTTCAAGAATATTAATTTAACGGGGTGTCAATACTTTCTTAGGATCCCGGGATATTTAGTCTTTTCCAATTTCTGTTTTGGCACGTTCGTGGTCGAAAACGTGTGGATATCATATCGCTAAATACAGTCTCCAAAATTTAATGTTCAAACTCTCTCTTCACTACAGAAATTCCTTGACAATCTAAGATTTAACACTGTATCAAGAGCTTCCTATCTCCCCCTTTAAATTTCTTAACTCAATCCTACCACAAAAATGTCCATGCCAATTTTAGACTTACTGTTGATATTGAAGACTGGATATTGCCTCCTCCAAAAAATTAATTCTCGGTCCCCACACCAGAATTTCTGCGACATTCTAAGACAATAGTAATACACAAGAATTGGATATCTTAATGCTCAGTGCCCCTCTAACTAAAATACCCGCCATAATCTAAGACTTAGAGTTGAATACTATCCCCGCCATAGTGCGGGGGCAAAAAGTGGCAAAATGTGGCTGGGGAACTGCATCCCCCACTTCCCGCTCCTCCTAATCGCCGCCACTGAATGTTTGGATTAAAATGAACGTCTTATTAGGAATGATTTAAAACACACACGGAAAACAAATTATTTGTTCATTGTCCATTAAGTATCCCTAGCATAGGCGTAGCTACGGGGTGTGCCGGGTGTGCCTAGGCACACCCTAATGGGCTGCTTTATCAAAGAGAATTAAAGACAGATATTTCAATAAGAGAGAAAATAAGGGGCAGTTTGTAAGAAGTTCAAAATTTTATTACTTGGTACAAACGTGTGCATTATCGCTGATGAAACGAGTGTCTGTAGTTTTTCAATTTTTTGATGTCATTGGAGAAAGAAGATATTTACTGCATTCTACTCTGTACTACAGCGACTGTCTTCTATACATGTCACAAGCTGCACGTGTGAGAGAGCTTTCTCCAAGCTTACACAAGTTAAAACTAAATTAAGAGCAACTCAGAAACAGGATAGATTGGAAGCCCTGCTCTGTCTATTGATGTAAATGAAGTTATTGATGAGTTTAAGAACATTGTACCTTTTGACAGACGTCTCTTGTTATAGATGACGTGTATTTTGATGTATTTGTTTGTAACATTTATGAACATTTTGTGTGTGTAATTTCTATGCAAACACTGTCATTTAGTGAATTTATATTCCTTTACAAACATCAGTGCAGTTAAAGAGCCAAGTGATTGTGTTGCAAAATATGCTATTAAAAAGGTACAAGACCTCATTTTTTCCTTTGTGCACACCCAAATATAAAGTTCTAGCTACGCCTATGATCCCTAGGCTAATGAAAGGCTATTTTGACAAAATATCACTCGTCATAAGTAATAAACAAGTAAGATTGAGAAATCTGTTCAGAATTTAAGAGATTATTAGCTAAGTTGATATTCGTTTTCTGAAGAACTGTCCTATTACTAATGCGGGAGAAACAATAACGTATGGTTACATGAACATATTTTTTGAGGTAACAAAATGATTTAGGACACAAGAAATTCATCGAAGTTGATCATCGTACCAGTAATACTTCATCTATTTTTCATTGGGTTGTATGGCGTGACCATTTCGAACACACTAGCATGTCAACCTCTATCCTGTGCAGCATACCCTGGAAACTTTATTCTTTCAGGGCAACGAGTCCCTGGCGCCTGGAACCACTGTCAAAGTAATAATTTATGAGGGTTTGTATTTTGAGTGTCAGCGTGTTTGTTTTCGCCCCTTCTTTACACACATCTAATCACCATTGAACCTTATCGTCATCATCAAAATTAGCAGAAAAATGACTTAAAATAAAACAAATCAACCAGAACTTACTCTTCCAAAATTGAAGTTTCATTAGTTTATACCTCTTTGAAAGTTGAGGTGGTAATTTCAATCGCACGGCGTTTCATTAGTGGATCAAGGCAGCTAATTCCGTGAACAATGACGTTGTTTTCCGAAAGTCTCAATTACTTGTCTCAGGCAATCACTCTCTTAAAATAGACGCATCTTCTGTGGTGATAAAATGCCATGTTTGGTGCGAGTTCTCTCTGTATACAATTTTTTTTCCCCCAGTGGCATAACGCTGTCGCATTATAATGAAGAGGTCCTGTTTCGACTCTCCGTCCTCTGGTGGAAGCACAATGCACACGGGTTCGGACTATACGATAAACTGTAGGTTAAGTCCCGATTAGCCCATCTGAGCATAAAAGTGGGCTTAAAATCAAACTAACAAAATCGTCTTCTGGATACTTCGTGACATAACTTTTTTTCTTTACTTCAGCTGCATCTACAGATTCTGTCGACATTTTCGGGTGATTCGTGTTGCAAAATTTGTGTGTCGAAAGAGGATTTCTAAATATGATAAGCCAGTCATTAGCAATTGAATAATTCTGTAGCTTTTTCCATACATAACTGGTTCATTAAAATGTATTCACTTCGGTATTGTAGTGATTATTGTGATTCGTTCTTATTAGTAGAACGAATATAAAGTTGATATTTCGTATATCATATTGATATTTGAAGATGACAGGTATATAAAAATTGTAATAAAAAAAGGGACATTTCTGGAATTTCAATGCAGAGCTAATTAAAATTATATTATACTCTATAGCAGGGATATCCAACTTCAATCAAGCAGTTATCTACTTTTTATTGTGAAAACAGGCAGTGAGCTACTATTAATCGTTAATCTTTGCAAAAATTTGTACCTACTCAGCCATTATACATTATAGAAGTTGAATTCAAATAATGTATATTCGTATAATTACAATAGATAACTGCGATCGACCAACAAACGCCCCGCGATCGACCGGTCAATCGCGATCGACGCGTTGGACATGCCTGCTCTATAGCATACTTAAACCCGAAGGTTTATGGCTGCAGCAACACAAGCCTTCCATCTGTCCCTATCCTGGGCAAGATCGATCCAATCTTTCCCATCCTTACCGATTTATTTTAGGTTCATCTCAACGTTATCCCTCCATCCTCGTCTTAGCCTTCCCACTGTTCCCTTACCATCAGGTTTCCCAACAAGAATCCTGTAAACTATTCTTTCCTCTGCCATTCGTGTCACATGGCCTGCCCATCTAACTAAGCCTTCTTGATTAAATTATTCTAATATTAATTAAAAAGTCGAAATAATTTATTGTGTTGCAGGTGGAAGTAACGCTAAGATGATGTTTAGATTTGTTTCTTTGGAGATTATTTTAACCATAGCCAGGTCGGAATATATATACGTAGTGGAGGCCCTGAGCTGCAGCCCTCAAGTTCACCCTCAATTCTGATTTAATCTTGATCATACCCTGCATAATTTTGAGCCTCCTAAGCCTACTAGCTGCTTTTAAACATGGAAGTATTAACTTGATCACAGTTTTTGTTTCAACAATGACAAAAGTGGCTTTTTATGGGTTGATAATATGTGAACATTTCCAGCGTAGATAATATGTACAAGTAAAATGTACATGTTATGAACACCAGGTTACACTTGAATATTTAGTCATTCATATATCCCCGAGTATATGTACTTATTGAATTTGATTGGGTGGGCAATCGGGTGGGCACAGGAATTTTTGGGTGGGCGCTTGCCCACCCGTGCCCACCCCTGTCGCCGTCCCTGCATAATGTCACTTTAGGATAATCGTTCCAACTCCACCCACAAACACGCGCCATCGATTGGCAATCGCTCACTCCTGAATGAAATAGCGTGACGTCAGAGACAGTAATGTACAACCTCACGGGAAGGATGTCTGAGTAAACGCTGGTCGCCTGGCAACAGAATTTCCTGAACTCAAGGTCGATGGCATGGAAGGGGAGGTCTGTCTGGAACGGGCCGCTTCGAAAGCCTTACCTGTGGGTGGTTCTTTACTTGCTGTCTAGGTTTCAGTTTTGGTTATTTGAGGTGTGTGGATAAACGGATTTATTTTTAATAGAGCATCTTTGAACACTATTAACGTGATCGTAAGTTTAAAACGCATCAAAGAAATTAACTGTTATGGTAGCTTTCAACATGACTATGTAACAAATAGCCTATAAAAAGCACTAGAAAATAATGACTAACAATCGTATGATTCGTTTCGATTATAGTTTTCTCTGCATGGAACATAATTTAGCACAACGCGACGGCAGGAGTCAAGGGTTCGAATCGCGGCATGAGCGCGTGATTGTCCTTTCATCAATTTCATCACATATCACCCATCCTCGGCGTCGCGATTAGCCAAGAGTGGAAGTAATGCGACGCTACATAACAAAATCAAACATCTAGACTTCAGATACAAAATTAAGCAACATTCTGGCACAGAATAAATATTGATTATCCTGTGCAAGGTCAATCCAATATTGGTCACCCTTGCTACTTTCCTTCAGGTTCGCCTCAACATCGTCGGTCTTTCATCGTTGTCTTTGCCTTGGTTGTTGATGGAGACATACAATTTGCAGCGTACTGTGGATATATTTAGTAGCTAGCAAACGATTTTCATCTTCAGATTCTGAATAAATTGTAACCGGCTGACAATTCTCTGAACGCTAGTGACAATAGTTCTACATTAGCATGCAATGTTAATTGGACATTATCCACTGTCCAGTGCTTTAAACTATACTTATTCTAAACACTGCGTTTCGAGAGAGTTGTACTACGAAGTGGAGTAGTTGACTAGGGCGGCAGATTGCAGTAAAGTAACAGGTCTGTCGTAGGTTCGATTCCCACCACCGGCAAAGAAATTTTTGTTCACCTGAAGACGAGACACGAGGTGCTCTCCCGAAATGAAGTGTTAGAATAAGAACAGTTCAAAGCACCCGACAATAATGTTAAATTAACATTGCGGCTGACAATTGCTTGAACCAAGTTTCACGCAGATATACCATAATCATGTCAAGTCGAGGTTTTTAAACGACACACATCACATTGAAAAATGTGTCGACCGCCACTGGTAGCGCCCCCTCCCAAGGGGCACTTCAGTGTGAATGACTGTCTAAAATTGACGCCTCGAGTAACTGGAAAACGTGGGGGCGGCAGAAGGAAATAGGCAAGGCAAAACACCCAATTCCACGCTAACTCACGTCACGGGTCGCCTACACGCAAAGCCCTTGACCTTATTCTTATCTTCCACAGCAAACGTACGCACACTACGCTAAGTCTCGACATTCCTTTCTGAGCTCTGAAAAGGAAATAGCCTTATCATTTACCCATAATCCTCTCTAGGAAGAGGGCACAATGTGGTAACAATTGTGCGTAATAAACTAACTAGAAGTATTCAATGAATCAGCACGTGTCCTTTCGAAACATACTGGAGCTGCCAACACGTTTCACGAATTCTACCGTGGAAAGCTGGAAGAAAGATTCCTGGAGATGATGCATTAAAAAATTTTAAAAAGGGATTATGCTATAAAAATTACGGCTTTGAATTTGCGTGGGCGTCTTGCCCCAGATGAACAAACGTGTTGAGTGATGATTCACTGCCGCCAAGGTTCTTAGTTCGAGGTCGGTCAGGGTAAATTGGTGTTAGCATGGGCGCACGGAAGGGGGGCAAGGGGAGTCGTGCCCCCTTGGAAAATGATTTAATTTCAGCCACAATAATATGCGTTAATTATTGCATGAATATGATAAATTCAAATTTAAGCAATGTTTTTTGAGGGAACAACACTATTAATGAGGAAAATGTGCCTTGTTTGCTCCCCCTGGATAAAAATACCTTCCTCTCCCCTCCCTGGAAAAAATCCTGCGGATGTCCATGGGTGTTAGCTCTTAGGTAATAAAGTATGCTAATTACCTCAATGTGTTTTTCTTAATTTTACGTCCCATCTCTGGTAGTTTCGACGATCAGGATGAATAACAATTAGATGAAGTAAAACTTACAACTGAACAAACAACGTGCTCAGCCACCAAGTCGACTTAGAAGGATAACTAGAAGCCAAAATTACCGTTGTTACATGTATTTCAGTCGTATTAGCTTCGCGTATCTACCACATACGTTATAACAGCGATGATAAGGATGGACGACGGCAAACTATGAAATGGATGAAAGGGAAAGCACAATGATACATCCATTCCTTAACCCGGGTTCGAACTTGAACCATGTTTCTCTGAATTCGTAGCGCGTGACGATGACCACCACTTCAATCTACTGCGTCCATCAAAACACGTCCGACAATTCATACAATTTATGTTTCTCTTTAACCAAAACAGTCTAGAAAATGGTACAAATCAAGAGGCAATAAACGATGAAAGTTTTTTTTTCAGGGTAGGGGAATAGGGGAAGTTGTACAAATTTCAAATCGTCTTTTCGATTAGTCCCTAATAGTGTTAGCGTGCAATGGGATTCATAAACGCTGCCACGCAAATTGTTCACTATTCTCATTAATTGGTCTTCTACTTGTACTTGTTTTTAAATAATGAAATTGCACTGATGCCGATGAAAGGGTTGTCAACTACTTCGTTGGTGTTTTGTTCCAATTCTTGAATCTCGCACCGAATTAACATGGCGATGAAAACTTTACCTGTCAATATTTAGGCATTCCACTACACAAATTGCTCAATTCAACTTAATCCAACTATTGCGAGTTGGAAACCCTGAGGGATTCCCTCAGCGAGACCACCACACCTGCACAAATATTTCGTGGTGGTAACCACAAGCAACGGATACCTTGGGCCTCGAAGCACGCATTCGTGTTTTTGGCGTGACGTCACCGGTTGAAAATGACGCAACGTGACGCCGTTTATATACACGTGGGTTCCATGGCAAGCGGAAACGCCAGTAGAGGCGTTGAAAGTAGCAGATGTGAGGAGGAACGTGATTCGTGCCAGATCGCGAGGTACACCCAACGGCACAAGAAACAGTAGGCAAATTGTCCATCACCATTTTCATTCGGTCTGTATTACACAATGTGATTATAATTAATTTAATAATAACGTCAATAAGCAGAAGGCAATGCCTGCATCGAACCATATTTCATTCATCGATAGTTTCATTCCTTAAAACAACACAGGATGTAGAATAAAAAGTAATGAAAATAGCGGTGGACAATTTCCCTACCATTATCTTTGCCGTTGACTGTACTGGCAGGCAGCGAGAATACTACCAACAGTAAATAACCATAATGTAGAATACCACTATTTCCTCCCCCTTATTTTATCAGCACCTGCCATGACATCATGTCTTTCCAAATGGTAATGTTGTGCGTGACCCCTAAGCTTTTCGCCCACGCAATGAATTCCAAGTTGAATGGTTGGAAACTGTTATAATGGCTCCCTCTCCCTCTCTTTGGAGTACAATTGCCAACACTGGCCAGAAGTCGCTCAATCTAGTGGATTCGTAATGCAGCACGGGAGAAAAACTAACTTTTCCGGCAACTTAGTGTTCCTTAGCAAAACACAGAGAAAGAGAGAAAGAAAGAGAGAGAGAAAATCTATACAAACGCGCTTAAACTACAGCCGACATGCTGAAGACAAGCTGTAGGGTTATATTTCATCCATAGGAAGAAAACAACTTTGGCCTACCTAAATTATGCACTTATTTGCATTGAAAGGGGTACTTTAGATTATTGCAAGAGTAATTTAGTGGAAAGAAACCTAATGATAACTCTACGGGGGGAAGGTGGGAAGAGGCTGAGCGGGCCATTTCTAAATTTTATGTAAGATAATCTTGAACAATACGTCGACATATTTTGTGTGGCAGAATTTAAAATCATGCTTAATTAATATGTAATGGTAGCTATTAACCTGAAACCCTGTGAGAAGACATTCATTCCATAATAAGATAGATAATACCGAGAAATCATCACAAGTGAAACAGGAAAAACATAAGCAAATCATCGAAGACAAAAACCTAACTGCCTGACCTAGTCACTATTGATGGAACTCAAAATACAAATTTTAAAAATGTAAATTGTGGTTAAATAAAATTATGAGAAAATTACATACCAATCTGTGGTATTGATATGTAGAAATCTTCACATACTGACCCAGGGTGGCCACTCTAAGACTATGATAAAATTCAAGTATAATTACCGGTTTTCAAGGTGAACCTTCCAAAAATTCAAGGGTATACAAGAAGATGTTTTATCTACATCAACATATTACGAATCTCACCATTAACACACATGCACACACAAATATATTAACAATATAAAAGGTCTGTGTTGATTCCAATGTATGCAAAAATTCTAAATCAATTCAATTAAACTTAACGGAGTTTATATTTGCAATTCCACACATTCAGACTAGAAATACATCTTCAAACACAAGTGACGATTGTTACGGGATAAACTAATCTACAAAAATTTGTTAATTGTACAAGGACTTCAAACTCAAATTATTATATTCTACTTTAAGATATCCTGCAAAAGACATTAAGAAAGTAAATGGATTGAGAGAATTCTGTTTTATTTTCCCTGCAACTTTCTTTTCCTTTCTCGATAAAAATAAAACCTATACTGTGAAAAACTTGCCTCAGGGTATTTATAAATATGTATAAATTCAATGGGACTTGGATTAATAAAAGTTGCAATTTTTCACGTAGAATTCCCGGTGAGTAGACACTCTGTGACCATTCAAAATTGGTCTCCGTGACAATGAATAAAATGTGATGCAGTTAAAAGATCAAATTTGGGTCTAGATGCTATAATCCTGAGCAACTAGGAGGTTACGATAATGCTTGTAGCAATAGCAGTGTGAGAATGCATGCAATTTACAGCTTCCAGTTGCTTAAGATTTGCTGCTTCTAGATCTCATTTTGATAATTGTAACATTTTTCATGTCTATGGGATTATAACCCACCCTCAGTTTGAACTTGCTCCTAAAAAGTACCCCAAGCATGCATGCATTGTATATATTTTCAATTAAATAATAAATGTTACAGCATGGTCAATTGTAAACTATTTTAATAATAGAAAAAAGGCAAAACACATTCCTGTGCAAGTTACAGTGCCGTGAAAGTACAAAATGTACCCAATCATGGCTACAGAGAATCTGATGTGCTCAGCACCACTATCATGCTGTAGGGACATTGTTGGAAAATTTCTCATGCGAAGTCACCCATCATGGGAATTGAACTGAGTCTCTTGCATGTTAGTAGATGCCATACTGACTTGACCACCACAACTACTAAATTTATATTTTTAATAATAATGACAAAAGTGTTGGAGCAGCTGTAAACATCATCTTCTGGCAAAAGTACTCTAATCCTATTTCCTAGATTTAGTAGTGATAATTTCAAAAAGTATTATTTACAGAAAAAAAAGCACTAGTTTGCTGTTTATTAAGATGTAAAAACACTTAACATAACGTTTCAACCCTGTTTCAGGGTCTTCCTCAGACGAAGAACTAAAGTAAAAATTAAGTGTTTTTACATCTTAGTAAACTGCCTTGGTCAGCAACTTAGTGTTTTTTAATATGGAAACAACGCTTCATTATAATACAAGAAAAAAAAGGACTAGTCTAAACATACCAAGATTCTATAACCCTTTAGCAACAAGTGCATCACAAACGGCTGTTAAACTGAAAATTAAAAAGTTCCCAAAATATAACAAAAAACAAATTTAAAATCCTTAGGACAATTAATAATACTGGCATTAATAGATCCTGGGTAGCTTGACAAAGTTTTACTAGTTTTTGACAGTTAAAACATAACTCTCTTCATGAATGCACGTAATGAATATAATTTGATGTGTAATGCCATCCCTCCTGTAATGACACTCTAATGTAATCTAATCTATTTGGCTACATGCTCAGAAGCTCTAAGATTGCAAATACTGTTTTAGATAATAGGGTCATGGTTCAGATTGTGTAATATTTTTTCCAAGCTATCCAGGAGGATGTAGATTGTATTTAGAATACTGGAAACAGTTTTGAAAATAAGTTTTAAGTTCAAAGAAATTACTAGCTTCACTTGAAAGACACAGAATGTATTAATTTGCACATTAAGTTGTGCACCTTGCCACCCTCGTAAGTCATCATGGTCTGTAACATTCTGTGTGTGTGTGTGTGTATATATATATATATATATATATATATATATATATATATATATATATATATATATATATATATATGCATGTAGTAGATGAATGAAACTGAAAATACCTAATCTACTTCAAATGTAGGAATACAGAGCATTCCCTGACATTCGCTACGATACTCGGCGGCAAGTGGCCCAGCGTCAGCACTTGTCTTTCCCGGTGAACAGGGTCCGCGACAGTTGCTAGAGTCAGCTATTAAAATTACAGTTTTCGTATTGTGTATTAACCATGACTACAGAAGGTGTTGAAAATGATGTCCCTCTGCTACAACACATTCCGCTTCTCCGAAGGAAATTGGCATTTACACGTGCAAGTCCGTCTGCTGTAATTCTACCGATTTCTCCTACAATACTCTTTTAACTCACGGATGGTGTGCGGATTGTCTTTGTATACTTTATTTTTTAGATTTCCCCATAAATAAAAATAGCAGACTGACAAATCGGGGGATCTAGAAGGCCATAATCCTCTACTAATAACCCTGTACTCGAAAATTTCCTTTATCAAATTCAATGTTTCATCTGCTGCATGGACAGTTGCTGAATCCTGCTGGAAATAAGCACTCTGACACTCAATATCGGTTAACTGTTCAAAAAATGGGGTGAGCCTATGTGCAGTTATAGTGCACCATACGCCAACCTTCTCATCATGTAAAGGAGTTTCATGAATGAGATGAGGATTTTCTGTACACCAGTATCTATTGCTTTGCGTTATAACATGGCCATGTAAGTAAAACCATGCATCATCTGTAAAAATAAATTTCGGATCCACGACGACATCGGCAACACTTTGTAAAACCCAGTTACAAAAATTCACACAACTAGCATTATCTCTAGGCTGTAATTCATGCACTATTGTCACTCTGTAGGGCTTAAATTTAAGAATTTTAGCGGATCTAAATGCTGTGGTTTTTGAAACACCCGTTTCTTGTGAGAGGCGGCGGATAGATTTCCGAGGAGACTTTTCTAACCTTTCTCCTATCTCATTCCGTTCTTCCTCCTATCTCGTTGAGCTTTTCCTCAGTAAGTACACATGGGTTTTTCTTTCCACTTTTATTCAGAACTGACCCTGTTATTCTAAACTTTTTTACGAGGTTTAATATAGTGGTCCTATGTGGAACGGGAACACCAGGAAATTTTGTTGCAAATCGTCGTCGCACTTCTCCACAATTCCTGTTTCCGAAGTAACACTCGACAAGATAAATCCTTTGTTGTAATGTAAACTTTTGTGGTGCCATATTAAGCCACAATCTTCAACTCATGGACACGGCACAACACAACTTCCGAGGGAGGATTATACTGGCGTCAGTCTGCAACGTCAACAGAAAGGGAAAGAGAGCGAAAAAAAAAAACCAGACTGAGTCTCGTAGCAAATGTCAGGGAATGCTCTGTAGTAATGTTGTAGGCATGTAGGACAATAATTATAGTGATAGGAGCATCAAACC
This sequence comes from Lepisma saccharinum, assembly GCF_977018435.1. NCBI lineage: Eukaryota > Metazoa > Arthropoda > Insecta > Zygentoma > Lepismatidae > Lepisma > Lepisma saccharinum. The sequence continues at coordinate 155,265,277 of NC_139229.1, read as the reverse complement.
TGATGTACCTAACCTACTCATGAACAAGCTGGATGGATAGGAAAAATGGTTACCTGTTCAGTATGTGCTTATAGGGATGTATAGAATTTGATCCATGTAGAAAATGCATGTGCACAATGATAATACTGGAATTACCTAATTGGAATTTGGATCATCAGACAATTTGCCAACTAAAATCCTTGTACTCACAAATACAAAAAGATTAACAAGGTATTGTAGATCATTTGGATGCTGAAACATGTGACAAATTTTCACCTGCATGTCAAAACAGTGCACAAATGAAGAGCTTTACATATATCACCTTCTCCCATCATGCTTCATTCTCTCGGCTGTACCCAGGGGCCTTCCCGATGGTGCAGTGGTAGCATTGTTGCCTTTTAATCAAGGGGTCTCGGGTTCGATAGACACCCGGTGGAGGCACATTGATTCGGATCCCACTTTAAACTGTAGGACCAGTCCCGATTAGCCTTACTGTATAAAGTGGACTTAAAACAACAAATCAATCAATCTCGGCTGTACCTGAAGCTTGGGTAAACATTCCACCACCAAGAGATTTCCACCTCAAGCAGTAGGTCTAAAAAAAATCTGATCCTTACAGAGAGATGCATGCTACTATCGAGGTGAACTATCAGTAGAATTTTTGGAATCATTGCCTTAACCAAAAAAATGTTATCTTCAAACACGGGCAATGCACAAATTGGGAAAAACTTTTTCATAACTCGTGACGTAACTATTCATTCTCAGCTGCTGTGTAGTCAAAAATGATCAGAAATTTCATATTTTTACATGTCAATGTGTTTTTACATTTGGCTGTCTAGGGTCCAATAGTTAATCTCAAAATCATGAACATACACATGGATTTTCTGCACAAATAAAATTTTATATGTCCAAAGAGCATACCGAAAATGGTTATCAATTATTTGAAGTACATTTTGTACATTTTTTATATAACATTGTTACATGTCATGGTATATGTTTCCATTTTTATGTGAGTATGTTATACTGGTGCTCTCACCATTATGCCTACAAGTCCTACATGCTACATTAAGCTGGTAGTGTTTATAGTGTTAATATTTATACATTTCAAGTCAGACTTTACTACCTTAGTCTTGCACTTTCTTAATTTTCTCTACTGCATCTATAACAATGTTTCACCATGTAAAAAAGTGCTTCAGACAGCAACCACTCACAAGCATGTCACTTGCCCAACATACTTTTCGGGACATCATTTTCCTAAAAATGGTTTTCAGTTGATTATGTGATCATTGGTACCCTGGACCTTCGGTACACCCCCCCCCCCCCCCCCAAGAAAGTGAAATATTTTGCAAGGTTTATGAAGACAATATTGTTTATGAAAGTTTACTGTTGTTTTTAGCTCAAGGAAATGTGCTATTGTGAAGTAAAGTAAATCTGTTAACTCAGCACGTTACGTTACCATGAAGCAGAACAGCTCAAAGGCTTTTTCCAAGTGAATACAGCACCCAACATGACATTCCACAACAGCAGCTATACTTTTACAATTTTACATCAGTAGGTTAGGAGTGTTAGGTTTGGAGCTGATGGCAATTTCCGCTGTGTTCTTTTGCTATTTTAGTGTGCATACAAACAATTTTTACTAACAAAAAGCAGCAAAAGTACTCGGAGTTGGCAGGTTTTTATTTACACGGGCCATACTTTTGGATCAAATATCTCAGTTATTTGTGTTTCTCACACTCTGGGACCAATTTTATATTACGTAAAACATGCCCTTCAAAGTTGAAGAATGTATCAATTTAAGAGAAAAGTATGTTGCATGAGCAATGTCGATCAATGAGTTACAGCATACTTTTTGTAGGAAAAACATTATTTACACTTAAAGGAGAGGAACAAAACTGGAAATACGACAGTAATCAAATGTAGCAATCATATCCTGCTTAATTCATACAACTGATACCAATGTAGCCGGCACAATGGCTGGGCATGTGAAGTAGTCAAGTTTGTTCTTGCCACTGTTCGAATCCTTGGTTAATTTATCATTGGTCGACTTCAACATTCTAATTAGCATAACAGTGGCAGAATGCAACATAAAGTAACAAAAATACAAATACCAGTATAAGTATGTAGGAATGCAATTAATTCTACGAGCACCTAAGCTACTCGTGAAAAACTATCTAGGAACACAAAGAAAAATCGTCTGCACAAGAGACACATAAGAGAACAGCAAGTCTGTTCAGTATATGATTATGAACATACAGAGAATTCAAATGGGGCATTCCAGGAATTCCATGTGGTCCTAATCCACATAAGTAACAAAATTAATTAATCTGAAAATTATTTGAGTTTTTATTTGCATTAAGATTTAAATGGTTGTGAATGCACATAATTTCAATATTTCACCAGCATCTGTAGCCTATGCTGTAGTAGTATGGGAGTGATTTTACAATACCGGGAATTTCTCCATTTTGTTTGAAATTCGACATAGTCACTAAATTAGGGCTCCTAATCACGAATCTGAAGTTAAAATTTGGCGCTCACGTGTCAAACTTGCAAACTAAGAGGGTCAGTCATCGCAAGCGACAATGCACAATTGTTCATTATTTATCGCAAAATTTTCCTTTTCGAATACTTAAAGAACGAAATATATATATTCCTGATATTACTACGACCCTAAAATTTAACTATGTTTCCTAACCTAACCTAGCCTAGCCTAGCCTAACCTAACCACGTGCCAATGGTCCGTGGGGCTAGCCATAATTCAGGAATTTCTATACGTGAGCGCCAAATTTTAAGTGCAGATTCGTGATTAGGAGGGTACTAGTTTACTATCCTTCGGACAGAAGGATTTTTACAGAAGAAACTACTTACTGTAATAAGTTCCTGTAGCATTGTCGAACATCGGGAAAGTGTTTTGTGTGATGTGGGAATATATCATAGCTGAAATTCATGTTGTTCGTTGAAAATTAATTCTCCGACGGAGAATAGCTAGCCCCACGAACCATTGGCGCGTGGATAGGTTAGTTCTGTTAGGTTAGGAAACATAGTTAAAATTTGGTGTCGTGTTAGTATCAGGATCTAGAAATTGGAAATAATTGCGAACCATTGGTGCTAGCTCCACGAACCATTGGTGCGTGGTTAGGTTAGGAAACATAGTTCAAATTTCATCAAAACAACGTTGATACACCTTCAGGAATGTTCCGCGTAGCAGATACGTAAGTACGAATGTCAAAAATTGACGAAACGAAAAAATTAGAGGTGTCTGAAGGATAGTAAATTGTTACCGAATATTTTAATCCAATTTCATGTCTAGAACCTTACATTTTATGTGTGAATTGTTGCACATGTAATGCTGGATTGCTCCAAATGTGCCTGTCCAATTACTATACCAACATTACACAATCGGGCTTGGCCCACTGCCAATATTCTAAATGCCTTCCCATACAACTTGTAAAATCATTACACATTTAGAACTCAAGACCTTAGTCAACATGGGTGGATAAGTTATTCTTATTCCCAGCAGACGAACAAATAATCAGCCTCCTATGATAGCCGTTTACAATAATTTGTGCCTAATAAGAAGTTTGCTGTTCATTCAAACTGAGCTACTTTTATCAAGTGAATGATTAACTAAACTATGGTTATTTTCCTTTCACTAGTAAAGAGATACAACTGTCTTGTTGAGTTTTTGCAAACTGGTAAATACTTGCAGTAATGTGTAGGGTTAATTCAAAATTCCCAGCTATTAATTACAATTTAATAATAGACCACTGTATGATGGATGGTACATTGTCAACATATTATCTCGAATATGCATTTCCCCAAAACAATCCGTGAATCTAACCAAAAAAAATAACACGTATCAACTATAAATAGTGTAAAATAAATAATGTTTCTTTTGTTACTGCTTGCAATTCATTCCCCACAGGGCTTTATCCAGAATTTTCCATCTGGTGTGCATACGATCGTATTTAGAGGAGGGGGGGGGTTGTAGGAATAACCTGAGAGGCAAAATGACCATAAATTATGTCTGAAATATTGTAGGGAGTGTTGGGGGGGAAGGTGAATCACTGGTTCCCCACCAGAGTATAATTGATTCTGGCTACATACAGCACCTTAAATGTGTAAACATTATACTCATCTCATGTACTTACTTGATTTTAAGGTCGTCATTTTCTTCCCATAACCGTTTCACGTCTAGTTCTAACTTAGCACGTTCTTTCGCAGTTTCATCCAACAATTTTCTCGCATCTGACAATTCCTGCTCATACATAGACTTGATGTTGGTCACTTCACGTGTAATTGTTTCTTGTGTAGTCTGAACTTCGCGCGAAAGTCTTGAATTTTCAGTTTCCAAATGTCTTACCCGGTCTATGTAAACAGCTAATCGGTCATTGAGGTTTTGAAGCTCAGCTTTCTCCAACAACCGGCTATGCCGGGTAGGACTGAGAGGACTTGATGGTCTCTCAGGTGAGGTAGATGCTCTTGCTTGTGCATCTTGAGAAGACACTCTCGTAGATGTGATTATGGTAGATTTCCTTGTAGACTTTGTCGCCATGTTTCACCGTAATATCAGAGATATTCACAAACACAACACAGCACAGTAAAAACACCGTTTCGAACGCTCCTACCGCACTGTGGGGTTTCGAAATTCAACATGGACGAAGCCCGCCGTCTAAACACCACGTGACTCGTGACGTCATAGGCACTCGGGCACTCCCATCTTCTAACGTAACTGCAGAAACGTATGAAACAAGTTATGACCCAACACTTTATTTTTTTAAATTATTTTTTACATCCGTAACGCACGTGTATTTTATGTAGTGCATTAAGAAGCCGAAGTTCTTCTTATACATTACAGACATATATCCAGCATTACATATCAATCCAGCCTTTCAGAAATTTCAATAGGATTATGACCCACAATTTTAAGTCATTTCAAAAATGTGCAGGCAAAGCACATTGGCTAAAAGTTTCGCCCGTACACGCCGATATTTCAATGTTGCGGCCCATCAGGCTCGTAGCTAGACAGGGTCAAGGGGAAGTTCAGCCCCTCTTAGACATATCTCCTACTGTTTTATTTGTTAACATATTTCTAAATCTCCTTTTCGTATGTCTTATTTTGCAATGAAGTGTTAAACTTTCTTTTCCCTGATAAAGAACATCGAATCATAATATTTATATTATATCAACGGCTTATGAGGTGCAGGTGAGATCTATCGTTTCGCCAGACAACTTACTCCATAAAAAAAATATATTAACACAACTTTATGATAAGTATTTATACAATTCATGGAATATATTCATTTATTTTACATGAATATAATATTATTTACAATGAATATTTTATTAATTGATGATGTGCAGTGTGGTGGTACTTGCAAAATTTTAAGAGGGAGGGAATTTTAGCCCTTTCTTTCGAAACATAAAGATTTTTTATGGGTGTTATGTCGAAGTGTAATGATTAATGGGAAATACAAATATAACATTAATTTCATGAAAATTACTCATCCGTGTGTATGTGGGCGCGAGTGATTAAGATAAACAGGGCTAATATGTGCATTTACATGCAATAATTAGATTCATTTTCTACTCTATCTTACAAAAAAAGGTCGTATCTTTAAAAAAACAATAAAACATCCTCGTTGTTGTGAGCCACCGCCCCAAAACCCCGAAGGTCAGTTCTATAGGCACGGGCAAGTAAGTAGCTCATAAATATTTCTGTGTACTTGTTCGCTTGTAATGGCGTTACGATAGTTGATCAATCGCTAAACACTCTGTGGTTCTAAATAATTCTTCGGAGCGAATAAATGTCCAACAATCTTAAAATAATAATAATAAAATAAGTAAAAAAAGTAAAATGAAAAGACAGTAAGTACATTTCAAAATAGTCATGGTTTACACAGCGTGCTACGACGCCAGGGGCCTCGGGTTCGAGACCCGGCCTGGGCATGGGTGTTCTTTGTGAGTGGCACATCATCAATTACATCACTCATCCTTATCGTCGCGATTAGTCAAAATTGGCAGTTAAGCGACGCTAAAAAACAAATCATATCAAACTCAAATAGCCACAGTTGTTTCTTTAATTAACAATAATGAAATTATTAAAAATCACGAGCTACGAACGCGTCTCTTTAATCTGTGACACATGAGAGAACCGTATGCGATATCGAGAAACGCTGTGCTGTAGCAAGAAAAAATCCATATCATGTGAAGTTTTTCCGCTTCTAATATGAAATGTGTGGGCTGTTTACTTTCTTCCCTGGTTTATGGTCGGTATTAGTTTTCCTCTTGCTGTTATCTTTCCTTGAAGGAAAAACGATAAGCGGTAATTGGTGTTTTTTCCCTTACAATTTGTCTTGTTCAATGTCCAAGTGTGCTCTGAAAATTTTACATATCTTGGTTAATCTCCACAGAGATATTGTTTTTTTCTGATGCCAAACTTCCATGTGCACCCCATGAAATTATTTCTTTAAAATAATTGTTAGTTGTGCAGTTTTCTTCACAATATCATGAATGTGTAAATCTATATGTTTATATGTTTTGAAAGATAATTCATATAATTCCAAAATCAAATAAATAAATATTAAATACAGGTCGGTTCATAATTTCCTCCGTGGTTTCGAACGTTTATGGTGCCAGAACTATAACACATACAGCAAGGATGTGCACATCAGTATATAAATAATCTCTCCCAAGTTTGGTAAGTACCTTACATATGCTGGGTATGTGAACACCTGGAGACGCGGCAGACATCAATCCTAAAATATAGTTCCTGCCACACGCGTCCTAACACATCACGATCAATACCAGAAACTGCATCCGTGATCCTCGCAGTTGTGCTAACGGTGGCACGAACACATGATGGTTGATGTAACCCCATAACAAAAGATCGTGTGGGCTTATGTCAGGTGAGCGTGGAGGCCATGAAAGAAGAAGAGGGTTATCTCGATAAGCACGTCCAATCCAACGACCAAGACTGCGTTACTCTGCCACCTAGCAGCTAATTCTACAATTACGGGATGGCGTCTATTACGAGTGCAAACGTGGACAGATTGTTTATGTACTGATATGCATCTTTTTGCTGTATGTGTTATAGTTCTTGTATTACAAATGTTCGAAACCTCGGAGGTAATTATGAATCACCCTGTATAATAAGAAAATTACTGAAACTTTAGAATTAGCATGCATCGAAATTCAATGCTTAGAATCACAATGTTTAGAACTATAATATTATTTCACTGTAACCTCGTTTACCTCGTTAATAATAACAACAACAACGGCTATTAAAATTTCAATATCTTTGAACGGCTGAAAACTGACCCCCTCCCATTCTACAGCCACGGTGCATTTTTTTAAAAAAAATATATTTTTGTGACCTCTGGTTTCATCCATTAATATTCGTTTTCAGTTACAATTCGAGAAAATAACAGCCAACTCTCGTAATGGAAGCAGCCTAAAAAAGTTAAACCTGTGCGCTGGAAGAGAAGAATGTCTTGTTCCTTGTTTCGTAAAACGCCCACGTGCTTGGAGCTAGAGGATCATTCAACACACCCACACCTGTAAATACCTTCAAGGAAAAGGTGGAACGCAACTGTGTCAAGGTTGCGGAGACTCCGAGAAGTTACACAAACGAAAGGCAAACAAACACCTGCGTACATTTCTTTACATTATGTTTATTTGCTATTTAATTTAAGGAACAATAAACGAAGTATTAATTGAAGCCCACACAACTGCGTTAATGTTTCACATAAAGGTATATTTTTAACGGTGACACAACGGATATAACCATGTGGGAAGATATGCTCTGATGGCTTAGCCGCTGTAATATTTCCCAGTCGCGTTCACTGGGGAGTGACCAGCATACCAGCAAAGTGAGGAATGGGTTTCGGTTTCGAAAACTTGTCGGTTGCTTAGTGGAACATCGTCATAGCTATTGAAATTTATTTTAATTCCGGTAACAAAATACTCGTTATTTCGAACTTCACCTTTTCATGTATGTTTTGGTAAGGGAGCCGACTGTTCTTCTTATATCTGTTCCAGTGGCGTCTTCCCAAGGGCAGTAGGTGGGGATCATAACGTCCCTTCGGTTATAGGTGCAATTATAGGGATCAGCCCCTTCCCCCACCTTGAACTTTATTTTACTGAAAAAGGTAGGATATTAGATCATAATAATTTTGATCCATATCCGTATTCATAATTGCACTTTTTTTTTCTGAAGTTAAAACCACCACATTGAAACATTGTGGGCCTTTGGCCATGCAATCGTCAAATGCAGGAAAAGAAAAAGCAACTTATTAACTGAAAAAAGAACACAACCACCCTTAAGAAAATCTTGGACACACCGCTGATTTAGGGCATCAAATTTAGTGTCCCTTGTAAAACTGTGATCCTAATTCCGGTCTCTCGAATCAAATAGTGAACGATACTGAGACACCAGCTGTGTTTGTCCCAGCGCACTGAGAAATTGACTCGCGATGTCGCCAAGGTTAGAGTCTTTTCCTGGGTATGTAAGTGTTCCTTCACCAATTCATTCATCCTCATTGTCGTGATTTACCCAAAGAGGCAGAAAAGCAACGTGAAAATAAGGAAAAAATTAAACTTATTGGTGTACTAAAAACCATGGGAAGTATATTAAATGTTGTCACTTGTAATTTGGAAACTAACCAATCAGTTGCAACGGCATGACGCGCTCCACGAGCCTGCATTTGACTGATATATACACAGTGACAAACGTCACATGTCGCTTGCAATTGGAAATAAGAATCCTTAAGTAATAAATGGAACCATTCGAACAGAAGCGACACGACAAGGTTCACGCGTCGCTTGTCGCTTCGTTTTGAAAACTCCCTAAGGCGAGTTCAAGGATATTCAAATGTTATATCATTCGTTTAGCATGGAGCATTGGCGCCGACTTAGGGGGGAGGGGGGGGGCAAGGCACTTTCTGACAATCTCCCAAAATCATCAATAAGTATACACATTATACACAATTATTTTTTTTGTCAAGCTCCCCCCTCCCCCAATATTTGGCGCCTCTGAGCATGATACTCACCTCGAATCAATTGTTTGGGAATTGACCTTTACAACCAATTCCTTGACTTAGGAGAAAGTTTCAATCCGATCACATTTCTGTCGTTATTCATACATCATTCACCGTCCGTTTGCTACAAGTTTGAATTTGAAGTAGCATGAAATGAATCTTTAAGAAGCCATTACCTACAATGGAAGAGACATATGTGCGAACAAACTACATTGCCATCACTCCAATCACCGGTGCAGGCAGCTAGCTTGGAAAAAAGCAAAGTAGGGGGTACGTTGATATTTTAAGAAGACACTGTCCTCATTCTCTCCCGTAGCGTTGCTGCTTTTCCAGCACGCTCGTTTTAGCTCCATGATCGTTACCATCAGCTTTAATTTTGTCCTTTTTTCTGCGTACAGCTAGCTACTTGATAAATATTGTTTCGGATGCACGAGGCCGCTAGATGGCTCCACCAACATGAAAGCTACCTTCAGTTGTCTACAGAGGGAAAGACTGTGTCAAGCACACTTCGAAAACTAAACGGAGGAAAAATATTATTCCTCACAACGCTACACTTTACATTAACATGAAGTGCAATAATAAATTAACCAGTTGTTGGTGTCATGATTGAATGATTCACATGGGAAAATATTAATGTTTATTCATTTTCCGCAGCTTCGGTGTGAGCTGATAGTTCACTCCACCCATTTGGTGGCGCTGTGCAATTATTTCAAGAAAGATCTACGTATGCAGGTTCTATCCTATAGCGTGTAGTAGTGTCAAATCCAAATCGTCATTTCCCCTTCTCTTCAAAATATTAAGAATATCATGTTATTTTCATGGGACCTTACATTTGAGAAATGAGAATTCAATATATTTCTTAGGCAATAGCTAGTTTCTTTCATTAGTGAGAAACTACTTGAAATAATGCTACAACCAACACGCAGATTCTCGTGTGTGTAGTTCATGTACAAACTCTTCATCAATTCGTCGACACACCATGATTCATACCCCGAATGTTGAGAGTGTTAACAAACCGCAAACTGAGTGAAAGGATGATTGTTCTTTTTTCATTCATCCATTCTTTTATTTTGGACCTAATAATTTATAGCTGTTTTTTATCCGTTTTTTTCCTTTCAGTTATTGTTTTAAATTTAAGATATCCTTACATCTTTCCCCCCTTATTTCATAGAAGTTAGGTATAGTAGGTCTACTGAGACAAAAATGTTAAGTGTTCCCCTTACAGTTGTTTGTTACACTTCCTTACAAATATTTCCCCGACCGGCCCCCGTGGCGGAGTGGTTAACACATCTCGCTATGACGTCAGGGCTCTCGGGTTCGAATCCCGGCCTGGGCGTGGATGTTTGTGAGTGTCCATTCATCAATTTCATCATGCCATCAGTCATCCCCATCTTCGCAAATTAGCCAAAACTGGCACAAAAAGCGAAGTAAAATAAATCAAATCAATCAATCAATCAATCAAATGTTTCCCGGTGGCGTGGAGTCACATAGTGGTTCGGATCCCACTTTAAACTGTAGAATTTCTGTGCATAAAGTGAACTTAAATAAAACTAAATCAAATCTTATAAGTGTTAACAAATTCCATCCTGATCGAACACCACCACACTTATAAAATGTACGGGAAACTGTGCCTTTACTTTGAATTGATTTTTGAAGGCCACTCTATGCATACATATGCTAATCGGGACTGGACCTGCAGTTTAATTTGGGATCCGAACCACTGTGCCTCCACTGGGTATCGAAATCGGGACCTCGTGTGGTTTGACTTGAGAATTTATCTGCATGTGTCACTTCTAATAACCTTGTCCCCAACTGTCAGTGTCGAAGCATATTTTGTATTGGTTCTGTTACCTAGGCTCCCCTCTTCGATTAATTGTCAACTTGCTCTCAAGCAAAATACACAAAGTTTTGCCCTTGTACGTACGCTCTCCTTTATGTGTCAAAATATCTATGAACTTTGAAGTTACTTTAAAAATAACGCATGTGTGTATTTAAAAAAAATGATATAAAGTATTATGTTTGTTTGAATCTTCCTATTACATTTTATGGGATTCACGTTCCGCGGGGTTTTAGACAGGCCAAATTTGTATGTAGTAAGTTATGTGAAAACTTTTCTGGCATCTTGTGTATCAGCTATGGATACATTACCTCTCGATGTCCGGTTATGTAACGAATTTTGAAAGTTCTCTTCACGTCTTTCGTGAAACTTTGTGGAACTTTGGACAGGGAATAAGAATTCGTTTTAGAATTGTGAAAACAGAGGAAGAAAGCAAAACAAGACAAAGATATATCCAGAAGACTGACAAATATTTGTAATTTCTGGGGAAGATGGACAAAGTCAGTCAATTTGTTGCAAAGTAAGTGATACGGATATAGATTCTGTTTTCAATGTTTCCGACATATACGTTTCTGATAAACTTAAGTGAGAATTTCGACTTTCATCAGAGATTCGAACCCTCCTTTCCCCTCACGACTAACGAACAAATTCTGATATACTCGCACTATTTTGCATAAGGTACGTGAACCCAATTTGGCCTATTTGCTGTTTCCAAGTAGTTACAAGGTTAATTCAACAGATGATGGTAGTATGTCATATAGACTGCCCTAATGACGTGATTGAATCTGTTGGTGTCAGTGGCGTACGCAAGGGGGGGGTTACCGGGTTTAAACCCCCCCTTGAGCTCTTGAAATATTATGGAAAATGCTGTAGAAAAAATTAAAAATGGCTAATTTATCACAGTCAAAGATCTGCGACAGTAATAATAATAATAATAATTTGGATTATTATTCCCATGCAGCATGAAGAAAAACACAACATTCCAAACACAATCTAAGCGGCCGCAAAGTTCAATTTTGCAATTTTCTTTTGCAAAAAGTCGCGCAGTGACTCTTGCGAGAATTGTGAAAATTCCTTGCTTCGTCCTTATTGCAAACGTTCTTCCCGGTACTGATTTCACATCCCCTTGTGAACTCTCAAGTGATGCTGAGTCTACATCCACATCATTAAATAATGTCGAAGAAGTCTTTTGTGAATCACCTAGAAGGGATAAATGTGTTCGAATGTCTATAAACTTACTTTACAACGAAAACATAGACTCAGTGGAATTTAGCAACATGTATTCTCGCGCTTCATCATCACCCTGGGTGAGTTCCATAGGTAAAGGTAATGTAAATTCCCCCGTGTATATAGCACCGTGCCATGAAGTCACACATAGTGGTGTGGTGGGCCCCAAAGATTCTTGATCTCGAACTATTTTGCAGGTGATGTGATCAGCACCATGCTCCGGCAGCCTTCATCCCCCAAGGTTGCTCTCAGATACCCATAGGCTGGGTGCGGAGACAAGGCTGGATAAATTCCAACCAATTCCGGGAATCGAACCCGGATATCCCACGAAGTTGTCAGACTAGACCAGCGCGGCTCCTTGAATGAGTTTCATATTTCGATTATTTCAATAAATTTAATATATTTGCTTGTTTTTATGGATTTTCTTCACACTTAAAATGTCTCACTTATCATATACAAATAACCGTTGACTAGACAATTATTTTGAAACAAAAGAATTGTAATTTTGTTCTATTTCTTTCATAAATAGCAGCTGCATTAGTAGTAATTAAACTAATTAATTAATTATAAGAATTATTAATTAATTTATTATTATTATTAATTAATTAAAGTATAATAAAACAATGGTAATGTGAATTTGTAGAAAGTTTTCGAGATAACACCCCCCTTGATGAAATCCTGCGTACGCTACTGGTTGGTGTACTTGTAGTGTAGTAACTCGAGGACAAAGATGCGAAATAACTGGACCTGGTGATTGTTTTCTACGTGATCTACGTAATATTGCATATTGAAGTTATTAGGCTGCTTACTGCATCTTCCAAGTGATAGGTATCTGTTGTTCATATTATTATAGCTCATAATTTGTACTTTACAACAATATACTTAGTTGAGACTTTAATGTAAAGTCCTGTTTATAACGATGGAAAAAAGAACACTATGTAATGTAGACTCAATATGGCATACATAGGAAAATATCGTGAAAGACATGCGCAAATGTGATATTTGTTACTTTTATGTTCACGTAGTGTGTGTAGGAGTCACTAAAGATGATGAAGGTCCTTTCACTTGCCCAGACTGTGATGTGTAATCCATGATTATGGCCTAAACGTTACTTTTTAACAAAATCCTCACTGTACCCATGCCATTATTTGGAACTGACTCCAATTATCAGTAAACGTCCAGAAATGTTCCTTCTTCTGAATTTTGTGATTAGTTTTAGCTTTTTGACTTTGTACACCATTAGAAACAATCGCACATGTTAGGTAGGCCATATTGGGTTCAGGTACGTTATCTTCAGTACAATAAAGACAAAAATATCAAACGAAGAGGTAAAGAGTTAATATATGTGCTCCGTTGAAAAATTTATTTAGTACGCTCACATTTTTATGCAACCTTTAACCCCATATGTTTTTGTGAATCGAAAGAAAATGTATTTCTCGACTCACCCTACCATACAGAATTTAATACGCCACTGATGTGTCTTTTCTATTCGCTTTCTTGCATACAGACGTCTTCACCTGCAGTAGGAAAGGTAATAAATTGTTATCTCTGAAAGGAAGGATCAACGCTCTACAACTGAAGAGATAAGTGGCACTGGCAGCATACCCGTCCCCCTACTTCCCACCGAAAGAATGTTCTGATAAGAGGGAATCTTGGGTGTTGCCTTACTTCCTTCTAAGCATTTTGATTCACTGCCTTGGCTGAAACATGGATGCCCAATGCATGGAAATCGCCAATTTTTTTTTACAGGTAGTTAGGCCATTAAATAGCAGAAATAATAATAATATACAAAATACAATTATAATTATTGTATAAACTAATTATAACAAAACATTATTTTTACAACAATTTGTATTATTCCTATTAATATTATTGTTATATCCCTGTAGAGACGCCTCTTCTTGATGCACGGCTGGTTTTCTATATTTACTCACATTTCATACAGTCAATATACTGAATTGCGTAAATATTCTATTGCGTTAATAACTTATACTTCGTTCAGTACAAATACTTGAACCATTGGGGAAGTTTTGGCCATTAAAATTACATTGTGTGCCCTCTCACATAAAAAAAGACTTCTTTGAAATTTTCAAAACCAGATGAAGCTCACTCATGATGGTAAATTGCGTTCCTGCTGCTCAAACGTAGACCCTGACTTGATGGATTAAGAACACATTCTTCCCCCAAAAAATCAAGTCACACACACACACACACACACACACACACATACATATATATATATATATATATATATATATATATACACACAATATATATATTTTAAATGGATATATATATATATATATATATATATATATATATATATATATATATATATATATATATATATATATATATATAACGTATAAACGTTGGTAAGCTTACCCTCAGGGAACATCATTCGTTTACAAGATATTCTCCGAGTTTACAGCCTCAGGTCGGGGAGTAACGTGACGCAAGTAGGCTAACTACTTGGTAACTCATTACTATTTTGCACTTACGTCAGTAAGGCGTTACCGAAATTACATGAGTAATCGTAACGGTACTTCGCTACTTTTCGTTCCTTTGTTTCAGTCATTTTGACGGATGTTTTATTTGCCAGGAAGAAGCAGATTTTGTTAGTGTCGTTTTACTTTAATTTTGGAAGCAAAGTAACAGTAACGATACTACTGGGCTAAGGAGGGCTCCCAATCTCTCTTTGGTCACGCCACTGTGCGCCAGGCTTACGCATAAATACGGTGCTTCCTTGCATTCAATAGATCGCTTGTTCTGCCAGTGTAGTTCTTGAATAAATTAAAGGAAGCTTAATGAAGCGCTGGGGGTTATCAGCGGGCCCGTTTATTTATCTTACATATTCTGCGGTCGCACAGTACTTTCAACTTCCGGTACCTCATTAGGCATTTCCTGTGTCACCTTTACCGCTTCTTTTGAGTAACGCTGTAATATTCAATGATTGCCGCACAGAACATTCCACTCCTGTCAAAATAGACCTTCATTCTCTTTTATTCCCGCACCCAAGCAAATAGTAGTAGTTTCTCTTTGTGTGTCCCTGAATAGCTTTCAACAGCTTTGTTTCTTTGTTCACTTATGTATTGCATCAGTTCATTATGAAAGGTAACCAGTTGGTCAAGAGAAATTGACAAGCGACATAAAATAACTAAATTCCAACATAACATTATTAGTTATAATTTTAGGGTACTAATTAACGGCCGGTTGTTAGAGATTTGTCCCACCCCTTCCACAAATAGTCCATAGAGGATAACACAAGGGAGAGTAAAATTAAAACCTTCATTTGTTTTTGTTTCTTATCCAATAGATTTCTGCATGTCGGGTTGTACGTACAAGTTTGTTGCATTTTAGCACAGACCTATTGATGATCTACATATAATTTCAACTTTGAGTTAGTGCCTGTATAGGTATACCTTAAGAATAATAAGTGTTTGTGGTCTACGAGCCGTCACTTATGAGCCACTACGAAGGCCTTTCCACCCATCTGCCTGCGAACTGAGGTCATTGTCGAACTTTCTCCTCCATTAGTAAACTTGCTGGTGTGGTGAGCATGCACAGAGATGTTGAATTTTTATTTGCCGAAAATTTTTTTGTAAGTTTTATGCTGACAGAGGGCTTCACTGGTGCAAGTGTGTATAGGAGGCGCCATCTTTACAATGACGAAATTGGTGTTGTGAAGCTCGCTTGATTAGTATTGCAGCCTTGAGATCGTTTTGTAAATAACAGTTGATACGTCATGTAAATTTGAGATGTATACAGTCTGCCCTACAATTTTTATTTGACTTTTCGGTTAATTTCGACGACTTATAGTTCGAACATGTCCATCGACACCACAAAATGAAAGCTCATCACAGTATGGCCTATGTATTAGGCCTACTACTGAGGAAATACATAGGCCATACTGTTGTGCACATCTGATGCCGCTTATGCAGAAAATCGAACCAAAATAAAACAAATATACCCTCCCAGGTAATCGAATCAAAAACTTCGGGACGGGGAGAGAAGAGCGCTCGGGAAAACTTGTTTCTCTTTGCTCCAGTTCAAAGAATACGTTGATATAATCAGAAGCAGGTGGTTTACAGTAGACAAGATCAATAGGAAAGTTGACTTCAGAAGCAACAAATAGGAACCGACTACACCTTACAAGTGATATGCCATTGTTTACACGAGCATCATTCTTTTAGAAGATTGAGCATAGTTTCATTATCTCCCTCGTCACCACTTTGGATACCCTGGTAGCCTTGAACGCTAAAAGTTTTTGATATGTGGAAGTGTCTCTTCGTAACCATCAAGGCTGTCGCTGGAAACACAGCTATAGCAGAGAAAGTAAAATGTGAAATTTCCATCAGAAATACCTGCTCCATTCCTAAAATACCAAGCGGCGGCTCAAGGCAAGCGTTTTGGGAAATGGGGACAACATTTTCCACATGATTGTGGAAAGGCAACCACGAGCATAGCGGACAGACGCCAGACAAATTTTGAGGAGCTTTATGTGGCTATCTTCAACAGACAACAAATAAGTGCCCTTGCTTTCAAATAGGTACTCACGATCTCGCTACCAGAAATGTCAGGATTGAATCCTGTGCTGGGTAATAGGTTTCCTTTTTTCGTGCCTGTTCGTCATTTTTATGTCAGTCAGTTGGATGTTGTTTTTGGTCCACTTTCTGCACAGAGAGGCTAATCGGGACCGGTTCTACAGCTTAAAGTGGGTTCCGAACCACTGTGCCATGTGCCCCAACCAGGTATCGAACCCGGGACCTCTTGATTGCAAGGCGACGACGTTACCACTACGCCATCGGGGCGGCACTACCCGCTTGCCCGTTGGCTGAGCGCGTTAAGTGGTCGACTTCCGATCTTACCACCACAGCTGGCGGGTTCAAGTCCCGGTCTGAGCATGAGTGTTCTTTCTGAATGTCCCTTTATCAATTTCTTACAATCAATGTTCATCCTCATCGTTGCGATTAGTGAGGTGCGGCGGAAAATTGAGGTAAAAATAAAATTACAGAAATGAACAGGGGATAAGGTTTGCCTTTTACCATATGCAAATTATGTAAGAAATTTCTTTATTATCCTTGATTTATTCGTGTATTCGGTTATTTTCTATGGTTATTTAAGGATGTAATATGTTAGATAAGTCAACATTGCATTCCCGTGCATATAGCACCGTGCCCTGAAGGCACATTTTAGGGTATGTGCGGGTAGGGCCCACATATTCTCGATCTCGGCCATTTTGGAAGTGATGTGATGAACACCACACTCCGGCCGCCAAGATCCCCCCCTCCTCGGGTTGCCCCAGTTACCCATTGATTTAAGGCTGAGTAAGCCCCGGAGCTGCTTTATACGGGGACAAGGGAAAATTCCCACCTTAGATCACTCACATTTTCATTATTTATGCAGAGCAAAAGATACTTGTCGTAACAGAAACAGATACAAAAACAAACTCTTATGCTTAGATAAAACCCATCTGCAAATTATAAATAATTAAATGATAATTTTACAGTGCTAAATTCAGCAAATTAAAATGATGATGGTGATGATGATAATTGAAACGTTAACCGCTGTGCTGTGCATGAGATTTTACATATTAACGCAAGTTTCTATCAATTATAAGATAACACATCGCACCCCTCATAGTACGCTTCGTACTCGGTCAGCACAGACTCCAGATACTGGCGCGCGATGCGTGGACGTTCTAAGAAATTCAGCGACATTCTTCCAGCATGTTTATAGTTACACTGAACATAACGATGACGACACAAGAGTTTCTAGCTGTGACGATAACTATACTTGAGCCTTCGTATGTTAAATATTTGATTTCGTAACGAGGTCGAACGCTCAGGTTACGTACATTGTATAAATAGACTGTGATTCACTCACGCCCCCGTGCCATGACGTCATATGATGTAATATCTAAATATAGCGGCCCCGTATTACAGAATGCTTGAAGCGCGGATTGGCTTCCGATGACGTAGGGCATTCTGTCAATGACATCACGGCACAGGTGCGCATGCGCGGAGACTTCGACTGAGGTAACTTCGATATTATTTCCTCGGAGTTAACATCATGTGTATTTTTAGTAGATTCGTTCATGAGAATTTCCTGTCCTGGTTGCCCTACATTTGCATTGAAGGTTCTCTACAGGTTTGAATAAGTAAGAAATATATTACGTGCTCTTTCTCGTGAAACTTCAAAACGTAAATCTATCCTATTTTAAGGTTTGTATCAGGCAATAAAGTTGACTTGCGATTACGTCATAACTGATTACAGCCTGCTCAGTGTTGCAAGGTGTAGTAATTTCAATTTAACGATAAATGTCGTTAATTGCGTAATTGCCTTAGTATGCCGGAGATTTTCTTTCGTTCGTTATAAAGGGATTTTCATTATTAGATTTTGAATAATATTAGTTGTTGATAATTATTACCTCTCCAAGAAGTCGATATTTCGAAACAGATATTGGAATATCGTAATAACGAATCCAAGGTCAGGAGGTAGACTGACGTTTTCCAAAGTAGGTTGTAGGTTTGAAGCTTTGTTTGAAGCTTTTTTTTTTTTTTGCATCCAGAGTTTTGTTAGAAAACTAGCGATATCTCGAAATTTGGATAAATATAGGATTCGATATATCAAGTATCTAACGATTAGTTAAAATTATTTTAAAAGTGCAATTACGGATTCATAGCCTCGAGAATTAAGTGATTCAGAGATTTAATGAGAAACATTGATTAAATCCTTTAAAGATCTTGGATACTTTCAGCTTTAAATTTCCATTGCGAAAAACTAAATTGTGAAACATTTATATCTACAAGTGTAAATAAAGTGTTACGCAATTAGCATTGCCTTTTCGGTCCCGGGTTCGAATCCCGGCCTGGGCATGTTCTTTGTGAGTGCCCCTTCATCAATTTCATCATATCACTCATCCTCATCTTCGTGATTAGTCAAAATTGGCAGAAAAGCGAAGTCAAATAAACCAAATCAATCAATCCAAACCAGATCTCATAACTAAAAAAAATATATAGGTTTTCAAAACTTTACGTGGCAACCCTGCCTCAGCAGAGCTGGCGCGCGTAAGTTCGAAGCTCTATGATTACGTCGGCCGAGCGCATATGAATCTAACGCACAAAAGAATTTCACAGATCGAGCGCCCACTATCTGGATGACATTGAAACTACCACACGGAACTTTCTTTCACACTTTTACCGAGACTGCGACGGGATCATGATGAAACTACATGTCGGTTTAAAGGTTTATTATTATTCCATTTCTTTTATTTGCCGAGGGAGTAGCTAGCTAAGCGTTTAGATTATTCGGTAGTTGATCCACCCTTCATATGACTGGAACTCGAGTCCCAGCAGGCAATCAGAGATGTGTCCCAATAGACGCACGTGTCCAGTCCAGTTGTGATTACCTTTGATTGATCGATTTATTTAACGTCGCATTTCCGCCAATTTTGGTTAATCGCAAAGATGGGACGAATAATGATAAGATGAAATGAATGAAGGGGCAATCAAACACACATGGACGACACATCACAAACCCCACGGATTATTATACTGGCTGTGAGCCCAGGCGCCAGAGCCTCGCTGGTCTGCAACATGGCAGTTATTGGGTCGATATAAGGTTGACTTGGGTCACCCCTTATATCCCTGTGATTATCACTTTTACCAGTGCATTAGGATGTGTGTCGATTTGACACTGATGTCGACACATATGAAATCGACTAAGCTTGGCTCGAAGAGCACTCCCCAGGATTATAATGTACAAGCTATTTTGTAGAACATTGGTTGTACCATGACATTCTACCAATAAATTTAAGAAAGATCTGTCAAAGACACCGGACAAACAACCCGGTTCAAGCGTGGAACAACAAATGCAACCTATTAACTGTAGATCCAATCCAAACGCTACTCCTAACCGTGAGAGAATAACTAACTAACTAACTAACTCTCTAACCTTCTTAAACCCGAAGGTTCATGGCTGCAGCAACACAGGCCTTCCGTCGGTCCCTATCTTGAGCAAGATCTATATACTCTTTTCCATCCCTACCGATTTTCTTTAAATCCATCTCAACGTTGTCCCTCCATCTTCGTCTTGGCCTTCCTACAGGTCTCTTACCATCAGGTTTCCCAACAAGAATCCTGTAAACTCCTCTTTCCTCTCCCATTCGTGCCACATGGCCTGCCCACCTAAGTCTTCTTGATTTAATTATTCTAATAATATCTGGACATGAATACAAATTATGTAGTTCTAAATTATGTAACCTTCTCCACTCACCTGTCTCCTCATCCCTTTTAGGTCCAAATATTTTCCTAAGGATCTTATTTTCAAATACTCTCAATTTATGTTCCTCTTTCAATGTAAGGGATCAAGTTTCACATCCATATAATACTATAGTCAAAATTACGGTTTTGTATATTTTAACTTTTAGTTTCTTCGAGAATAATACAAGCTAAATAACTTTTAAACCACCAATCTGTAGCAGCATATTGTCCTGTAGGAAATCTGGAGAAAAGTGTGAAGGAAGGTTACGTGTAAGCTTAATCCACTGCAGTTTCAGCTTCTCATAAGTAGTATGCGCTACATACAACGCCACATATTCCATAACACTCAATCTGATACAAGTCATGGTAGGATGCAATCTCTTCGTAGAGCACGGTTTGGGAACCGCTGGTCCAGAAAGAAAGGATAATTGCCTGAATGAACGTCTACTCTAGATAGACATTTCACGCATGACATTCAAGGGTAAATTAAATGTGTCTACCCCTTCCTCAACACAATGTTCTCGCCATTATCATTGGCACGCAACAGTCACGACACGAACATTTTTACGAGGATGAAAGCATTCCCATGTGATGTGTAGGGATATTACTCCCGTTCATTCGTGCATTTTAACCCCCCCCTAAATTTTTCGGGAGAGGAATTGCTTATGTTTTGTAACAAAAAACTACACATAATAAAACTTGTCCAGCTGTTTTGTAATTTGTTGACATCTTTAACCAGACCAGCTAGTGAAGGGATTAGTTTGCCATTTTATACATTTCTGATATACATACGAGTAAAAGTAACAAATTAATTCCTTTATATGTATTAACAACAATGCATTTTTAAATATTTAGTAATTTACTTTTCTATTTAATAAGAAAATTATAAATATGCATATCACATAATAATTTATCTTATGTAGAAATATGCGTGCGTGTAGATTTAGATCTGCCTCCCCCTCCACTAGTTTTCAATGATTTCGTATCCTGAGTGCCACTACTGGCTAATACTGGCGATGAGTGATGATACGATGAAATTGGTGAAAAGACGCTCAGAAAGAACGCCCACGCCGGGATTTGAACCCAGGATCTTCGGTGGCGAGATCGAAAGCCGGTCACTCAACGCGCTCGCCCAACGAGCCAGTACCGTTCATTCATTTATAGAAAACTTGCGGACTGGAATGATTGAAAAGATCGAAACGTAAAAAACAAAATGTCAACTTGTGACCACAGAATAAGACAGTTCAAATTATGTGCAGAGTAACCGGAGAACAGTGGCGTGCTCAGAGTTTTCGAAAGGACACTGGATATGACCGTACGAGACTTCTTTTGAAGTCAGCCATGTATTTTGCCGCCTTTTACATAATTTGACGTTCTTTTCTTATGCGGGATGCCGGATCAACGAGGGTGTGAGGGTTATTATGATCCACATTCTCCCTTTGGACACGACACTGACGGAGGGTGTCACCGATATATAAGCCGCTGCGATGCTAGGGGTTCCGGGTTCGAATCACGGCCTGGGCATGGGTGTTCCTTCAGCAATTTTATTATTTCATCACCCATCCTCATCTTCCCAATTAGCCAAAAGTGGCAGAAAAGCGAAGTAAAATAAACCAATGAATCATACATAAGCTCGGTAGAAAATACTGTTTCGAATGTTAGTGACAATGGCTGTTATTAGCCAGAACTTTTGTCTAGCAAAACATAATAAAATATGTACGCAAACATGCAGCAAAATATTGTGAAATATGCAGTTAAATATGTAATTAAAATCACAGCGGGGTGAGTCATTTGTTTTTTTAAAAAAGTAACAAGTACCGAAAAAGTAACGGGCTAGCACTCTTTTACTCCCCAACTATGATTAAAAGCGTATTTTCCACTAAATATCATTATTTTCAAGATGGAAAAGAAAAATATTTAAAAAATATTTATTACTTGAATTGACTATACTTATACACAGTAGAGACGTATCACGCTTATAAAATAGACCTTAACAATTTCACCACGGTATTAATATTTAATACCTTAAAACTTGTAATTAATTTGTCAACAAATCACACATTATTTAATAAGTAATTTACTACGTACTTACTCAATTACACTCTTCTTAAGTGCAGATTATTGTAATAATTATTGTTTTCTAGTGAACAAATATACCTTTGCTGATTCACGACATCTGTTTCAGCAAAGGTATACTTGTGCCGCATTTGATAAATTGGTCAGATTTATTTGAACATCCGTTTCCATAGAAATGACTAACACAGAAACAAAACGGTGAATTGTTTCAACATTGTCCGTGGAAATCGTGGAGTAACTGAGCGTACCGGATATGTGATGTCTTAACTGAGGAAGTGTGACGAAAGTTTCCATTTCAGGAACTGATCTTCTCGGGTGGAATATTTCAATGGAATATATTGCCAACTCACGGAAGGGGAAGGGGGAGTCGTAGGAACCTGTTTTGGAGACCTTATCCTTACTTCACATGACCTTGAGACACTATATACAAGGCACGTCCAGAAAGTAAGTTCCGTTTGGTAATAAAATTAAATTGTGTACAGATACAGAAAAGTTATTTATTGCACAAAATTCTACAACTCTTAAACTACTTTTCCACATAACTGCCGAAATTTTGCAGGCATTTGTCATAGCGTGGCACAAGTTTTTGTATACCTTCTTCATAGAAATTTGCCGCCTGTGTCTTCAACCAGTTGGAAACAGTTTCTTGCAGCTCGTCGTCATTGTTGAAGTGTTGACCGCCAAGGAAAGACTTGAGATGTAAGAACAGATGAAAGTCGCTAGGAGCGAGGTCAGGGCTGTACGGAGGATGGTCAAACACGTCCCAGCCAAATCCCTGTAGGAGGTTTTTCGTCACATTTGCAGTGTGTGGTCGTGCGTTGTCGTGAAGAAAAACAACACCTTTTGACAGCAATCCTCGACGCTTATTCTGTATTATTCTGTATTATTATTATTGCGCAATACAGAATAAGCGTCGAGGATTGCTGTCAAAAGGTGTTGTTTTTCTTCACGACAACGCACGACCACACACTGCAAATGTGACGAAAAACCTCCTACAGGGATTTGGCTGGGACGTGTTTGACCATCCTCCGTACAGCCCTGACCTCGCTCCTAGCGACTTTCATCTGTTCTTACATCTCAAGTCTTTCCTTGGCGGTCAACACTTCAACAATGACGACGAGCTGCAAGAAACTGTTTCCAACTGGTTGAAGACACAGGCGGCAAATTTCTATGAAGAAGGTATACAAAAACTTGTGCCACGCTATGACAAATGCCTGCAAAATTTCGGCAGTTATGTGGAAAAGTAGTTTAAGAGTTGTAGAATTTTGTGCAATAAATAACTTTTCTGTATCTGTACACAATTTAATTTTATTACCAAACGGAACTTACTTTCTGGACGTGCCTTGTATAAATGTCACGCCTTTTGACATGTATAATATATGCAATGTATGTGTGATGTATGTATACATACTTATTCAGTATTTCTATTTGCAGAAAAAGTAAGCCCAATACTGTGCTTCGTTGATGCATCTACCTGCCACAAATATTAACTTGATAACTAACATGAGTAATTAGGAGGATAGAAGAACAAAAATAATTTTTACCATTATTTGCACTAATATATTTTGAGTATGTTCTAAACATGGTCGTCGACAGGATGTTTTCCAGGGGAAGCAAGGTATTTTTTTTTTACCAGGGTGGCATATTTTCCCCCATAATAGTGATGCCTCCTCAAAGAACACTGCTTCAGTCTGAAATTATCATGGACCTTCAATGTCTTTATCATAATTAATATAAATTATGTGTGAAATATGTCCTCCTCCGTGGCCGTTCGGTCTAAGGCACTGTGCTTTGGGCTCCGACTACGGGACGGCATGGGTTCGAGTCCACCTGGGTCCAGTCTCTGGGTTCTCGGTCTGTGTATAGAACCAGCGGCAACCCACGATCGTGAGGAAATTGGGGAGCTACGAGTGAGTAGCGTAATCCGGTCTCGGAAATCTCTTATAACGGCTGAGAGTTCCACGTGCTGACCCCACGTCACACCGTTACCGGTTGAAGATCTCCACACCTCTAGGTGGGATTGTGGGAGGGAGACTGGCAGTCGGGAGGTATGCCAAGGCCCTTCCAGGCAAAGAGTATTATTCTCTTTGCTTCCAGGGCTGTCGAGCAACGGATTATTATTATGTGTGAAATACAGGGTGTCTAAAAAAGAACTCCAGGGTTTTAAACAATCATAGCGTGCAAACGGTATTAAGTAAATCAGTTTAGTTAATTACTTTGAAATCAGTATCTCATCGATTTTTATTCACGCCGTTTGGAGTTTATTCCAACAAAGGTTGGCAACGATGCGCAACGTTGACCTTGAAGTGGCCGAGCCGAGCCGAACCCAGTCAGTGCAGTTCAGTGTAATGGCGACGCCACAACAGAAGGCGCAATGTGTGATATGGCTTGTAGAAACTGGATCTGTTATTACTGTACAGCGGAACTTTCGACGCGAGTATGGTAGTGTTGCGCCTTCGGACAAAACCATTCGTCAATGGCTTAAGGCATTTAAAGAAAATGGAAGTGTTCTGAAACAAAAGTCGCCAGGTAAGCCACGTGTTCTGAAGAGGACGTGGAAAGAATCACACTTCATGCGTACAAAGCCCAAACAATCCTTCACACGACGCAGTCTTCAGTTGGGAATACCAAGATCGACTGTTCATAAAGTGGTGCACAAGCGGCTTCGTCTAACAGCTTACAAGGTACAACTTTTGCATGAAATTAAGCCTACAGACAAGACTAAGAGATCACAGTTTTCTGTTTCTATGCTGAACAAGATTGAAGGAAACGATGATTTTCTAAACAATGTTATTTTTACCGATGAGGTCACTCACTTTTCATGTCAGTGGTACTGTTAACCGACACAATTGTCGCATTTGGGGCTCACAGCCGCCTCATGAGTTCATTGAGCATGAACCTGACTCGCTCAAGTTGAATGTTTGGTGCTGTCTTATGCATGACCGTGTTATTGGACCCTTCATTTTTGCAGAAAGAACCATCAATGCTGATGTGTAAAGTGACATGCTAGAGCTCTATGTTTTTCCTCAGTTGGGTGATATTGAGGCGAAGAAGGGGCCCGTCTACTATCAGCAAGATGGAGCTCCGCCCCACTCCAGCTTGCGTGTGCGAGAAGCACTCATCAATCGATTCGGCGACAGGTGGATTGGAAGGAAAGGGTCTATTCCATGGCCTTCAAGAAGTCCGGATCTTACCCCATTAGACTTTTCCTATGGGGTCATGTGAAGAACATGGTTTATGCGGAGAAAATTCAAGATGTCAACCATCTAAGGCAATGAATTATCGCTTCTGTGGCAACCATCACCCCAGACGTGCTGGCCAGGACGTGGCAAGAAGTCGATTATCGTTTGGATGTGTGCCGTGCTGCAAACGGGGCACACATTGACATTTACCAAATTGTAAACAAAACTTGGTAACATTACCTTCGAAAACATGTATTTACTTTTTCCTGAGTTTGAGTTTTTAATAAAATATTTAGCTTCAAAACCCCGGAGTTCTTTTATAGACATCCTGTACATATATACTTTTTAGTTGGACATTCATTATCCAGGGGGGGGGGCGATGTGACAAAACGACGTTTCATTGAGATCAGTGTTTACATTGTATGAAAGTGTGTGTGTTGTGTGGTGGGGGGGGGGGGGTTAATGCAGGTCAAGATGGTAGTTTCTGTTTCCTTATTATGTTATAGCCCAATCATAAAGTTCTACAGGGAGTTGGAGACAACTTATATGTGTAGTTTTCAAGATAAGAGTAATACTAAAAAAGTGTCCCACTATACTTTTATTAAGAATTTACTGTCTTGTACCTTCATTTTTCCAAATAATGATGTTCAAGATTTGATTATTATATTTTTTCACGACAAGGGAGAGGAATGGGCTAAATAGAACCTAGAAAAACAACACGTGTGGCTGGAAAATGAAAACAATAAAGCTGGAGTATTTTAGGCTTCTGTACCATAAAAGAAGCCTCCTGTAAAGAAGGTGTCCGTCTGTCGCTTTTTCAACCATACTAACTAGCAGGGCCGACGCCAGGGGGTGCGAAGGGGTGCTTGCGAACCACTTAATTTTCTTCCGTAGCCCCTTCAGCAACCATTTTTAAAAACCTATTTTCAACCCAATGAAATGTTATATTACGTTATCATATTAAAACAATGTAGTCACTTTTAGCGTAGAATGTTAGGTATTGAAATGATATTGCATTATTGTGTACAATAGCCAATCCATTGGTCATGAAAGAGAAATCGCATTTACTTTCTTGAATGGAACAAACAAATATCAGCGGCTGTTGTCTGTCTTTAGTCACCATTGTTGTTAAGAATTGTTTCTACTTGTGTTTATTCCGGTGGCCTGTTGATAATAGCCTATTGCGAGTTGTTTCAAGTTTTTTTAAATTTATTTATTTTATTTTATTGGCATTGTTGATAAGAAACAGTTTTATTTTCCACCTCTTTTTTCTTCCTTTATTCTCAAAATCGCATTGCAACAAAAATTTTAGTTGCTTTCAGTATATCATCGGGTTGTGCCCGTGATTTATTTAACGCGAGTTGTATCGAGATGGGTAATTTTTTCTTGGGGGAGGTAATTACGTGAAATTGACTACATCATTTCGCATTTTTGTACGTGCTATTTTATTTTGCAAATAGCAGAACTTCAGTTTGCATAGCGATTTAATTTTGCCCAACGCACACAAATTGAACATTCAGGAGTAGTCTCTATTATCAGTGCATTGAGAAAAAGTACAAAATGACAAAAGAGCTGTTTATCAACAAAATGTTAGATGTTATGGAAGGGATATAAGGTGAATCCAGTACCTGAACTTGGCACCAACGCCAAAAGTATTTCCAATTCAATGTTATGACTTGTATAAGAACAACAATAATAAAGATAAAATATGAAGATATGGAAATATATGAGATCTTACTCTGCCCCCCGCCCCCCCCCGATAAAAAAATCCTGCGAGCGCCCTTACATGCAACATCGCAGCCCCTAAATTTCATTCTGCACCCCGTCAGCACCCCTACATGATTAATCCTGGCGCCGCCGCTGACAACGAGTGCCCCTTTGTCTCTCGCTTGATACGTCCATGTCACCTGCCCACCCAAATATACAATGAAAAATTTTCAGGTGGATAAGAGTTATAAAGAAAGCGAGAGAAAGTATGATAGACAAGTTATAGAGAAAGAATGGTAGACGAACATATAGAGATAAAATTATAGAGAAGTAGAGGAAGGAAAAGAAACAAAGGGAAATAGGGAGAGAGGAAGAAAAATAAACAGAACGACAGAAAGAAAGAGACAGAGAGAATAAAAATGAAAGAGGGGTAACAGAAACAGAGGTATAAAAAGGTAGAAACGATAAAAGATGGAAAGAGAGATAACAAGAAATGTATAAACGTGGAAAGGAAGAGAGATTTGATTGATTGATTGATTTGTTTTACTTTACTTCGCTTTTTGTGCCACTTTTGGCTAATTTGCGAAGATGGGCATGAGTAATGATATGATGAAATTGATGAATGGACACTCACGGATTCGAACCCGGGATTCGTTTAGTAATATGCTAACCACTCCGCCACTGGGGAGAGAGAGTAAGAAAGAGAGAGTAAGAAAGATACAAATGTTGAAAGAGAAACATAGAACGGTGGAAAGAGAGTGAAATATGAGAATAGAGAAAAATAGGAATATCAGTATCTCAGACCGAGGTGATCATAATTCGCCCACCCTCGAGACTACTCCGAATGAAATCCTCTGACAACGTCACTGCTTGGCGTCTAAAGTTAAACCGCCCCTCTCGATTCATCTAAAATTATTAAATATTTAAAGTGAAATAATACTCTTAGATGTTGAATTGTGTTCTTTTAATCCTTGCAACGTAAGTAATATGACATTATGGAAACCCAGTTGAGCGCTGAGAACTTGAAATTTAATTTTTAAATTGAGTAATAGTCTGCTCATCCTTCGCGTACTGTATGGACTATGTATTCAGTGTAATGTATAGTTGCAATTTTCACCCGGTCTCATGATTCATCGCATTGTGTCTTCTTTTCTTTTATGAAACCTACACTTTCACTTGTAAAATATTTATTTCTTTTTGCACTGCTTTTTAGGCCAGGTAGTTAAGTTCCGCGTATCTTTACCAAACGATAAGTTAGAAATATTCATTGAGTGTAGGTGAGGTAGTTACGTTAACTGCTGTATAATAATAATAATAATAATCTTTACTTTCCATGTTATCTTTTTTGGTTAGTGTATGTAATTTAACAATTTGTGAAAGTAATTACTTTTTAAAATGCTGATGAAAACAGCTCAATCTGCTCACAAAATTCCACCCCCCCCGCCCCCCTTCGACAACATAAAGCAATCGCCACTAATTGACAACTAGAACTAATAATACATTTTCCAACAAAGCAGCAGGCAACGGTTACAAAAACAAAAAATATATATATACGAGTCATCCAAACGTGTTGGCAGTGCCGTGCCAAATGGGTGGTTGGTGGGTCATAATTCCTTTCTGGCCCAGTATTCCTAAAAAAAACACTTTAAAAGCAGAAAAAGGTGTCAAAATGAGTGAGGACTGATTACTAAAAAAGTTACACGTAAACCCTCTCCTCTCAAAAATCCTGGACACACCACTGTTTTGGAGACAAGCTTGTTAATCCGCCATTCCTCACCTTAAATACTTAATACCATCAAGAAAAGTGATATTAACTTCACGGTTTATTCTTTTCATGACATTATAATTTTTGAAATCGGGCATAATCCATTTCATTTCTTTCCACGCTTGTTCCGTTCTATCGCGTTTATTCCACTCTACACCTTCGTTCGTTGCACTTTCAGCAAATAATTCATAGATTCCTCTGTAGGTGGCAGCACATGATGTTAAGCCTAGTATTCTCTGGTGGCCAAATCGTGTACTACATCAGCGTGTCTCTGTGAGCGGTACTGCGAGCAAATACAAGGTTTCTCAAACATTTTGAACTTGTGCGTAATCGTAAATATATCAATGCTACTTAAATTCATTAATAATGAATGCAACAAATAGGAAAATACACAAAATTATGAACCTTATTCTACGTTAAGACCATGATGGAATGACAATATTAAGATGGATATCATCTGATGAGAGATGGTAAGGATGGTGAAGGGTGGATTGATCTTGCCCACAGGAGACCTACGTGGCGGGGTAGTTACCACAGCACGCTACAACGCCAGAGGCCCTGGGTTCGAATCCAGACCTGGGCGTGGATGTTCTTTGCGAGTGTCGCTTCATCAATTTCTTCATATCATCACTCGTCCTCATCGTCGCGATTAGTCAAAAGTGGAAGAAAAGCGACCCTAAATAACAAATGAAATCAAATCTTGTCCAGGATAAGGAGAGGTAGAAAACGTTAGGAAACGCGATGGCCTGTGGGAACTGCATCCGCGAGGTTATAGTGAAAAGTGAAAATATAGAGAACTTCCATTTATCGTAGAAACTATACACTTAAGCATTAGCTATGGTCATTTATGAATAAAATTAGATAGTTCTGTAGAATACTTGTACTTTGTATGAACACTACAATTGTCATGAAAATTGTCTGCAATGTTGAGAAAAACGAAGAAGCTTCGCTATAAGGGGGTGATTAGCACTTTCACTCCCATTATTCGCTCTTTACTAAAATACTACGTAAGGCAACGATTAGGTTGAGAATTTGCACTATTTTTTTCTCTTTGGCCAGAAAATTTAGGCTTGTAAGTTTAAAAGTACTTTCAGGTCATTTCGTATATGAAATCATGCTTTTGCCTATATTAGCCAGGAGTTCCTATTTTGAGTGTCTAACGTGAGAAAATGATGATAAATCTGCCGAATATCTGCATATTCTGGTTGGATTAAGAGTTTGTTTTCTTTCTTTTCATCGTGTCTGTCAATTTTATTACTTTGCGCTATCGCGTTGTGTGTAAAATGTGCATATAGTCAAATAGAGAATTCTTTCTCAACCTATGGGGCGTGACCCACAGCTGGGTCCCGAGGGGGCGTTTTTACCGGCATTTCTCAATTCCAGCATGTATGTTTAGTTAGATGTTAGGCTAGAGTAAATTAGTCTTTTAAATTACATATTTATGGTACTTTTCTAGAATGAAGTATGTGTAATTCGTTTAAGCAAGCGTAGAAAAGGGCTTCTTAAAGTACTCGATGTTAGCAAAAATATGATTATAAACTGGGTGCAGACCCGTACAAGTAATTCTCCCGGCGCCCATGCTTACAGGTCCCATGAAGAGTAATATCCTTCCAGGTGGGTCCCGGACTGAAAAAGGTTGAGAACTACTGAATTAAAGCCAATTAATTACGATAAACATATTAAGTGATCTTGAGTTTTAGTTTGGTTGTTAAGTTCACTTTACACAGAAAGGCTCTGGACTGGACCTACAGTTTAAAGTGCGATCCAAACCACTATGAGTCTCCACTGGGTATCGAACCCGGAACCTTTGATTACAAGGCGACATATTAAGTGATATATCTATAAAATAATCAGGTAGATATTCGCTTGATAAGTCTGATAAAGCCTCATTGATTTGTAATCTTAAGTTTGAGTTTACCGAAATCTGGAACGAGATGGAGAATCTCGATCTTTACACAGTCCTGTCTCCTCTGTCTCGCCGCTCGGTCTCGAAAAATCTTGCCTCGTAATCGTATCGATTTTTAAAAGGCCGTCGCT
Source organism: Lepisma saccharinum (assembly GCF_977018435.1). Taxonomy (NCBI): domain Eukaryota; kingdom Metazoa; phylum Arthropoda; class Insecta; order Zygentoma; family Lepismatidae; genus Lepisma; species Lepisma saccharinum. Next base: position 155,234,168 of record NC_139229.1, on the reverse strand, counting down.
GTGTATCGTGTGCAGCCTACAAAACAAGCACATGGAATAAAAATTATACAAAAGAAAGAAAGCTTACCTTTGTAAGTAATGCTGGACAATCTTCTCCATTAACTCCGTCCGTAATTTAATTAATTGCGAAGGGGACAAATAGGCGCGACCTTTCGAAAAATCTCCTCCCATGATTTATTCACACAACGCTTCGTATTCACAAATGTTTTCTGAATGACAACTCTCGTAAGAGTGTTTGAGGAAATGCAGTTCTGGCATTTTCCCTCAAGCGTCAGGCCACTTGCAAAAGCGCACGGGTATTCTCTAACGGAGCTCATCCATCAAGCTTTCCCTTTAGCTATGGGGAATTTCCTAATTTCTGACGTTTTCAGAAAGTGCGTTCTTGTTTGACGCATGTGGGTGAATCTATTATATAAAAAACGAGAATTCCAGTATTCACGACGTAATAATAGTCCCGTAGACCCCAACTTGAACTGGGGAGAGGAGATCCCTCGAAGTCGAAATCGTTACGAGGCTATTCACTTGTAAGCTCCGAAAAATTAAACCTGCGAAGCAATTCTGTGTTGCCCTCTCCCAGAGTTTGTACTCCATCTAAAGTACAAACACAACTACTTGATTTTGATTTGATTTGATTTGATTTGCATTATTTTACTTTGCCTTTTGGTTAATTTGCGAAGATGAGTATGAGTGCTGAGGTGATCAAATTGATGAATGGACACTCACAAACATCCAGGCCGGGATTCGAACCCGCGACACCTGGCGTCGTAGCGCGATGTGCTAACCACTCCGCCACGGGGGCCGGCACAAACACAACGAGGATTGTAGAAGAGTGACGAACATTTATAAAGAAATACTCCTATCATTTTCCATTTAAATCATCTATTCTGCAGGGAGATGATTTCGCTCGAGGGCCAGTTCGCACGGACAATGCTAGATAGCGAACAACGCTCGAACAGGCAAAACGAGCTGTATATTTTAGTATTTATTTGCATTCTCCTTGTGCGAGCTGTACGCTGTACGCACTACATAAATTTTACTTTACACACACTTTCTCTTCCCTCAAAGTCATGTATTAATATTGTACCCTCTTTACGTTAGTATACAATTAACTCTTAGTGAGCGGTATATACTCCAAGGCCAGTAGTACACGTATAACCGTAATTTGTCTCTGGTAGTGGGCCTTCAAATATGGAGCGTGAAGTGAGAGACGCAGTGAAATTGAGACTTAAGTGGATATGGTCATCATCTACATGTTAAAATTAAGTTTAGACTATCTTACCAATACACAGTGGTATATGAAAATGAAATAGATGATTGTGGGCTAAATTCCAAGGCGGATATTTTACAGTCACCAGGCACGTATCCAGAGGGGGGCTTAGGGGGCTCGAGCCCCCCCCGAAAGTTTTAGGTTTACACTGGATAAAATGAGGTTTTTTGGTTTCTTGTGGTGTGAAATAAAATAATGTGAAAATAATTTAAGGAGAGAAATAATTATCGAGGCAAGATGGAGAATGTTCCGTAACCCTGTTATTGATAATAGCACGTATCCAAGATGGGGCACAGGGGCTCGACATCTCCCCAGGAAATTTTTCAGTTTACCTTAGATAAAATTAGGTTTTTGGCTTCTTGAATAATGTGAATAATGTAAGAAGAGAAATAATTATCGAGGCAAGATGAAGCATGTTTTATACCCCTGTTATTGTTAATAGCACGTATCCAAGGTGGGGATGAAGTGGCTCGAGCCCCCCCCCCCCCCTCAGGAATATTTTCAATTTACACTAAGTAAAATTAGATTTTTGGCGTGTTGAATAATGTGAAGATAATGAATTTATAAATCTGAGAAATAATTATCGAAACAAAACGGAGAGTGTTCTATAACCTTATTATTGTCAATAGCACGTATCCAAGGTGGGAATCAGGAGGCTCGAGCCCCCCTTCAGGAATATTTTCTGTTTACACTAGATAAAATTAGGATTTTGGCTTCTTGAATACTGTGATGATAATTTGGGAGAAATAATTATCGAGACAAGACGGAGAATGTTCTATAACCCTGTTATTGTTAATAGCACGTATCCAAGGTGGTGTTGAGGTGGCTCGAGGCCCTCCCCCCAGGATTTTTTTTATTTTACACTAGATAAAATTAGGTTTTTGGCTTTTTTAATAATGTGACGTGATTTAAGGAGATAGACAATTATCGAGGCAAGACGGAGAATGTTCTATAACCCTGTTGTTGATAATATTGCACGTAAATTTTTCTTGCGCTTTCGGTGTTGTCGCAGTGCACTTGAGCACTATGTAGAAACATATCAGCATTTGGAAGCTGCACAACAAAGGTAGCGCCACACTTAGGGCGATTCGTTGTAATTTCTAATCTCTGGAAGGCGGGAGAGGGTACGTTCTTGAATGAGAGAAGGAGTCAACTACTGGCAATATTAACGAATCGTTTTATCTGCGGAACGTTCTAGAATATAATGAGGATATAAATACACGGATTCAATTTTTCTGTTGATCTGTACAAAGAATCGGTTAATGAGATTTCTGAGGTAAGTGTGACAATTCATACAGTCGATTGGTGATAAGATCAGTCAACGTCCTCTGGTTGCTTTGTAAGATATAGTGATTCGAAAATGAAGACATTGACGACAGCAGAACTTCCGGGGCCTCATCGTAGTGCTAGTTCGGTTCGAGGGCCGAAGAGATCAAGGTCTCTCTCTCTCTCTCTCGTGTGAATATTTCAGCAGTAGCGGATATTGGAGTGGTTTATTAAAACAGAAATAAGCTGCGTAGATCAACTGAAAATCAAAGTTTTGAGTGATGATTTACTTTTGCCAGAAATAAATTTCGTATATGCAGTCCGAGAATTTCATGGTATAAAAAAATACTTTTGTTTAAGCCTACTGGGTTCGAAACACATTCAAACACTTAACTACCGTAAAGAGACAGCCGAAAATTTTATGAATGTCGAGAAGAAAAGTAAGATGTTCCATATGTAGACATTTTAGGTGGAAATTGCAGGCTCTAACAGGACCCAAATCAGGGCTCTACCAACTGAGCCACCTAGTCATCCTTGACTTCAACCGATTTTTCGTTAAAATGGGTACATAGTACATGTCCTGTGTATATCAAATCGTAAGCTGTTGCCTGTATAGTGAACAAGCACAGAAAATATAGGAGAGAGAAGAAAACTGAGGAGCATTCCCACAGGTTGAGAAGAATTTTTTTTCTGTGGTCAACAAGAGCTACTACTTCGAGGTGACAATGACAGTGGCCTAATCAGGGAGATTTCACACCATGTCGCCTGAAGATTAAGTTTGTGCGGCCTTTTGTGTCGCTACGGTGTGAAACGTTGCTGTTGATTGGCCCATTCCAATCGACATGTATCGCGTGTCCCTTCGGTCTGAAACCTTCCTAAGTCTTGAAAATCCAAGTCACAAGGATGGAAAATTAGGGCCTTGTTAAGGTTAGGTGTGAAGGCAGGCAGACGACAGCACCCTAAAGGATCATATCCAAACCTGCAGGAAGAGCGCATCTTAATTCAATCTCCAATACGGAATGATAAAAACTTCTGGTGAGTTGATTTTAAAAAATGTGTCCGAGATAGAGAGAGGCGTGCCCAGGATTTTCGGAAGGGAGAGGGGTTACGCATACTATTTTTGGTGGTCAGTTCTGATTTTGCCATATTTTTTTCCTGTCTTTGACGTTCCTCTTTTTTTTTTTTTTAAAAAAAAAAAAAGGAACACTGGGTCAAATGGGGTTATGACCTCACCAACCCTCCCTTGGGCGCGTCACTGGAGATAAATGAGTAAGCATTTGATCATACTGGGAGACGAAACATTAGATGTGTTGGGAACGGAAGGGTTGTTTCGTGATCCACCTGTATTCGAGAAGACTTCCTTTATTTCGTGCTTGTGAGTGCTAAGGCCTGAATCTGAACAATTTGGTGGGTTTCGGCTTTTATAAGAGCTGGAAACATGGGAGGACAAGACACGTTAATCGTGTTCAGGCTGCGTCCAGTTCGCAGCCCGCAATTTGAATCTCGCGTTGTCGAGCGGATTGTCCATCCCGTGCATGTGTAACAGCTTCGTAAAAGCACTCAAATACACCATAGATGTTTTTATGCCTGATGAGAAGAAATGGACAAACACACATACTGAGATGGTTCCGGCACACAATGTTAATGCATGGAAACAGAGGAGTCGAGTGGTAAAAAATGTTCCGATTTCACGTTCTGATTAAAATTACAGCCTTACAGTGGCGACGATTTAGGGGATACTTGCTCCACATTTTTTATTTTCTTGCCTCAACATTATGGCCTCTTAACGCTAAGCCTTGTCTACCAAGAGAAAGTAAACTTTCCTTGCAACGCCCTCCGCACCCCCCCCCCCCCCCCCGTTTTGGAACCCAATTGCCACCACTGGTCTTGAACATTTGTGAGATTCTTACTATACCCCTTAAAAAATGGTGTTGAGCCCCCCCCGAAAGGAATTCCTGGATACGTGCCTGACAGTCAGTAGATGTTGACCCAGCCAGTGGATGTTGCTATTTAATATTCGCAGTTTATTTGCACGGGTGTTAATTAATTTGCACGTACTTATAACTAATTTGCACATACTTAGAACTAATTAGCATGTACTTAGAATACTTTACATTTATGTATTTGCTTAATTATAACTTTTATGAATATATAATTATTTATTTTATAAAAAATATGTATATAGAAGGTAATTAGAGGTACTAAACGCTATGCATATGGTTTTATATTCATTACTGCAAAGTATGTAATGTATCAATCGATAATATTAATGTTTATAGTATTGAAAATAAGTTTTCTATGGTTTATGAACCGCTATGAACGGTGGTAATGGTACGAAAAGAAGACGGTCCCGGTACTCGAACCCGCCATATGTAATATTAATAATTAGTACTATGTAATAATTGCATTATATTATGAAACACGGTGCTTTCACACGCTAGACAGAATACTGTCTCCGAATCTCGACTCGGCTCTGATGCCAGACAGAGAGAAAGAATTAATATTCAGCGCAGGTAGACGAGAAAGGAATTTGGGGAGTGTGCGTTCAAGGTCAAATGACGTCACAACGTCAGAACAAAGAAGGAATCTGATTGACCAATCAGAGAACGCGTCGGTAGGTTTTCAGAACCGGTTTTTTCAAGGTCAACTATAACGCAAGAACAGGAGAAAGGTATGCAACGCTGTAGGGCATGGGAAGGGTTTGATCCAGACAACAAAGGATTTCTGGGAATGCGCAGCAATGGTCAAATCTCTGAAGCTATGCGTCGCTTGTAGAACCGGTTTCCGCCGCCAATTAATATTCCGCTCAGGGTTGCCCCAAGGCACAGGACGCTTTAGCGCAGGTTTTTTTATCTGTACTATGAAGAAGGGAGAGCTATCAGGGACGGGGCCTACAGTTTTCACCATTTGCTTTTATCACGGGGTAACAAACCTAGGACCCTTTGATTATTGATTTAGGTAGTAAATGTATGTTACTGTGTGCTATTTAACATAACATTGAGTTTATTTTTTACCAAACTTTGACTTTATGTCAAACATTTTCACAGCTTATCCTTATTTTTACAAAATAACACTATTTATACTATTCAGGCAACATTTTTTATTAAATTTTGGACTCATAAAGACAATTTTTCAACTTTTAACTTATTATTTTACAATTTTATGTTAATTTTTTACCAAAATAACACTATTTATACAACATTTTTTATTAAATTTTGGACTCACAAATATATTTTTACAACTTTTTAACTTATTATTTTACAATTTTATACCTATTTTTAACCTAAATAACACTATTTGTACTATTCAGGCAACATTTTTTATTAAATTTTGGACTCGCAAAGACATTTTTTCAACTTTTAATTTATTATTTTACAATTTTATGTTAATTTTTTACCAAAATAACACTATTCAGGCAACATTTTTTATTAAATTTTGGACTCGCAAAGACATTTTTTCAACTTTTTAACTTATTATTTTACAATTTTATACCTATTTTTAACCTAAATAACACTATTTGTACTATTCAGGCAACAATTTTTATTAAATTTTGGACTCACAAAGACATTTTTTCAACTTTTAACTTATTATTTTACAATTTTATACCTATTTTTAACCTAAATAACACTATTTGTACTATTCAGGCAACAATTTTTATTAAATTTTGGACTCACAAAGACATTTTTTCAACTTTTAACTTATTATTTTACAATTTGATATTATTTTTTTACAAAAATAACACTATTTGTACTATTCACGAAAGACTTTTAGTTACATTTTCGACACACAAAGACATTTTTTTCAACTTTTAACTTATTATTTTACAACTTTATGTTAATTTTTACCAAAATAACACTATTTATACTATTCAGGCAACATTTTTTCATTAAATTTTGGATTCACAAAGATATTTTTTCAACTTTTAACTTATTATTTTACAACTTTATGTTAATTTTTACCAAAATAACACTATTTATACTATTCAGGCAACATTTTTTCATTAAATTTTGGATTCAGAAAGACATTTTTCAATTTTTAACTTATTATTTCACAAGTTTAGGCTTATTTTTACCAAAATAACACTATTTATACTATTCAGGAAAGACTTTTAGTTATATTTTCGACACACAAAGTGTGTTTTTTCAACTTCTATCTGTTTATTTCACAAGTTTAGGCTTATTATTACCAAAATAATACAATTCAATCTGTTCAGGAAAGACTTTTAGTTCTCAACTGCTATCTGTTTATTTCACAAGTCTAGGCTTATTATTACCAAAATAACACAATTCAATCTGTTCAGGAAAGACTTGTAGTTACATTTTCGACACACTAAGTGTGTGTTCTCAACTTCTATTTGTTTATTTCACAAGTTTAGGCTTAATATTACTCAAATAACACAATTTAATCCAGTCAGGAAGGATTTGTTATTATATTTTGGATGCACAAAGAGATGTTTTCAACTTTTTTACTGATTTTTTTTGCAGGGTATGTATTAATTTTTATTTATTTTGTTTTGTATTATATATACATTTACAAATTTTTAACTTAGAGTTTAGTATTTATTTAAATATTTTCAAAAACACTAAAGAAAAAGTTTTTAGCTAAAATGTAAGCCACAGAATATATTATTATTATTATTATTATTATTATTATTATTATTATTATTATTATTATTATTATTATTATTAGGGTTTACTGAATTCCACTTTGCTATTTTTGGTTCTGTATTTCTATATGTATTTCTTTAGGTCAGGTTACGCCTGCTACGTAGGAAAGTTTGTTTATTTTAGAGTTTGCTGAGTATTTTGTTACTTTTATACTAGGTAAAGTTTCCTAAATATATCAGGTAGGGCTCCATCCATATACTTTTGTTTTTGCTGTTTGGAGATGATGCGATCAGCATCACTCTCCATCTGCTTTTTATTTTATGTACCCAATATTATTTTGAGGCTTAGTGAATTCTAGAGCCTATTTATGCAGGAGAGAGGGCTTGAAATTTTTGATTTCAGATAACCCACAACTATTTGTCAGAGTATTTTAAAGGATATTTTATATTTATTATGCGCCACTAGAATATCTAAGCTTGCTTAATTTTTATGTCTGTAACGCTGTTATTGTATTTCTAGCTAAGGCTTACTGGATAAAGTACACGAAATGTTTATCATTTCGACTATTTACCTTTATACGAGGCCAAATTTTTAGTGTAACGAAAATTATTGTGTGTCTATAAAGACTGAAATTCCTTTACCGATGGGTCCATAACTGGACGCTTACCAACATTGTTCCTTTTTTTAAAAAAATATAACCATTTATCAATATATTGACAATTCACAGGACAAGACGAAGTTCACAGACGAGTGACTACGTATATGAACCATAGGTCCATTTGCTAAACTTTTTTTCTATGCTAGAAGAATAATTTAGCCTTATAGCCTTTTTCAAAGTATTTTTGAAGTATTACTGGTTTTTTGGGTGCATCAACACTTGGGTTATTTCCATTTGTTATATTATACGAGGTTTATTTTTTACTCTAAGATCAATATATGTCTCCGAGGACTAAAATACACTTATTGAAGCTAAAAGCTTAGGCTGTAACTAGGGACTTAGCATGTATATCGACAATTTATAGGACAACATGAATTTTACAGAGGATTGTAGGTGATGTAGGCCCACACGCCAGAGCTTTGTTAACCTGCAAGAAGCACTTGCAACTAATGCTATGAGGATATAAGGTTGATTTTTACTGTTTCACAAGAATGCTAATTTTACACAACCAATATTTGCTTTTTCAAGTAACTACATGTACCAGAAGCACACAAGCCAACACTAACTAGATTTTGATTTATACTATCTCAGGTGCTAAATGTATCAAGAACATTGATTGTACATATTTTTGAGAATCCAACTATATCAGGATTTTTCTATGTAAGTATATTTTTATTGACTGGATTATTTAACAGATCAAACAGGAAGACTGCAAAATTCATTAAATGTAGTTCTATTGTATAGGTGGTTTCAGAGATATGAAAAGAACAAATATAAGATTTCGCTTTTTTTGCTTCTGAGGCTAATCGCGACGCTAAGGGTAAATGGCGAGGAAATGTAACGGAGGAGAAACAGTCCCAAAAGGTATGGGCTGTATGTAAGTTAATACCACAGATATATTACAGTAGGTGTAGGTTCTACCACCAGAACATTTCTATTATAATAATACTGGTTATGCTGTACTGTTAGCTAAAGATGCTGATATTTGAGAAACTTAAAAGCTTATTTGCAAAATTTTAAGATAAATAATAATCTGTTAGACTGTAAACATATTTTATATCCATTCTGCAAAAGATCCGATGACAACATTTAAAAATTGTTATCGCCCAGACAGAGACTCGAACCCTGGACAGATAGGTTAAAAGCCTAACGCTATACCAACTAAGCTATCTGGTCACAAGGTATTCTTTTCTTGAAAAGTTAGTTATGTTAAGAAATATATTGAAACATTTGAGAACACTCTTGGTCTGGTTCGACAGAGAAGGAGACAACATTTCCAAATTTTTACAGACTGGGTGTATTTTTCCACTCTAGAGGCCTTCACTATATGTAATTCGAAACGCTAAAGTTCAGCTAGCTTCCAAAATTGAGGTAAAGATTGTGTTTGGCGAGATTAACAAGTTACAATTATATCCAGCTAAAACTCTCAGATTTACTGTACTAGCCAAGGTTTAGTAACATTTTTCTTCACTATAGTACTAATACCAAAGAAATAGGTATATTTTATTTATAATTTGACAAAATGTACTAGTATTTAATTCACAAAGTTAGGTAAAAAGCAGTATTTTTAAAAAATATTGTTACTGCCTTCGAACTTTATGTTATTTAGCCACTAACAACTGGTTTACACTGTTTGGCATCCTTTAAATAGGAAAAGAAGGAATTATTTGTTTAGTATTTTTACTACTTTATATTTATTTAAGAAAACAATTCTACAGTTTAACTTAATTTTAACAAATTGTTACTAATTTATATATCAAAGTTATGTTATTTAGAGTGTATGAAGGCGTATAAAGTTAATATTTGTACTTATCAGTTCAACTAACAATTATATTTTACACACAAAAGATAATGTTTACAGTTAAATTACTTGAATCAGAGAATAATATTTTACAGTAATTGATTCATTCAGCACTAGTCAGTACTTTTATGCATCAGAAAGTTTTCTTAATTTTCTATTACGCATGCTATTTTGGGCTATTCTTAAAATGTATTTCTAAGGCAAACTGGTTTAATTTTCTGCTTATAATGCAAAATTGACAGTTTTCGCACAATGCATTGTACATTTGTTATATTCTCTACTTACAATCCAAATATTATGCTTATTTAATGTATAACTAACTAACTCTCTAGCCTTCTTAAACCCGAATGTTCATGGCTGCAGCAACACATGCCTTTCATCTGTCCCTCTCCTGAGCAACATCTATATACTCCTTTCCTTCCCTACCAATTTCCTTTAGGTCCATCTCTACATTATCCCTCCATCTTTGTTTTGGTCTTCCTATTGGTCTTTTATCATCAGTTTTCCCAACAAGAATTCTGTATACTCTTCTTTCCTCTCCCATTTGTACCACATGATCTACACACCTAAGTCTTCTTGATTTAATCATTCTAATAATATCTGGACATGAATACAAATTATGTACTTCTAAATTATGTAACCTTCTCTACTCATCTGTCTCCTCATCTGTTTTAGGGCCAAATATTTTCCTAAGGATCTTATTTTCAAATACTCTCAATTTATGTTTCTCTTTCAATGTAAGGGACCAAGTTTACTTACTGTATTTAACTTTTATTTTTTGTAATTAACAAAAATTAAAAGCGTATACTGTAGTTATTATATCTTTTTCTATCAGCTTATTTTGAAATTAATATTATTAGGTATAGTCTTTGATTTATAACTATATTGCTTTTTTATCAATTTATCTAAGAGTACACGTAGACAAACACATGTGTACCCACTTTTATGTACATAGATATGCCTTTTTTCAATATTTTAGTATGAAGATTGCACTTTAGCTATTTAAGCAAGGGTAGGAAAGGTAGGATTTCTGAGAATTTGTTGCAGGATTTTGTTGTCCAAGTATAGATGAGAACTGAGATGGGAGACTGCTTTGAACCTTTTCATGATAGTTTGCATGTGAACTGTATGCAAATTGAGCACTATTGACTGTGCATGCTTCTAAGTTTTGCTGTTATTTTACATGCACTCTGTGAGACTGTAGTCAGTTTTCCCTTTTCAAGTAGTTTTTATTGATTGTATTTGTATATGTTTTGGGGACTTAGCAGTTTTATGTTATGAGGCAGTTTGTTGTAGAATATTTTTACATGATTGTTTTGAGATATTGAGTGTCTGCTGTTTTACTTGTAATTATTTTCCTTCTTGTGTTGTGTATTTGACTATATTTTGTCCAAGTTCGTAGTATTTAGAATAAGTGTTGTTAACTTGTAGATGTAGGGAGTAATAATCCTTTGCAAGATGCCCTATACTTTAGTCTGAACATTATTTTTAGTGTTCACTTTTGAAGCCTTAGTATTCTGGTAGTATTATTAATGTAGAGGTAAATACTTAACAAATAAAGATCTAAGAAAAAAAGCAAACAACCTAAGTCAAATTCAAGCAGCAAAAGGAATACACAGAAACCAACATGGCATCCAGAAAAAGAAATCAGTAGTCACACCCATAGCACAGTTTAAAAAACTACATAGCTGAAACCTTAGGGAAACATAAAACTGCAAACACAATATATATCTAGATTCTTCCAAGGCATAGGATAGAGTAAAAACATGGCTTGCTTATGGACAAACTCAACAACATAGGAATAAAATAGACAAGCAATCCTTTTTTCAGTAGAAAATTCCAATTACTCAAGTAAGCTACATCATACGTAGTACATAAGAAGAGCAAATTAACATCATCAGCAGTAAACCATCATGCAACTTCTACCTGCTGAAACAACTAAGTGAGTATAATTTATCAGAAAAATGCCTACATTTCAGCCTAATTTACCTCTACATTAATAATACTACCAGAATACTAAGGCTTCAAAAGTGAACACTAAAAATAATGTTCAGACTAAAGTATAGGGCATCTTGCAAAGGATTATTACTCCCTACATCTACAAGTTAACAACACTTATTCTAAATACTACGAACTTGGACAAAATATAGTCAAATACACAACACAAGAAGGAAAATAATTACAAGTAAAACAGCAGACACTCAATATCTCAAAACAATCATGTAAAAATATTCTACAACAAACTGCCTCATAACATAAAACTGCTAAGTCCCCAAAACATATACAAATACAATCAATAAAAACTACTTGAAAAGGGAAAACTGACTACAGTCTCACAGAGTGCATGTAAAATAACAGCAAAACTTAGAAGCATGCACAGTCAATAGTGCTCAATTTGCATACAGTTCACATGCAAACTATCATGAAAAGGTTCAAAGCAGTCTCCCATCTCAGTTCTCATCTATACTTGGACAACAAAATCCTGCAACAAATTCTCAGAAATCCTACCTTTCCTACCCTTGCTTAAATAGCTAAAGTGCAATCTTCATACTAAAATATTGAAAAAAGGCATATCTATGTACATAAAAGTGGGTACACATGTGTTTGTCTACGTGTACTCTTAGATAAATTGATAAAAAAGCAATATAGTTATAAATCAAAGACTATACCTAATAATATTAATTTCAAAATAAGCTGATAGAAAAAGATATAATAACTACAGTATACGCTTTTAATTTTTGTTAATTACAAAAAATAAAAGTTAAATACAGTAAGTAAACTTGGTCCCTTACATTGAAAGAGAAACATAAATTGAGAGTATTTGAAAATAAGATCCTTAGGAAAATATTTGGCCCTAAAACAGATGAGGAGACAGATGAGTAGAGAAGGTTACATAATTTAGAAGTACATAATTTGTATTCATGTCCAGATATTATTAGAATGATTAAATCAAGAAGACTTAGGTGTGTAGATCATGTGGTACAAATGGGAGAGGAAAGAAGAGTATACAGAATTCTTGTTGGGAAAACTGATGATAAAAGACCAATAGGAAGACCAAAACAAAGATGGAGGGATAATGTAGAGATGGACCTAAAGGAAATTGGTAGGGAAGGAAAGGAGTATATAGATGTTGCTCAGGAGAGGGACAGATGAAAGGCATGTGTTGCTGCAGCCATGAACATTCGGGTTTAAGAAGGCTAGAGAGTTAGTTAGTTATACATTAAATAAGCATAATATTTGGATTGTAAGTAGAGAATATAACAAATGTACAATGCATTGTGCGAAAACTGTCAATTTTGCATTATAAGCAGAAAATTAAACCAGTTTGCCTTAGAAATACATTTTAAGAATAGCCCAAAATAGCATGCGTAATAGAAAATTAAGAAAACTTTCTGATGCATAAAAGTACTGACTAGTGCTGAATGAATCAATTACTGTAAAATATTATTCTCTGATTCAAGTAATTTAACTGTAAACATTATCTTTTGTGTGTAAAATATAATTGTTAGTTGAACTGATAAGTACAAATATTAACTTTATACGCCTTCATACACTCTAAATAACATAACTTTGATATATAAATTAGTAACAATTTGTTAAAATTAAGTTAAACTGTAGAATTGTTTTCTTAAATAAATATAAAGTAGTAAAAATACTAAACAAATAATTCCTTCTTTTCCTATTTAAAGGATGCCAAACAGTGTAAACCAGTTGTTAGTGGCTAAATAACATAAAGTTCGAAGGCAGTAACAATATTTTTTAAAAATACTGCTTTTTACCTAACTTTGTGAATTAAATACTAGTACATTTTGTCAAATTATAAATAAAATATACCTATTTCTTTGGTATTAGTACTATAGTGAAGAAAAATGTTACTAAACCTTGGCTAGTACAGTAAATCTGAGAGTTTTAGCTGGATATAATTGTAACTTGTTAATCTCGCCAAACACAATCTTTACCTCAATTTTGGAAGCTAGCTGAACTTTAGCGTTTCGAATTACATATAGTGAAGGCCTCTAGAGTGGAAAAATACACCCAGTCTGTAAAAATTTGGAAATGTTGTCTCCTTCTCTGTCGAACCAGACCAAGAGTGTTCTCAAATGTTTCAATATATTTCTTAACATAACTAACTTTTCAAGAAAAGAATACCTTGTGACCAGATAGCTTAGTTGGTATAGCGTTAGGCTTTTAACCTATCTGTCCAGGGTTCGAGTCTCTGTCTGGGCGATAACAATTTTTAAATGTTGTCATCGGATCTTTTGCAGAATGGATATAAAATATGTTTACAGTCTAACAGATTATTATTTATCTTAAAATTTTGCAAATAAGCTTTTAAGTTTCTCAAATATCAGCATCTTTAGCTAACAGTACAGCATAACCAGTATTATTATAATAGAAATGTTCTGGTGGTAGAACCTACACCTACTGTAATATATCTGTGGTATTAACTTACATACAGCCCATACCTTTTGGGACTGTTTCTCCTCCGTTACATTTCCTCGCCATTTACCCTTAGCGTCGCGATTAGCCTCAGAAGCAAAAAAAGCGAAATCTTATATTTGTTCTTTTCATATCTCTGAAACCACCTATACAATAGAACTACATTTAATGAATTTTGCAGTCTTCCTGTTTGATCTGTTAAATAATCCAGTCAATAAAAATATACTTACATAGAAAAATCCTGATATAGTTGGATTCTCAAAAATATGTACAATCAATGTTCTTGATACCGTATCAATCCCTAGGATTGTATGTTTATTTTATTAAGTCTCTCTGAACGCTTCATGTTGACCAGGGCATTCACTTGTTTTTCTCAGCTGTCTCAAGCCTCTTAGGCATGTTTACAATGCATTGTGTTGTGCCATGCAAACCTCCTGAGCATTCAGGAAACAGGTAACACTTCTGGGTTTGGTGTCAGCGGTTTGCATGGTAGCAATTATAATAAACACGATTCGGCGATTCGGCATCGAGGAAGAGCTCGATGGCCAGGGAATATAGAGGTGAGACAAGCTGGGAAGTGACTGGACTTTGGGAATTGAGTTGGTAGAGAGAGGAGGTCAGCAAGACGGGAGGTCGATAGTGGAAGCCCGCTTTGGTCAGCATTAGAGAGAAGCATACAGAGGACTTCGCTATTTTCATTCAGCTCAGAGACTTCAGTTAGACAGGTAATTATCCTACACCCAGCCATGATACAGGTTCAACGGTTCACAAAATCCAACGAGTTGCCATTGTCTTTTCAGTAGTTTAATTCCTTTTGTGTAATTTGTACCTTTCGCATGCCAAGCAATAACTCGTCATGTCAATGACGAGTGGTCTCATCAAGAGGATGAATGATGAGTAGTTTACATCACCCCATCAGTTAACTGGTTCAGATCCCTTCATTCTATAGAATGACACGTGGTGGAGATTAGCGGGTCTTTTCATTTTTTTTTTTCAGAAATGGAAAGAAATTGTTAACCAGTTTTTAATTAAATTAAACCCCACCCAAAATTTTGACACGTGGTGGAGATTTGGGCTTCTCATCCATTTTTTTTCGGAAATGCGATGAGAAAAGAGTTTCTTAGCCAGTTTAAATTCAACCCCACCCCAAATTTTGTTACATGGTTTTAAATTCAAACCCACCCTAATATTTTGCTCAGTTATTTAGTTTTTTAGTATGTCCTTGCCATATTTTATTTTTGAAAATACATAGGGCTTAAAGGTTTTAAAATTAATGGGGGGAGAAGAATTTACTTGTGCCATGATAGATGTCGAGCTTTCACCTTGCTGATGAACTCGACGAAACTTTAGATCAATTATTAGATATAGCACGAGGGACTACAAGTTTTCATATAGATGTCAGCGGTCCATCTGCAAGTTCCACTCCCAAGTTTAAACGTAGCCCAATTTTAACTAGACGCCTTCAGCGAGAATTATTGGAAAAACAGAAATGTGAACCACAATTAGAGCAACAAGATCAGGATTTTAGAGATTTAGACCAAACACAATTCGCAACAATGGCTCAGTCGCAGTTTGTTCCCCCAACTATTTTAGAGGGTATCCCATTTCAGGGGATAGCCGGGGAGGACGTTTCAAAATTTTTAGATAAAGTGGATAGCCTTGCCATATTAAATGGATGGAATAATGCCCGTAAACAGGAATTATTTCCAGCCCTTCTGGCCGGGCCAGCATTACGATGGTACCAGACCTGGAAAGATGGTACAGAAAATCAGGAAGTTACTTACGAGGAGATACAGAAGAAATTTAAAGACGAATTTACAGGGTCCTTGGATCAACTCCAGATCGAGGAGCAAATTCGATATAGATTACACAAAGAAACTGAGCCAGTTACGAATTATGTTCGGGACAAACAATTACTTCTACTCAAGGCAGACCCTAAAATGAGTATTCAACAACAGATCAAACAGATCATATTAGGCTTACAGGTGGATTACATGAAAGATATCCACCATAAAGAGTATGAGTCCGTGCATGGGTTGCTTAAAGATTTAAAATCCTTTGAGAAACTCCAATTTTTGATGAGACAGCGCAAGCTGAAGGAATTGAGGTACGAAGATCAAAGAGAGAGTTTATTCTCTCCTTTGCATAATCCATCAGCACTTTTGCAACAGCAGCAGATTTTACTGCAGAGTAACAATCTGGCTACTGCTGAGTCAGCGCAAGCGCGACCCACTTCAGACTTTGAGGCAAAATTCAAAGCATTGCAAAAGGAGGTTGAGCAATTAAAATTATTTAACAATCCTCACAATACCAAAGCTCAAGTCCAGGCTCAGGAAACTGGTCTGGAAGCGAGATTAGCCAGTCTCACTTTGAGATTGGATAGCATGGAGGATCAAAAACAGAACCCTGGCACCGACTCATCGACTCCCAAACAATTTAGAGAACCTTATTATAAGGATAATTATCAGTCAAGTAATAATTATAGAGGCTCCTATCGGGGTAATAATAATAGACGACAATTCAATAGGGGGTACAGGAATGGACATAATAATAATGGCAACAACACAGATCGCAATAGGCGATACGGCAATACCCAACAATGGCGAGGACGTGGAAACTTCCGCGGACAGAACTCGCGGGGTTCCTCGTCTTCAGCAGGGCGAGACCAGGAAAACAGGGAAGAGCAACGCGGGAGACCACGCTGCTCAATTTGCAATTACCCTAATCACACAGCAGCCACTTGTTTTCAGAACACGGAGGCTTTAAACGAACAGTGACTGCCCATAGAAGAGACGTATGCGCAGATTTCGTTGGCAAACAGATATCAGTCTCTACTTTCCCCTATGAGGAACTAATTTATATTAACGCAGTATTAGGGGGACAACGCCAGAGGTTTCTCGTGGATTCCGGAAGCCAAGTATCCGTCACCAGTGATCGAGGCATTCCTTCAACCGCCAAACGATTTAAAATTCATACGGCCATAAGGGGAGTAGCAAAAGAACAAATTGAAATTAAAGAGATTGTCCTATTAACTTTTGCAATAAACGGCCGTAATTTTACCCATCCTTTTCGGATGATTCCAAATTTTGAACATGGGACAATCCTGGGAAACGATTTTTTAAGAGCTCATAAGGCAAATTTGGATTTTGATCAAAATCGACTCACATTGAGGAGATTTGGTACTCCTCCGCGAAACCAGTTAAGGACGGAACACCGAAAGACCTTTGACGTTTCCATAAAAGTTGCTAGTCTGATCAGGGATTTGTATGTGCCGGAATATGTAACTTCCAGACAAATTAGAATCAAACCTAGATCTCATTTGTGTATTCCTGTCAAATTGACAAATTCTAGTAATCAAAACTTAACTTATTTGGAACCAGATTTACAGTTTCAAATGGACACAGGCTTAATGGTGCCTCGAGCCATTGTAAACCCGGAGTCATTTTTAATTTGGATTACTAATCCAAATTCTTACAAAATTAAAATTAGGAAAGGGGCACGCTTAGGTACCGCAGAGGCATGGCAAAATCCAGTACCAGCTTCGCGTCATATTGCAGACGACGAAGGACCTAACGTTATGGTGACCAAGGAGACTGGCACCGTGACAAAACCAGTGCACGATATTACTAAATTTGACATAAATCCAGCATTAGAACCCGATCAGAAATTGCAACTTAGACAATTATTAGAGAAATATGTAGATGTATTTTCTTGGTCTGAGCAAGACATTGGTTGCGCCACTAATTATACGCATCGTATAAAGTTAAAGGACGATTCGGAATTTCACGTCCCAGCCTACCCTATACCAGTTCACCTGCGTAAGGAAATTAACCAGCAAATTGACAACTTGCTAGAAGCAGGAGTCATCAGTCCTACAACATCACCGTACAATTCACCAGTTTTTCTTGTCAAGAAGAAATCAGGAGCTTATCGCATGGTGCAGGATTTCCGATTACTTAATGCTAGGTCTGTTTTCGATGCAGTTTCTATAGGAAACATCTCAGAGATATTGCACAATATGGCCGGTAAGAGCTACTACTGTAGTGCTGACCTGAAACAAGGATTTTTTCAAATACCATTAGAAGAACAATCGAAAAAGTACACTGCCTTTACTATACCAGCCAGGGGACAATTTGCGATGAACTTTACACCTATGGGACATGTAACTTCTCCCGCGGCAATGACCCGATGTGTTCAGCTCGCTACAGCGGGGATGAACGACAATAATTTTGCCTTTTATATCGATGACATGTTTGTTTTTGCCAATACATTTAAGGATATGTTGGTCAATTTAGAGAAAATGTTTCAATGTTTACGATCTGCCGGATTGAAATTGGCTGTACCTAAATGTTCATTTGGATATTATGAGACAATTGCCTTGGGCCACAATGTGGGCAAATATGGCTATCGTATAAGTGATAGAATACGGTCATCCATTAAGAATTATAAGGTTCCCACCACCACGAAGAAGGTTAAAATGTTTTTAGGTCTTTGCAGCTACGTGAGGAAATATGTCAAGAATTTTTCTGATATTGCATCACCATTACAGGGTTTAATTCGTAAGGGCAAGAAATTTACATGGGGTCCTGAACAACAATCGGCATTTGAGAAATTAAAGGAAGCTCTAATTACTGCACCTGTTTTGTTACCGTACGATCCAGCAAAGCACACCAAAGTTTTCACCGATGCTTCATCTCATGCGGTCAGTGGCGTATTAATGCAGCCCAATGCAGAAGGAGAGTACTTGCCATGTGCGTACTGCAGTAGAACGTTGACCGACACTGAAAAAAGATTGAGTGTTATTGAGCAAGAATTAACAGCAATTTTATATGCTTTCAAATCATTTAGATTTTATCTTGTTGGCCGCCATTTTGATTTATACACGGATAACAAAGCAATTACGTACATTAGGACATCCCGTAATTTGAGCTCAAAGCTTCTTCGATGGAGTAACCTTTTGGAGGATTTTTCATTTACACCGATCCATGTTAAAACTACGGAGAATATCGCCGATCCCCTCAGCAGAGAATGTGGAGAAAACGTAGAGGATGGCAACACTGAAGAGGACATTCCCGAACCCAGGACACTTACTTTATTTGATGCAAGCACAGATGTCGCGGAACATCAGAGACAGGATTCATTTTTTGGCCCAATTATTAAAGTTTTGGAGGACCCAGACAGGGACGATGGAACATTACCTCTATACATCCAGAGGCAGGTCTATCATCATGTGTTGGAAGATGGATTATTGTATAGACAACAGAAATTAGGAGCTACTACCAAGAAATTATTATGCATTCCCATGACATTACGTGATTCGGTCATTGAGACACTCCATGCTTCACCCATAGGAGGTTCTCATCTTGGGTTCACCAAGTGTTACAATGTGGCCTTACCAAGAATTTATTTTCCAAATATGAAGTTATTTATACAGAGGAAAATTAGGGAATGTATAACATGCCAGCAGAATAAACGTCGTCCAGGTCTACCAGCAGGAGAATTGTGCACTTTTCCCGCACAGAAGCCATTTCAGCGGATTTGCTTGGACTTTTCAGGTCCATATCCCCCTTCATCCAATCTTCGTCATCGATACATAATCGCTGCCACAGATTTTGGGACGCGCTATTTAATAGCCAAACCAGTTGCGGATTGCACGGCCAGTACAGCAGCAGAATTTGTGTATGAAGAGATTGTGTTACGCTACGGAGCCCCACAGGATATTTACACGGATCGCGGATCAGCATTTAAATCTAAGCTTTTCCAGGAACTTGGCACTAAATTGGGAATCACCATTAAGTTTTCACCAGTCGGTCTTCATAACTCTATAGGTCTTTCTGAACGCAACCACGGCGTACTGCAGAGTATAATGAAGTGTTATGTCAACTCAAAACACACTGATTGGGTCCAATATTTACAGCCAAGTGTATTTAGTTACAATACTACCAGGAATCAGAATTTGCGGTATAGCCCATTCTTTTTAGTACATGAATTCCAACCTACTTTGCCCTGGGAGCTTGCATTACACACACCAAGCTGTGAAAATGTAGAGAATGATGTACGGTTCCGAGTATTGGAGAAAGCAAGAACCAATGCTACGGATAACTTAGCAAAACGACATGTTGAAGTGAAGAAATATTATGATCAGAAGAGGAAACAGATCAAGTTTCAACCAGGCGATCAAGTATTAATTTTTGACAGCACCCAGAAACTTGGAACCGCACGGTGCTTTTCAGGTATTTATAAAGGCCCAGCCACAGTCATTCGAGAAGAGAATCCGAATACATACCTGGTGGAATTCCAAAACAAGCTCGGAAAGACATTAGTGGACTCTATTGCCGTCCAGAGACTCAAAAAATATTATGCGCCTGATGACGGTGAAGGCGAAGAGAATTTGGCAGGTGAAGATGAAGATCATCAAGAGGACAACGCGGACTCACGCACGGATAATGGTCACTAAAATTGAAAATTCATATAAGTAACAGGTTTAACATTTTAATTTCACTTGCATGACATAATAATAATAATAATTTATAATAGAATAGCACTAATAATATTAAAGATTAAAAGCAGACTTATTATTTAATAATGTGCTTTAGGCACAAAAGTTTTTTTTTTTTGCAGTATGTAATAATACTAGCTCAACGGATACATCACTAGAATTTTATAGTTACTCTTCAGAAGAAGGTATATGATTTATATTAGCAAAGTTTATTTTTAAGCGCCAGTTATGAGAATATTTATATTATATGAATATGTAGACGTCGACGTCAAGATTTTATTGCGCTCCACTAATAAGTATTTTCCTTCGGATATTGGATTGCAACCGATAATCCTGAAAATCCATTCTGCCATCGCAGAATGATAATGATTAAACCACAACGGTTTTAGTTTAAAGCTTTGCCACAATAATATGCTAAGCATATTTTAGAATGAGTAGAGAGAATTAAAGATTCTTCAAGTTTTAGTGATGTTAGTATTTTAATGCATTTAAAGATCGCATAAATAATAATTATTATTTTATTTCAGGTAGTCAGGAGTAAATCAGACTCAATTTTTCCTTACCTTGTACCTTAGTACGGTTCGATTGATTTCAAGTATTTAAAAATAAAGTTCACACCTGAAATTAAATAAGTTTGCAGTAAAATTTAAAATAACATAAGTTAAACAGTGCTAATAAATTTAGAGAATAAATAAATTATATTAAATAAATAAATCACGCAGATAATTTGAGCCTAGAGTCAGAAATAATTAAAAGTTGAGTTAATATATCTACTACTTAGACTAGGCAAGCTTAAAGTACGTATTAGCTTTGAAGAACTGTTTGTTTTGATTGCCTAAGCAACATGAAAATCATTGCGATTTTAGTTATTTTAAACGGATTTCTTCCATACGTAAAAGCTTCTAATTTTATTTATCTGTTGAACAAGTCCTTTGACTATCCTTATAATATAATTACAATTTTATTATTAACAACATTTATTATTAGTATTTTTATAATTTTCATAATCTGTTATTTTCAATGTCAACGCAAGAAATCTATTACTTATGACCATGAGTGTACCAACGAATTACAGTTAAGCAAATTTAATAATGATTCACCGCCCATTGACCAGATTTATGACGATGTTGCGCCGATTGTTGAAGTGGTACCATTAAAAACGAGTCACCCGCCAATTCCCCCTCCACTCCCTCAGTCCATTATTATTCAACCTAGGGTACAAAAAGAAGTTCAAGACGTATCCGGAAATAGTTTAGTCACTAAAGACGACAGTATAGATTTGCCGAAGAATATTTTATCCGTTAAAGATAGAGTTCAGAAATTTGCCGTAAGCAAGGATCCTAATTTTGTTCCAAACAGTTGCAAAATGGAAAGTGAATTGCATATTTCACCCTGTGTTCAGCCAGTTGTAAAAGTTAAAGAGTTATTTGCGAATCAGTCACCAGTAAAAGTCGAGAAAGTTTCAAGTGTTACTTTAAAAGCAGAAAGTAAGCCAAATTTTCAGGTTCCCGAACCTGTTGTTTCGTTTACAGACCATATTTTCTACGACCTCATGTTCGACTAGAATTTTATATTAATTACGATTCAAATTTTAAGTATAATTCATTTTTTATGTTTGATTGTACCTTATGCAATGTTTATTAGTCATTTAGTTTGCTAACAGCTTCCCAACTGTTGTTATTTTACCAGTACGGAAGTGTTCTAGTAACACGCTGTCGCAAGCGCAACGAAGTTTTTTCCTTTCCATCCAATTTATTACGTCATTTCAAAGTCCTTGACTTTATTTCGAACTCCCGCAGCGCTTACTAGACTTTGTTCGTAGTAAGTTAAAGTTTTGTAAACAGTTACGCGTCATTCCATGTATCAGCGAACCATCGCCTTGCATTTTTCTTCCTCCGTTCCTTTGCTCGCTGCTCGAAGCAGCGACCTTTTCCCCTCCACCTCTCCGACGAAACCCGAACGTACCCGAAGTCGCCGATCACGGCAGCGAACTTGCCAGAGCTCTCGTTGTCGCCATAGAGAAATTTTCAGTTACTTCCAGCGACCAAAAATGCAACCTTGCACACTTTAGAATGTCTCGTATCAGCAAATTCCTTTTCTGCACTCAAGCGCTCTCCCGAGTACTTTGAACACGCTAGAAGCTCAGAAACACTTACCACAGGCTTTGCATATTTTTTTTTTGAGTTAGTGGCGTTCGTTCAGTAAAATTTTAGGGAATCAGTTTAGTTACGCATATAGCCATCAGAATTTAATTTTTACGATAGAAGTTCATGTAAACAATGATAGGGATATTTTGTTCTATATAGATAAATTTTTCCGTAAAACGTCACATTTATGTACTTCAGACTAATCACGACCAATAATTTTCAAAGGAACAACAAGACGAATTTTTCTGCGTTTTTCTCGCAAAATTTTACCGTTTTTCATAGAGATATTTATAGTAAGTAAGTTTTTGGGAAATCGACGTACAGTTGGTTTAAATCAGGATAAAAATAAACGAAATTTTGATAAAATCAGGGAAATGTTACAAAAGGGCAATTTTAGTACTCTATGCACTTAGAGTAATCAAGATTATTAGCAACATGCCAGGCTAAGCCTCGGTGATTGGCACAGGCATGTGCAGCAAAAGTCGCCATGGCATCGTTAGCCTGTCCAAATTTAAACAGTGTGGTTTACCACAAATGTTATAATTTGGGAATTTATTATTATTATTAATATTTATTATTAGGAAATTTAGTTTACTTACCCAATTTGCACCTTATTTGACAATGCAGCAATAAATTCATTACTTCTTACTGATTAACTTCATGTTAATGTTAGTACAGTAGGTAATAACTATTAATTTGTATTTATATTGTAATATATAGCATAACTATTCTCTATCTATTTTGTTTAAACATACCTAAGGGATTGACACACCATTCTTATATGGGTCAAGTATACCTTTCCGCGGCGGGTCTGTTTACACGACCAAGTGATTTGAGGTATACGGCGGACTCAAGAAGTTTTGAGTGGTTAAAATTTATTTTGTTTAAAGAAAATTTGAAATAGAGAAAGTTTTATTATTTTTATTGTGTTTCAAATTTGAATATCACCTTTTTTAATTCCCTAATGCCATATTTTGTTACCACCTGGAGTTTCAACGAAACTCAGAAGTAGCATTTACTGAAATTTTGTCTTACATTGCATATTTATGAACCACGGCAAATTGCACCGGCCTATTGTTTATTAGGAGGCCATTAGAGGCTTGTCAAAGCAACCTTTTAGATAAGCTAACAGCTTGCTTTGCGCAACACAAATTTTATATATTTATTTTTAGGGTTTACACCATAATAAATTTTTTGAATTTCAACAGACTTTAGAACATGCTTGCAACACTTACCTTTGTTTATTAATTTTATTTTTTGTAATTTTGAGGTGAAATCTATTACTGACAATAAATTATTTCAGTTTATTAGGACACGTAATGGTATTTTAATATCAGGTTCAGGTCAATTTATTGTTATTCAGAATTTGAATAATAATTTGAACACGCACAGATCAATTCAGCTTTACGAAGGGGAATCTCTATTTTTTAATTATCAGGATTTTTCGCAATTATTGTGGATCAACAAATTTTACACACAAGAATTTTAGCTTTCGAACAAGTCAAAATGCAGGAAATTGAGTTATTACTTAATATCCCCAAGAATTTATCTGATTTCACTATTCCCCAATGGACTTCGCTTGAACTTGTTTTAAAACAACTTAATCAATCAATTAGTAAAAACATTTCATTTCAGGAATTAATTCTAAACCCTTTGCCTATGTCTATATTAGTTTTTGTTATTTGGAATGTGTTATTAACCGCAACCTTAGGATATTATTTTCATAAGCATCATCAACTTGCGAAACAGATTAATTCAGAGCAGCACAGTAATAATTAATAGGTTAAGGCAACACATTAATCATGGACATTAATATTTTAATTACGGTTGGATATTTTATTTAAATTTTCCTTATTTATTTTCAAAGAGTTATGGCAATTATTTTATTTATTTATTTTAATCATATTTTATTTTTGATGAGACAATTTAATTTGATTTTAAGAAAAGGCAGTGGAAATTAGTTGGTTTTGTGTACATGCATACTTGAATTATATATACCCATCCTATTGCAATTTCCTTTCTATGTCATAATTTTTCCTTTTAACCTAACCTGTCTATACGGAGCACCATGGACAAGCAATGCCTACACCATCCATGGGCATTTTTCGTGACGGACATCCGCAGGCAGTCTATTATTACCAGGCAGAAAGACTGAGTATCATTCTACGAGGGAGACATGCAGACATTTTCAGTACTATTTCAAGGAGAGACTCGTCACCACCAATTTGAGGGAGACATGCAGATATTTTAAGTACTATTTCAAGAAGAGACTCGTCCCCACCAATTTGAGGGAGACATGCAGACATTTCTAATTACTACACGGAGACTACCTTTTACAGGAAGGATGTAGTCAACCATACATTTCCCAGTATAACGGACTACACATTATCAACAACAGCTAGTGATGGAGCTAGATAAAATTTCCCTCCACACTGTTCGCAGTTCAAACAACAACTTTTCCCCATCTCCCAAGTTCTACGGGTAATTTACTACATTTTTACATTGCCCAATGCAGTCAAGACGACAAGCAATCCAGAAAGAAGAGGAAGCAGAGAAAACATACATTCTACAAACAGCAGTTCTGGTCACAAACAATAATTACAGAATTGTGCTACAGTGTTTCTACACATACACATGCGAGCTCCTATCATGTGTATCTATTTGGTTATTTAACATGCATTATGGGAAACAATACTTTTCCATAGCCCTTATATACATTTTTCAGTTTTGTGTCATGCATAAGAACTAGTTTTATATGCATGCAAGTGTACATCATACTACAAGGAAGCGACACGCACCAGTGGTGTCAATTGACCAGTGTTAGCATCAATTAGTGCATAATTTTTTTTTACGATGAAATTTTGCACTTCGAATAATAAATGGACATGCAAGCAATACAAATAACATAATTATAGCACTTTCGAACATTTTAGAAAGCATGCTTTAGTGCCAATATTTTATGCATATGTTTGTCGCATGCAGGCATTATTGTTATTTTTTTTTATCTCTTTCTTTTCACCAACATGGAATATTGAAAGCGACATATTTGTTCGCAAAACATTTTTGATATTTATAACTTAAGCACATAGTTTTGTCACTTGGAAGATTATTAATTTTGTGTGCAGTCATACAAAGGTATTCACCACGCCATAGTTGTGTATACAGTGTACAGTTTAAACGTAGAAAAGAAAATTGAACGCTATAATTAAGTTTTACCAGCGACAGTTTTCAGTGTAACTCACTATATGCATTTGAATATTGTATAATAATACATTGGAATGTGCAACACAGCCATGCAAGTTTATATATTTGGCGATGTTAGGAGTGCAGTGCTACGTAGTTCATAAAACATACGCATTTTGATATAATCAGGCTTTCACACGGACAAAACAGTGAGATGTGACAATGTTTTACATGCTTACTTACGTGTATTTACTTGTGCACCTTGTTAAGGTTTTCTATCTATTTGAAGAGTCTATATTGAGTGACAATATAAACTAACATTGTGAATTTCGTTCAATCTTGCAAGACGCTCCAGCCCAAAAGCCAGCCGTTGGCCTCGCGGGAGACACAGAGTCTTTACCGCGTGGCGAGGCATCACAGACTCTTGACTCGGAGCAAATGGATGAGCAATTATACATAATAAACAGTACGTACGCACAAATGTGGTACATTAAGAGTTTTTCGCTTAACGACACGAACTTTTGTGATTTCTAGTCTTATAATAGTATATATTATTGTTTTTTACATCGTATAAACATACGAATTTGTTAGTATTAAGGGTATTATTCATTATAAAGTTTAGGGAATGAAAATTTTCTTTCCTTCGGGATACGGCAAACAACAGACAGTTGTGGTGGATTTTTTTTTGTATATTTGGTTTTTTAAGAAAATATATGGAATTGGCGAACCTGAGTCATGTCAAGCTTTGCGATTTGACTTTTAAATTTTCAATGGGGAAAATTTTCCTTCGCGGGGGCGAACGTATCAATCCCTAGGATTGTATGTTTATTTTATTAAGTCTCTCTGAACGCTTCATGTTGACCAGGGCATTCACTTGTTTTTCTCAGCTGTCTCAAGCCTCTTAGGCATGTTTACAATGCATTGTGTTGTGCCATGCAAACCTCCTGAGCATTCAGGAAACAGGTAACACTTCTGGGTTTGGTGTCAGCGGTTTGCATGGTAGCAACTATAATAAACACGATTCGGCGATTCGGCATCGAGGAAGAGCTCGATGGCCAGGGAATATAGAGGTGAGACAAGCTGGGAAGTGACTGGACTTTGGGAATTGAGTTGGTAGAGAGAGGAGGTCAGCAAGACGGGAGGTCGATAGTGGAAGCCCGCTTTGGTCAGCATTAGAGAGAAGCATACAGAGGACTTCGCTATTTTCATTCAGCTCAGAGACTTCAGTTAGACAGGTAATTATCCTACACCCAGCCATGATACAGGTTCAACGGTTCACAAAATCCAACGAGTTGCCATTGTCTTTTCAGTAGTTTAATTCCTTTTGTGTAATTTGTACCTTTCGCATGCCAAGCAATAACTCGTCATGTCAATGACGAGTGGTCTCATCAAGAGGATGAATGATGAGTAGTTTACATCACCCCATCAGTTAACTGGTTCAGATCCCTTCATTCTATAGAATGACACGATACATTTAGCACCTGAGATAGTATAAATCAAAATCTAGTTAGTGTTGGCCTGTGTGCTTCTGGTACATGTAGTTACTTGAAAAAGCAAATATTGGTTGTGTAAAATTAGCATTCTTGTGAAACAGTAAAAATCAACCTTATATCCTCATAGCATTAGTTGCAAGTGCTTCTTGCAGGTTAACAAAGCTCTGGCGTGTGGGCCTACATCACCTACAATCCTCTGTAAAATTCGTGTTGTCCTATAAATTGTCGATATACATGCTAAGTTCCTAGTTACAGCCTAAGCTTTTAGCTTCAATAAGTGTATTTTAGTCCTCGGAGACATATATTGATCTTAGAGTAAAAAATAAACCTCGTATAATATAACAAATGGAAATAACCCAAGTGTTGATGCACCCAAAAAACCAGTAATACTTCAAAAATACTTTGAAAAAGGCTATAAGGCTAAATTATTCTTCTAGCATAGAAAAAAAGTTTAGCAAATGGACCTATGGTTCATATACGTAGTCACTCGTCTGTGAACTTCGTCTTGTCCTGTGAATTGTCAATATATTGATAAATGGTTATATTTTTTTTAAAAAAGGAACAATGTTGGTAAGCGTCCAGTTATGGACCCATCGGTAAAGGAATTTCAGTCTTTATAGACACACAATAATTTTCGTTACACTAAAAATTTGGCCTCGTATAAAGGTAAATAGTCGAAATGATAAACATTTCGTGTACTTTATCCAGTAAGCCTTAGCTAGAAATACAATAACAGCGTTACAGACATAAAAATTAAGCAAGCTTAGATATTCTAGTGGCGCATAATAAATATAAAATATCCTTTAAAATACTCTGACAAATAGTTGTGGGTTATCTGAAATCAAAAATTTCAAGCCCTCTCTCCTGCATAAATAGGCTCTAGAATTCACTAAGCCTCAAAATAATATTGGGTACATAAAATAAAAAGCAGATGGAGAGTGATGCTGATCGCATCATCTCCAAACAGCAAAAACAAAAGTATATGGATGGAGCCCTACCTGATATATTTAGGAAACTTTACCTAGTATAAAAGTAACAAAATACTCAGCAAACTCTAAAATAAACAAACTTTCCTACGTAGCAGGCGTAACCTGACCTAAAGAAATACATATAGAAATACAGAACCAAAAATAGCAAAGTGGAATTCAGTAAACCCTAATAATAATAATAATAATAATAATAATAATAATAATAATAATAATAATAATAATAATAATAATAATAATATATTCTGTGGCTTACATTTTAGCTAAAAACTTTTTCTTTAGTGTTTTTGAAAATATTTAAATAAATACTAAACTCTAAGTTAAAAATTTGTAAATGTATATATAATACAAAACAAAATAAATAAAAATTAATACATACCCTGCAAAAAAAATCAGTAAAAAAGTTGAAAACATCTCTTTGTGCATCCAAAATATAATAACAAATCCTTCCTGACTGGATTAAATTGTGTTATTTGAGTAATATTAAGCCTAAACTTGTGAAATAAACAAATAGAAGTTGAGAACACACACTTAGTGTGTCGAAAATGTAACTACAAGTCTTTCCTGAACAGATTGAATTGTGTTATTTTGGTAATAATAAGCCTAGACTTGTGAAATAAACAGATAGCAGTTGAGAACTAAAAGTCTTTCCTGAACAGATTGAATTGTATTATTTTGGTAATAATAAGCCTAAACTTGTGAAATAAACAGATAGAAGTTGAAAAAACACACTTTGTGTGTCGAAAATATAACTAAAAGTCTTTCCTGAATAGTATAAATAGTGTTATTTTGGTAAAAATAAGCCTAAACTTGTGAAATAATAAGTTAAAAATTGAAAAATGTCTTTCTGAATCCAAAATTTAATGAAAAAATGTTGCCTGAATAGTATAAATAGTGTTATTTTGGTAAAAATTAACATAAAGTTGTAAAATAATAAGTTAAAAGTTGAAAAAATATCTTTGTGAATCCAAAATTTAATGAAAAAATGTTGCCTGAATAGTATAAATAGTGTTATTTTGGTAAAAATTAACATAAAGTTGTAAAATAATAAGTTAAAAGTTGAAAAAAATGTCTTTGTGTGTCGAAAATGTAACTAAAAGTCTTTCGTGAATAGTACAAATAGTGTTATTTTTGTAAAAAAATAATATCAAATTGTAAAATAATAAGTTAAAAGTTGAAAAAATGTCTTTGTGAGTCCAAAATTTAATAAAAATTGTTGCCTGAATAGTACAAATAGTGTTATTTAGGTTAAAAATAGGTATAAAATTGTAAAATAATAAGTTAAAAGTTGAAAAAATGTCTTTGTGAGTCCAAAATTTAATAAAAATTGTTGCCTGAATAGTACAAATAGTGTTATTTAGGTTAAAAATAGGTATAAAATTGTAAAATAATAAGTTAAAAAGTTGTAAAAATATCTTTGTGAGTCCAAAATTTAATAAAAAATGTATGAATAGTGTTATTTTGGTAAAAAATTAACATAAAATTGTAAAATAATAAATTAAAAGTTGAAAAAATGTCTTTGCGAGTCCAAAATTTAATAAAAAATGTTGCCTGAATAGTGTTATTTTGGTAAAAAATTAACATAAAATTGTAAAATAATAAATTAAAAGTTGAAAAAATGTCTTTGCGAGTCCAAAATTTAATAAAAAATGTTGCCTGAATAGTACAAATAGTGTTATTTAGGTTAAAAATAGGTATAAAATTGTAAAATAATAAGTTAAAAAGTTGTAAAAATATATTTGTGAGTCCAAAATTTAATAAAAAATGTTGTATAAATAGTGTTATTTTGGTAAAAAATTAACATAAAATTGTAAAATAATAAGTTAAAAGTTGAAAAATTGTCTTTATGAGTCCAAAATTTAATAAAAAATGTTGCCTGAATAGTATAAATAGTGTTATTTTGTAAAAATAAGGATAAGCTGTGAAAATGTTTGACATAAAGTCAAAGTTTGGTAAAAAATAAACTCAATGTTATGTTAAATAGCACACAGTAACATACATTTACTACCTAAATCAATAATCAAAGGGTCCTAGGTTTGTTACCCCGTGATAAAAGCAAATGGTGAAAACTGTAGGCCCCGTCCCTGATAGCTCTCCCTTCTTCATAGTACAGATAAAAAAACCTGCGCTAAAGCGTCCTGTGCCTTGGGGCAACCCTGAGCGGAATATTAATTGGCGGCGGAAACCGGTTCTACAAGCGACGCATAGCTTCAGAGATTTGACCATTGCTGCGCATTCCCAGAAATCCTTTGTTGTCTGGATCAAACCCTTCCCATGCCCTACAGCGTTGCATACCTTTCTCCTGTTCTTGCGTTATAGTTGACCTTGAAAAAACCGGTTCTGAAAACCTACCGACGCGTTCTCTGATTGGTCAATCAGATTCCTTCTTTGTTCTGACGTTGTGACGTCATTTGACCTTGAACGCACACTCCCCAAATTCCTTTCTCGTCTACCTGCGCTGAATATTAATTCTTTCTCTCTGTCTGGCATCAGAGCCGAGTCGAGATTCGGAGACAGTATTCTGTCTAGCGTGTGAAAGCACCGTGTTTCATAATATAATGCAATTATTACATAGTACTAATTATTAATATTACATATGGCGGGTTCGAGTACCGGGACCGTCTTCTTTTCGTACCATTACCACCGTTCATAGCGGTTCATAAACCATAGAAAACTTATTTTCAATACTATAAACATTAATATTATCGATTGATACATTACATACTTTGCAGTAATGAATATAAAACCATATGCATAGCGTTTAGTACCTCTAATTACCTTCTATATACATATTTTTCATAAAATAAATAATTATATATTCATAAAAGTTATAATTAAGCAAATACATAAATGTAAAGTATTCTAAGTACATGCTAATTAGTTCTAAGTATGTGCAAATTAGTTATAAGTACGTGCAAATTAATTAACACCCGTGCAAATAAACTGCGAATATTAAATAGCAACATCCACTGGCTGGGTCAACATCTACTACAGTCACATTAAAATATTCCACTGTACACGTTCGAGCGTAGCACGCTCGAAGGTAGGAGACTCGAGCGATTGAAAGTGGTCCCATAAAGTACTCTAATGTCTACACTGTATAGCATTCTTCCTCTTTGTTCCATTTTTCTCCTTCTTGCTCTCTCTCTCTCTACTTCTGCATCAGTTTATGTGTCTATGCCTCTTTCTCTCATTCCCCTACTTCTCTGAATCTCTCTCTCTCTCTCTCTTTGCACTGGCCGTGCGCGTTTATCTGGGTTCGAGAATCGCCTGGACATAGATGTTTCATAAATATTCTTTGATTACTGCTGATTTGTTTCATTCTTCTGTCCTTTTAGAGTTAGTACCCTAAGCAACACAGCGCCAGTGATCCAGTTGATTTGGTGGTCGACCTCCGTAACGAGGTATTTATTTCAGCACACTGCGACTCCAAAGGGTCCCGGGTTCAAATCCTGGGAATGCCATGGGATATGTGTGTTTGTCTGTCAAATTGAAAAACTGAAGAGTAAAAGTGATTAGTAGGAAGCAAGAAAAATGAAAAACAAGATATGAAAAGAGTTCTTTAAAAAAATAATAAAGCGGGAGCGTGTTTGATTGCGAAAAAAGTCGGTGACTGCCACTTTGGAGACCCGAGTTCGATCTCCGGGGTGGGACTTTCTCATAAAGTCCCTGTGGAAGTCGGCTCTGGGGTTAACACAGCCTCTACTCAACGAGCACCTGCGGAAACGCAAGGTGGGGAGGGGGTAAGGCAATTTTCATTTTTTTCTATTTCATTTTTTTTTCTTCACCTTTACCCTGAGGAGCAAACCATGCAGAAAATATATTTTCCGTTTCGTTTTCAAAAAAAATGGTAGAGTCAGATTATCTCTTAAACATCTCCTGCTGACTGTTCGACTATAGCTAGCGAGCCTACAAAAGTAAAGAGCTTGAGTAAGAGGCTTAGCGATAGGTGCTGAGTTGAGATGACGTCAGCGGCTCGCTTGCTTATTGGTACCTTCGGGAGTTACGACTCGCTTCCAAGCTTCAAATGCAGGGATGTTACGGAAATAATCTGCCTCTACAAACGAATGGCCATATTTGCATCAAGTATACACCATGAAACAAGTACATCGCACTGTTAGGAACACACAGCTACTAACATAGTCGAGCATGCACCAAAAAGAGCAAAAGTTGAGACGTGTCAAGTGAGTTATGAGAAGTGGCGACACCTAACGTCCGCCAATAAACAGCCTATTAGTTCCGGGACCCATGCCAACTGACAGCTGCTCCAGCATTTGCAATGTGCTATTTTTTTTCTGCTCGCTGGCGCCACATTCCTCTTCGCCAGCGACATCTTGAAGCCCTCAGAGCAACTTCGGAATGCGGCAATCAAAACCATAGGCACGCGCCTGTCGTGATAGCATTCTTTTAGGCACCGCGCCTCATTAGAGTTTCTGTCTCGTGTTCGCGACGCTTCTTTCCCGAAAAGAAATGTTTTGGCTCTGGCAGGAGGCACTTCCGTAGATCAGAAACGAGTAGGATGCGTCGTCGACGGCAGTGGTAGGCAGGGGCGCACTACTGGTCCATAGGGCAAGGCAGTGGCGTAGCGCAGTTCTCTGGGGTCCCCCCTGCAATAAAATATTGGGGGCCCCGTCAGTGGAAAAAAGAAACATCGAGATGATGCCAGAGTGAAACGGACGCACAATAGTTAGCAACCCCCCAAGTTGTAAAATGAATTAACTTTAACCCTTTTTGTCATCGACTTAGGCTATATATCAGTTTAGTAGTTTGTCGAAACTAAATCAGGGTGGTCTGAATCTCTGATAAATAACTGGATGAAGAAATTAGAAATATTTTCTCTTACTTCAACGCGGTGGCACAACCAGGATTCTTTTTTGAGGAGGGTGGAGGCTTCACACAGCCAACTATTTTGTTCGTGATCCTTTGTATTTTTTGTTCGAAACTTTTTTGTAATGTAGGTTACATATAATAAACATACATTTAAAAAATATTTTTGGGGGAAATTGGTTAATCCATAGTAAGCACTCCTTTTTGGACTTAGAGGTGGATGCAACTTCAGCCCAAAAACCCATCCTCTGGCTATACCAGGCCAAGATTCAACGTAAGAGCCGCTCACATTACGCTTCTAATACTAATAGTGAGTTATATACTCAAGCAAACTTATCATTTCTGTTACGGGCTTTGAACTGGACCTCTACATTGTCAATGGTGACCTAATATCAAAGGGTCAATTGCAATCTGCTGCTAAGAAAAAGAGGCGGACTCAAGTCTTGAGAGATAGTAAATGAAGCAGGGACTGGAATTTATTCACTGAAAATGTGTCACTCAATGAAATGCCGATTGGAGGGAGGATTGGGGTTCTTTGAGCACTGCACACGTTGTATACCCTGCGTGGCGGAATTGGGGCTACTGGACCTCAGGCCAAAAGGAAAATTGCCCCATGGCTAAACATCCTGAGTTTTTGGGCTCCTTTGAAGTAAAACGTAATAGGTGTGGACAATGTGGGAAATGTATCTCAGATCTTATTTCAATCTCATACTGAGGCTTGGGGGGCCTCTTTGAAAATATTTGGTGGGAAGTTACATTTTAAATATCACGTAATTACTGGTAATGAAAAAGGTCATAAATTATCAGGTTTGTTTATTTAGGTATTGTAACAATAAGGCATCGACCGGTTGAGCAACTGAATATTTCTACTCGATTCACAACTGTACTAAGTATACTATACTACACTTTGTTTACGAAAACTACGTAGCTATAAAGGTATGAGATGAGAGAAGTTTCCTATCGATTACCATCTGTGAGCAAGTAACTTAATTCTGAATTTCGGAGGAGACCCGTAATGTCAAGTTGCCCGGGCCCCTCTGGTTGAGACAACACACCACTGCTTATTATCGCAGACGTCGTCATATGATATGTTACTGGAAACCAACTTTCTGTTTCGTAAATCCATTTTTTAAATAAGCGACAGTAACTGCTGAATTTGTGGGATTATATAAAATTTCAGGATCACAGAGAGAGAACATAGTGGGCCCTCCCGCATTGCGGGCGTTGCGGGGGCGGCTGTTACGCCACTGGGGCAAGGGGGTATATGATCCATCGACCTCTCCCGTAGTACCAATTTGGACCTCATACAATCGCGTACTATTCTTACACAAGCAGAGGCGCAACCACGAATTTTTGTCTGGGGGAGCAAGTACCAGGATAAACGTACCAATAATAATAATAATAATAATAACTGTTATTCTTATTATTAATTTAAATAATAGGGCTAATATTAATAATAATATTATTATTATATTGTTATTGTTATTATTGATTTGCTTTATTTTACTTCGCTTATTGTGCAACTTTTGGCAAATTTGGGGATGAGTGATGATATGATTAAACATCCATGCCGAAGCCGGGATTCGAACTCGGGACCAACATTATTATTATTAGTAGTAGTAGTAGTAGTATGAATGACGTTATTACCCTTGTAAATTATGCAGAAAGAGGGTGGAAGTTGGTGTATAGCATTTGTGTTCGAACAAACGATATGAATTATTTTTTCAACAAGTTCAATTTCACATTAATAATAGAAAACAAGCACACAAACTATTTTTGAAAGACAGAACCTGCTTGATAAATGCATTCCAAATATAATTAATCCTTTTTACATTAACATGTATAACTTTCATGCACGATATATGTTTCACATATATGCAACATGGAGCGATGTGGACACTAAATTGTGTACGTATTCAAAGTTTCATTGATACATAACATGTATTATTTAAATACATTACACAATCAATTCATGTATCTCACAATGAACCAACAGTAAAAATTACATAAACTGTCTCTCAAATGTGCACGCTCCCTTTCCTTAAAACAATTGTTCAATGATTTAAAACAAATTAAATGAAGACAAGTCTTATTTCTCTGTTTGGTAATTTACAATGCATTACAGAGAACAATGCTACAATGCGAGCGAAGCAGGTCCGTAGCCAGGAATTCTTTGTAGGGGCGGGCAAAGTCAATCCTAGAGGGGGCAAATGTTTAATATATTGTGTCGCATTGGCAGATATAACAGGGTACATGTAGGCACTTGCCCCCTCCCCAAAAAGAGATACGTAACAGAAAAGGGATGATATCTTGAAACTGCAACGAACAAACGAACTTCGAGCAACATCAAATAGCAATATTTCGATAATGACCTTTCCAGATTGCCAAAGAATATGAAGTTTAACATAAATAAGCTAGGTAGACTAAGAGGCACTGTATCTACTTGATATTTACAGGTCGATAATGTTAATAGATGATTAATATGTACCAACAACTTTGTGCCTCTCTGCAGAACTGATTAAGGGAGTCCTTTATAAATCATGCTTCATAATGATTCCCTCTAGTTTCTAATATGCAAGATTTTTACACACAAAGGAATCTAACGAGAATCCAACAACACCATTGTGTTGTGTTATGCAAGAAAATAGAATTAATTAAATAATGATGGTTAAATATTATCCGCACTTTGATGAATTGTGTAAACATTTGTAGCTAATATTTTTTTTTGTACTTGCTAAAACATTAAAACATGGGTCCCTTAGTCCACCACGGACTCTATTTCTTTCAAAGGAGAGGCTCTTGCATCACTACAGACAACATTTGCCTACTGGCTACGTTAACCATTTTGCAAAATATTGTGTGAATTGTAGTATAGTTGAAATACATGTTTTGACCTGACAAACAAATAGGAATCCCTTGATTGATTAATGACTTATTGGATTACAGTGTCATCAGTAATGTTTCATATTAAGTTTCATAGAAATAAATTGTTTTAATAGGGTGCAATAATTTTACGGGGCACCATGGCATTCTGTTTAACATTTTTTTTTCATATAGATCGTTTGGCTTCCAGAGCCGACTCCTGCCGCCCCGTAGCTATGGCTCTGAACTCGGACTGTAAGAACAGCATACATTGCGAGCGAAGCGAGCAAGAAAATTTTACGAAATGTTTTTTTTTTTATTTGCATAAAATTTGAAATCGAGGGGGGCAATTGCCCCTCTGTGCCCCTTGCAAGTGCCCTTGGCCGTCTGGTAGAAAAATGCAAGGAACACGTAAAAATTAATTCCATCATGAGTATCCAATTGTCCTTCTATTCTTAGATTCTTCTAGTCTTGTTTTTTACTTAAATGTTTGCTTCCCCTAGAATGGACTTCTGTCAAGGTCAGGGGGAGGGGACAATGCCCCCTGCCCCCTGTAGTTGCGGCACTGTATGAGTGTCTCTTCATCAATTTCACGTCATCCTTCATTGTTGCGATTAGCTAGAAGTGGCAGAGAAGCAACGCAAAGTAACAAAAATCAAATATCCACTCCCTCTCTCTACACCACACTATTACCAAAAGATAGACTTGGGAAACAAAAATTTAACCAATTCAAAGTCCATAGCAGCACATCCAAGAAAAACATCCAAACACATTAGGCACCTTTAATACAATACTACTCAAAATGTCACAACTGTTCTAGATACTGAAAATTGTGAAATCATTTAACCGATGTCTGATCTGGATGGGAATTCCCCCCCCCCCCAATCCTGATACGACATTATACGGAATCCCACATTATACGGAATCCCATTCACCCTAATAAATCACAAAATCAATAAGTGTCTTTGTAATGTTGCTAGAGTAACACATGATATAATTGTAAAGATTAGTGAGAATTCCAAGTAGGAATGTGTTCTGTATTTTTCACAGGGGGGCAGAATAGGCTCTCAGGGGGGGCAGTTGCCCCCCTGCCCCCCCTCTTGCTACGGGCCTGGAGCGAAGCGAGCAAGAAATTTTTGGAATCCAATTTTTTTTGCAGGCTGAAATCAATATTGATTTAATAGGGAGCAAATAATTTCACGCGACGCCAATGCATTCTCTCTTTTACAACTTTTGTGCCTCCTTGATGGTGTAGTGGTAACATCATCACCTTGTGATCAAGGAGTCTCGGGTTCGATACCCGGTAGAGGCAGATGGCACAGTGGTTCTGATTCCTCTTTGAACTGTAGGTCCAGTCCTGATTATCCTTTCTGTGCGTAAAGTGAACTTAAAACCACAAATCAATCAATCAATTTTACAGCTTATTTTCATTTAGATCGTTCGACGCCCAGCAACAGGTCTGAACTTGATAAGAAGAAGAGAGCAAGAAAATTTTACGAAAAGCGCTTTTATTTGCATAAAATTGAAGTTGTGGGCAGTAATTGTCCCCTGCAGGTACATTTGGCCGTCAATTTTTACACCCCCTAGAACTCATTTCCGACCAAGGTGGGGGGGGGGGGCAATGCCCCCTGCCATCCCCTGTGGTTGCGCCACTGTACACAAGAGAATATAAAAGTAGCTTATCTAAGAATTTTACTGAAATTTAATAACGAAAATAGAACTACTACTGCTGCTGCTACTACAACGATTTATTATTATTATTATATTACATTATAAAGTGCATTCATTTGGTTATCGTGTCACTTTGAACTCGGCCCGTGCAGCGAGTGGAACCGCTCCTCTCGCCGGGGAAATCGGATGTGCGTATCTTCTCATTTCAAGCAAATATATTTACTTTAATTAAAATATTTCACAATTACAAGTAATCACCCACTCTTATCAAAGAATAAGTTGGAAATGCTTTCGTGTTTACTGGCACACATTTTTACATCTTTAGGGAAAATTCACATAAGCCTCGGCTGAACCTTCGGCAGACGTCAGGACAGCTGATCCCGAACTCTTCTGGCCTTTGCAAAAAACCGCTTTGATATATTACAAAACCTGAAAATAATACATGTGCTTGGAATTCTTTCTAGAGCATTCATGTGTATCTTCGCGTGGTTTGTTTTTGCTGTTGCCTAGATATTCTCAATAGTTTCGTGCCTACGAAAGCCTATTAAACTATTAACACTTCTGCTCCAGTTTGTTCGTACATAAGAATCGTACATAAAAATTATTTGTTCTAAAGTGTAACGTTGCGGCATTATAATAACAGTAATAACGCTTTCAACACTCAACACTGCTTACCACTTAGGAAACTACACCGAAGCGAATACAAATCTTCTTCAGCACAACACATCTATCAGTGTGAAAGCAAATATTGACATTCACAGCACAGAGGTGCAACTTTCCGACGGCATGGATTTGTTCTCAATTGCGGATCATAGTTAAGCTCTATTGAATTGTTTCTCGGTGTTCTTGTCGAAGAAAAACCGGTTTGGAAAGGTACCACATGAGCTATTTATGCGGTTTAGTTGAGTGGATACGCGCATCCGATTTTGCCGGCAGGCGGAGTGGTTCCAGGCGCTACACGGGTCACGTTCAAGCGGCACAATAAATAAATAAGGTCAAGGGGAAAATCGGACAAAAAGCTAAATTTTGACCCTTGCACAGGGAAATTTTGCCCTTAGATTATGCCAACACTTGCCCTACTTGTTTGCCTGTTGTGGAAGAGACGCCAATTCATCATCGAAATGGTACTCTGGTCCGTACAAACAAGCCAGAAACAAACGTATTTCCGCCATTTCTCATCCGAAGCCAAGGTTGCGGCGTTGACAAACTCATTTGTCATGTCCGGCCGCCAGGAAATCCATTAGCGATGCGGGAAGGTCAGCGCGACACGGATCAGAGGTGGGTTCCGGTCGCTGCCAGAAATGGTAGCAGATGTCAAGCGATTCTGGGAAGCTTTATCTCAGAATCAAGGACGATGCGTTTTAAAAAAATGGCTCACAGTAGCACGTCGATCATGACTTGGGCCAATTCGAAGTTATGGCTTCTTTCAAACCCTTTATTTCCATTTCATTACGTCACTTTTCTGCCTCTTCCGTAATCGTGACGATAAGGATCAATGATAAACCGATGAAATGGATGATGGGACAAACATCCATGCCTTGACCTCTACTGGAAAAATAATGGCTTTGAAGGTGGGCACAGAAAGTGTTTTTTGGTTTTGAGTTGATGTTTTAAGTCCACTCTGTGCACAGTAAGGCTAATCAGGACTGGACCTACAGTTTAAAGTGGAATCCGAACCACTATGTGCCTCCACCGGGTATCAAACCCGGGACCCCTTGATTACAAGGCGACGACGCTACCACTGCGCCATCTAGAGGCACTAGGGCACAGAAAGTAAATTGAAATGTGGTAATGTATACATAGAAACTGCTGGCCACTTGACATAACTTGGCGTACCAATTAACCCTATGTTACGGGCTGCTAATTTAATAACTAACTAATTAACTCAATTAACTCAACTGAACTGAGCTTAGCAACGCAACAACGAAGAATCGCTCGCCTCACCTACTGGGCGAATTAAACATTACATGAATTATAATACGGTCAGGATAAGTGCCTAACAGTCGGAGTTACCGAGAATAAACCTAGGAGGATTTGATTTTAAATACCTGAAATGACGTTACATAAGACTACGGTGTTTCTGAATATACACATATATTAAAGCACAGATAAATACACATTACAGCTTGCCCTCTTTCACTCGATCTCACATTCATACTCTCATTCCATGGCATATGGCGACAATATGACAATTACAAAGGTTAGATTAATTACTACTTTGACCATACTCTTGCTATGCCTTGGCTACATGGCCTTTTACAATTTATCGTTTAGGATTTTAAGCATAAAGTGAATAATTGTTCCTTGTGCGAACCCCTTCTATCTTTTCTGAAGGTATAAATATATTCAATGAATTATTGTTTGCTGTTAACATAAACTCTCATCCTTAAATTGATTACCCGCCGGAATACCGATGTCTAGGTTTGCCATAGCACTGATTTAAGTTATGCAATGATTTGATTCACGCAGATTCGCGGTAGATAGTCGTCATCTTTCTCACACACGCACATGGTTGGATCTTACCTTCGCTGCATTCCCTCTGACCTGGGTTGGGTGAAAGTGGTCCTACAGTTCTGGAAGGCCTCCACGCTCCATTGTTGCACCTCGCGGTTATCCTGGTTGACGAAAGTGGATCAGTCGGCGGCTCCATCTGGCCTCATCGGATCCTGGCTTCACTCGTTCACTGTCGACTCCATACGACAACTTGCGCAATAATAGGTCAGTTCTTCGCGGTCACTCGTAAGTACAGATACGTGACTTGGGCGATGAGACGAACGTACGCGATGAGCCATTCGCGGTTTCACATGGATATCAAATGTTATTAACTTTCACTACTTTGGACGTTGTTTCGGACGATTGACACAGGTGGACGTGTCTGGCGTTATTCTCACATAACCACACGTATGTGCACGGATGCGTTGACGGCAAGGGGAGGACGACCCCCTGGTTCTACTTTGCTCTACTCCATGGCTCTGAAACACTCACTCGAGGAAAACAAATCCAGACCACGAGTCTGTTTGCAACTCGCAGCTCGGTCGCGCGTAGCTCACACTCTGGTGGCGATTCTAGGCAAAACCGTGCAAAACTGTGTCTCGCTATTCCAAATCATCCCTTTTATTCCAGATTTGAACGTAGTGACGCGCTACCCTCTATGATCAGGTGCTTGTTTATTGTTTCTGGTGCTTTGACCGTTGTCCTCCTATCCTGGTCAATGCTCACTCCGGTCCTTAACCCCTGTTAGCAGCCCCTCGCGCAGAGATTAGGCTAACTCTTCCTCTTTTGTATTCAGTCACGAAAAGCAAGGACAACTCGGTAGGGTAGCTTCTCCCTTTCAATTCAGCGATGAATCTTTAATAATTCATAACTCCCGTAGTTCTGTTCTGATTAGGCTCAAATCTTAAAATCAGTACTTTCATGATGTGGTCTTCCGCTGGTGAAAATCTCATCCAATTCGGTCCATTGGTTTAGAAGTTGCATTTTTCTTGATATTCCCATAAGAATGCATGTAAATCCGAATTCAGCGAAAAACGGTGGTTGAGCAAGATAGTGCTGGCTAAGACAGTTCGCTAGACACCTGTATTCGCGACGGATATTAATATTACCAATTGCAATTAATTCCTACTAACGGGCAATTAGATTAATTACTTGTCACTCAATATTTGACCGTTATACCTAAAATTGTATAAATCTGTATATTTCATATTTTATGTCGATTTTCTGCTACTTTTAGCTAACTGCGATGATGGGAATGAGTAGATGAAATTGATGAAGGGGCAGACACAAAGAACACCCATGCCGGAATTCGAACCCTGGAGAGATTTAAACGTTCATTACATAACCCAACAAAATAGAAATTTCAGTTGTTTCCAAATCAATAAGTCATTCTGGAAGTATTTTCAAAGCTGATCACGGGACTGGCCATTATTATTATCCATCACGTCAGGATTTTCCCCGAATAGATGGATCTGTTTTGATGGTGGTAAAAATATTGATTTTGTACGTACAATAAAAATCCTCCAATTTTTAACATAAATGCACATAGAATTGTTATGTAGCCTATTTAATTCACCTGTCACATTCACATGACACATTGGCATGAAAATTCTACTGACTTTGATTACGTAGTTTGTTTTCGAAATCCCTCATGAAAATTTCCTTCACAAAATCTCCAATACTCAATGTTATAATATGGTGGGTTGATTGAAGTTAGTGGCGTGGAGAAAAATTCTGACCTAGGGGAAAGTCCTGACGAGATGGGTAGAAATTGCTGTCATTTCCGTGATCAGCATTCAAAATACTTCCAGACTCACCTATTTGGAAACAATCGAAATTTCCCTTGAATAAATTTATTTTGATGCGTTGCGTAATAAATGTGATGTAATGGCGAATATCAGAATTTTCATAAAATTGTGAAAAATTCTTACAAAAAAAATCTCATTGCAAGGAATTTATAATTTTAAATCCAAGCTATTTAAAAAAATAACTACTTGCTCCTCCTTGGAAATGGTTCTGCGAACGTCTATTCCAAGAATTAACTTTGTATTTTTCTAGTGGTAAAAAACGAGATGCATATATCCGGATGAGAAAATTCCTCCTCAGTCCCTTTGCGCATTCCACCGTGCGCGTATATGAGTGAGAATGGGTTAATTCCTTTCCCAAGAAACATCGTGCTTAAGGTGTTGTGTTTGTCCATGGTCGTAGGCAGCAAAAAATTTCGAGGTGGGGGGAAGGGGTTCTCCCATAATTGGTCCTATATTAACAGTATTACATACAGTCACTATGCACTGTAGAAGCATTTTTTTTTTGACCGAATATAAGAATATACCACGCTGACGGCTGGGAAGGAGGTGAGCGTAACTAGTGTTGCTCACGGGACGGGACATGTCCCGTCTCGTCTCGTGTCTCGTCTCGAAAACGAGACGAGACACGAGACGGGACAAGCCTTTTGAAATTCGAGACGGGACGAGACGGAATGCCTTTCTCGTCTCGTTTTCGAGACGAGACACGAGACGGGACGGGACGGCTTTTGAAAAGTCTCGTCTCGTCTCGAATGTCTCGAAAAAATAAAAGCAAAATTTTTAATCAGTATCAAATACTTGTTTGCTTGGAATAAAGTATTTCAATTAGAAACATTGATAAGCGTGTATTAAGTCAAAATAAGAAGACTATTCTAGAGACAGGCATGAATAAATACCTAAACTTATTTCCTTTACTCTTTCGAAACACAGCGTTACTCCCCATTTTTTTAAAAAAAATTATTCCAGGTTAATAACCTTATGTTACGATAGTACTCCAGATATTAATACAATTCTGAATAACATGAAGTAAAAGGGCAGGTAGAGAAGGTGGAAGGAGGGGCCAAAAGATCGTGGAATGTCTGCGTCCGATGTTTATCTTGTAAAAATAGTCTCAGCTCTATAGGTTGGAAAGATAAACGGACCGACGGATATGGTTTATTTTTATTGTTTAATTTTTACATCAAAGGGTGTACAGAAGTGATTGTTATTAGGAAGTAGGAAAAGCATTGTGGGAAACATGGCAGTACAAATTGATAAGGAGTTGTTCGGAAAGTTATTAAGGAGTCCAAGATATTAGCAAGACTAGGAGAAGGAGATAATTAGGGACAAATAATCTTGCATTATTCCACTCCGAACAGCTGAGAGCTAAAGAGGAGGAGAAAATACGGGAAATATGGAAAGAAGTAATTTGGTGATTTTAGTGTTTACAGGGAACCATGACAAGATTTTACCACATGATTATTTGCACGGGTTGCGAAATTATTAGAATGTTATAGAAATTTCGGATATGTCTTTGTTGAGAAAATTCTTGTTGTTTCCCTCAGGCATTCTGCAGG
Source organism: Lepisma saccharinum (assembly GCF_977018435.1). Taxonomy (NCBI): domain Eukaryota; kingdom Metazoa; phylum Arthropoda; class Insecta; order Zygentoma; family Lepismatidae; genus Lepisma; species Lepisma saccharinum. Next base: position 155,190,607 of record NC_139229.1, on the reverse strand, counting down.
TGGTTGGATTCGATTTTTTTACGTCCGTTTGAAGATTATTTCCAATGTTTTTTTTTATTTCTTTATTTCTTATTTAAGGAGAATACTATTCCTTGGATTGTAATAACGAAATACTGAGGCTGATATAGAATAGATTTCAAATGAAGGAAGTGCACTAAGTTCTGTATAATCGTCGTAGAAGGAAACTTTGTTCTATGAGGGGACTCGCCGATGGTACAGTGGTAGCATCGTCGCCTTGTAATCAAGGGGTCCCGGGTTCGATACCCGGTGAAGGCACATTGTGATTTGAACCCCACTTTAAAGTGTGGGTCCAGTCCCGATTAGCCTTTCTGTAAATCAGATGAAGGAATGTTGTAGCTGTTCTTTTTATTCTGTAAATTTAGCCTTCAAGTTTATGAGCAAAATATATATAGTATCTACTGTCTACATTTTCACTCGTTATTAAACACATTTCACAAAGTAGTTTTATCGAACTTCACAGCAATGTCAGGGTGGCGGGAGCTTGTTTACGACCAGGGTGTATTCCGAGACTATTTTCCGCCGTTCCCCACTGACAAAGGTTTCGCTTTGAACAATGGACACCGTTGCTTCAGGGGGCAAACACCAAACATAGGGCGAGGTTGACCTGCAGTAGCGGGTACGTGCCATAAATCCAGGCCTAAAGTAGGAATGAAAGTTGATGCAAGGGAGGGGCAATAAAAATTCTGTAATTTGGTTTGCTTGCTGACAGGAAGTTTTGCAGGAAAAGCTGAAAAGAAAACGGCAGACTTTGAATGAAAGAGGGACAGTAAACACAAGTTCTTTGTATTATTCGCCGACACACAAGCTTCCATTTCGAAGGTGAGGCTATCAGCAGCGAAGTTATTAGAGGGTTGGAAGCAGTGACGACGTCAGAGGAGGCAGGGGGACGCCCCATGTCGGACACTTCCCCCCCCCCCGGTCCTCCAACTGAAGTTAATTAAATATCGAATAATAAGAGAGTTCATTTATAAGAGAATGACGTTTTTCACCTTTTCAAAGTGGTGTATTCTGCATGATATCACTTTTCTGCTTATAATACCAACTTGATTAACAAATATTAATTTGCTTCGTCAAAGATTCGAGCGCCGACCTGGGCATAGGTGATTTCTCATTCATTTATGTCCTGTAATAGCCGAGATTAACCTAAGTTTTAACCAGTCTTAAGAACTGGGAAAAAGTGTTGAATGTGGATGATTTTAAAACATCACGAATATTTTCAGGACCACAAGACATCATCTGTAGTACGGGCAAATTATTCTAATCGTGGTCGTTAGTGACAACGCTAATTATTAAAAGACATTCAAAGTTGATTCAAGATTTGTTTGGTTGGTTGATTTGGCGTTTGAAGTCCACTTTATGTACAGTAAGACTAATCGGGACTGGACTTTTAGTTTAAAGTGCCTCCACTGGGTATCGAACTCAGGACCAAAAGTGATCGGAGAAAAACCCGACACTACATGCCAGTTGTTGTGGATTCATCGCGGTTTCTTACTATTCAGGGACTTGAATTTCGAGATGATGAGTCTGAGGAAACCTTAACAAAGGGAATTTCTTCGATACTCTTGAAGTTAATGAGGGGATATCATTTGGAAATGTATTGAACGTGAACCTTAAAATGCAAATTACACTTAAAATTCGATTCAAAACATATCGCGGGCAGGTAAAAGAACGCTTATTAGGATTTGCCACTCTTCAATCATTAGCTGCAGGTTCGCTCTTTCTCGTACATATCAAAATCGAAGAACTTCTTCCCACGAACTCCATAGGTGCCTGTAATTGGGTAGCACAGACATACGTTGGAGTGGTAGAGTAAGAGTAAGTATTGCCAGGGTCAGAATATTTCTTGAATTCTGAGATAACTGTAACCTTTGTCTGATTTTTTTATCCTGTGATAACATTTCCCTGAAAGGTGAAACACAAATTTTGCCCAAAACTCTTCAGCGTTACGAGGATGGTTGTCCTTAAAATCTTTGAAAAAGCTTGCTCGAAACAGGATGCTGGATGCAAACTGCCTCATTTGGCTGTTCTTGCCATTGACAAGAAATGTCAAGTCCTGGACGTACCAAAGGTGCGCAATGTGTTCTCCAAAGCACATAGAGCAGAATTCTCCTACAGGAGAATTGCACTTTACTAAGTGCCTCACATTGTTTCTAATACTTACGAAGATTCATTTCTTCCAACGTCACGTTTATTTTGCAAGAAAATTAAACTTTTAGAAGCATTATTTTCATCATTTATATTATTATCTTATAACTTAAATATTTATATCAGTAGTTTCATCTCAAGCAAAACGATGAATTATAAAATTATGAATGTCTTTCAATACTGAAACAGGCCACTAGAGACAACGCAACTTACCAATAAAAAAGAATTAATGTCTTTATTAAAATGAATCATGTGGAGATAAACTCGTAATCAAGAAGTAAATTTAGGCAGTAAACGTCCACTCTAAATAAAAGACACACACAAAACACCATACATGAATATAATAATAATTATAATAATAATAATAATTATTATAATTATTATTATATAAGTATATATATATATATGTGTAGTGTTTTCGGGCGTTTTAATGTGACTGCCCCCTTACAATAATATTTTGTTGCCCCCTTCCGCCCCCCACCGTCACATTTCCCTGGCGCCGTCACTGGTTGGAAGTAAATTTATTAGGACGAGGAAAGTAACATTAGCTGTTCACAATGTTGCACCAAAGGACGTGATATGTGCTACTGTTTGTATAAATTATAGGAAATTTAAGCAAAAAATTATAATTGTTGAGACTTGAGAGTTGTTTCCTTCATTTGATCTTAGGAAGAGGTTTCTGAGACAGAGTGGGATTATTTTACACACACATGGGAAAGGGTGGTTGTTTAAAGATAGAGACGTATTTTGCACATTTTTTAAAAGTTCAGATAAAACGACAATTTAGCCTTACTGTTATGAAAAGAAATAACGCAGTACGGGGAAATAATAACTTCACATTTTTCGCACCTGGTGGGATGCAACACAAGAGTATTGCAGGAAGTCTATGAACGAGGATGAAGAAGGATATGTGAAATTTTACTTACCTGCGGGTGAATTAGTTTATTCTAATATTCTTAACGTTGATATTGTTGTTTTTTTGGGTTTTTTTTAAGTCCACTTGATTCGCAAATAGGCTAAATCGCGAGCCGACCTACAGTTTAAAGTGCGATCCGATCCACCTTGTGCCTCCATTGAGTATCGACGCGAGGACCCTTCATTACAAGACCCCGACGTTATTACTACGCCATCGGGGAGGCACCCAAATTACACAAATATGTTGATTCCAATAACACGTTATATGCATAATCTGATAATGATGCACTTTGGGTGCATCTAAACATATTTTTTTCAACTATAGCATATCTAAAAGAATAATTGAAGTTGGGATTTTTATAACTTCAGGAGGCACGGCTCTGTAAACGTGCGATATAAACTTAATGCAGGTTTGCCTTCCATACGTGGTGGTTTTGTCACGTTTCTTCGCTTCGTAAAACATACACTTTTGTAGGAAAGGCTTCTTGCATCCTCCTGGGGCCTTGCTCTAGCTAAACAAAAAATATATTTGTTTAGCATAATCGAGGGTTACATATTCCTGCCGAACTTACTAGGAAACAAGGATTCTATTGGGATCATACTGCTTTGAATGACAGTATCAATGAAGTTTTATGTACGCTACTACTTATAATAATGAGCATAAAATATTAATCAGGAACTTTATTTTTCGTCAACTGGATGTAACATATTTTTTTGTTATTCAGCAAATATTCAATTCATCACCTTTTTTGACATTACTTTTCTTGCCAGGACAGCTGTTTTTATGCAGATTTTGACGATCTTAACTACACGTAAGCTAGATATTAGCTAATATTCGTGCTGTTATATTACTATTCTTCTACCATCTTTGTAACATGTCATGCAATAACAATAATAGATTTGATTAATTTACATATTCAAGTGAATAGACCTATGAATTATATTAATGTATTAATTTAAACATTTGCTTAATTGTTGTCGTTAATGTTATTATTATCATTTTTTCTGAAACACTTGGCTCGGACACCCTCCCCCGACATATATTTCTAGATGCGTGTCTGCCGAAGGATAAATTAGATCAAGCGGTGGTGGTACCGGACTTAGAGGCTAAAGGGAAAACAAAGAAGTATGTGCGTCATAAGCTGGGCATAAGAAACAGCACAATATCACAAAGAAACACTTTTTGAAACTTATGTCATAGAAGATGTTTAACAATATTAAGAACAATAAATGCTTTCTATTTGTAATATACTAAATATTGAAATTTTAAATAGTCTTTTGTGTTCGTACTACACATTTAAAAACTTTTTTGTTGCTCCCCAGCGCCAAGCTTAGAATTTAAAGGAAAAATGTACATTTTCATAGTGCACGGAAGTTCGACATTCAGAAAGAAAGAAAGAATCTATTGGAAAACATTTCAAGACTTCCAAAAGGTATAGCAGTAATGAAAAAGAGCACTCACTTATACCGTGTTTGTTACAACCTGTCCGGCTTCCCGCGGTAGCTGACCGCTGGCTTTTCTAGCATAAACCAAGCGGTGTTGCTGCTGAAGACCGCCTGAACTCCGTGCTGGGGAAAACCAAAGCCAGGCAGCAAATTAAAATACGCAACGTGGCAACAACGTCTACGTAAGCTCCTCTCTTCTGGCTTCCATTCGCTCCTCGCTGCCCAGCAGACGACTTTTTTCTCGTTTCTCATTAGCACCAAAACTGTCAAGCGATCGCTAGCGCGGGAAACGGGACAGGTTCTAACAAACTTGGTATAAATGTACGATGGATAGACAGTTGTATGAAGCGAGAAAAAACACAAAGTAGATTTCATAAGATACCTAGCAATCAGTGACCAACAAACTGCATTTTTAATATTAATGTCCTCATGATTAACGAACCTTATTTATTCTCACCACGCAATGGGTAAAATATTTGGAGCTTTATCCCACTTTCCGGAAAAATATTTCGTGTTTCTGCTACTTTTGACTTTTGTTGGCATGATATCCCGGATCACGTTTACGAGACGAGACGGGACAAAACGAGACGGGACGAGAAGAGACGAGACAGAACCCTTCGAGACGGGACACGAGACGGGACAAACGAATATTTTCGAGACGAGACACGAGACGAGACAGCATTTTCACGAGACGGGACGGGACAGACCAAAGTCTCGTCTCGTCTCGTCTCGTGGGCAACACTAAGCGTAACGCGCTACGAAGCCAGAGGTTCCAGGTTGAACGCTTGTCAAAGTGGATTAAAACCTTATCCAGCACCGCAGGGAATTTTAAGGTCGGTCAGAAATGAAATTTTGGGGCAATCGTAAATAAATTTCCATTCTGAACCAGGAACAACACTGGAAAGAGGATGGCCAGAGGCGGGAGTGGAGAAGTCGTGGGTGGGCTGCGACTCCTGTTTCGCACAAGCTTCGGGAATTCTAAATATTCTGAAAATTTTAGCTCCATTGTCCTAAGCAAAGGCTCTCTCAGAATTGTATCCCTGCTGTATTTTAATAAAGCTTTGAATTGAATAGTTGAAAAGGAGTTATATTTTGGTTCCATTAATCCAACATTCGAGACGTTTCTACGGGTTTGAACTCGCTTCCCCTTGCAATACGACATGACTGAAAACGTGCAGACCTCCGTGGCGGAGTGGTTAGCACGACACGATAGAACGCCAGGGTTTTCATTTGATTGATTGATTTGGTGTTTTCAGTCCACTTTATGCACAGTAAGGCTAATCGGGACTGGACCTACAGTTTAAAGTGGGATCCGAACCACTATGTGCTTCCACCGGGTATCGAACCCGGGACCCCTTGATTACAAGACTACGACACTACCACTGCGCCATCGGGGAGGACCTAGAATGCCAGGGGTTCCGGGTTCGAATCCCGAAATGGGCATTCGTGTTCTTTGTGAGCGTCCCTTCATCAATTTCATTGTATCATCACTCATTATCATCGTCCCATTAGCCAAAAGTGGCAGAAAAGCGACGCTAAATAACAAGAATCAAATCAATGACTGGCAATGCCAAAGAATATTGCAACACTGCTCCCGCAGAAAATCTGATCGCTCGCCGCTTGATGGCAGCACCGTCGCTTAAAAAATGAAGTGGATGTTTCGTTGCAGGCGCCACCTTTCTTTCCGTCTAATGACCCATAGAAACACATGCTCGCAGACAACGCATGTACATGAGGATGTTGTGTGTATTTGTGTGTCGACAGATATATGCCAGACGAAACACTCGTAATGTGTGGTAACTGCCTGACTGAGGAAAGCGTCCAACGTGACAACCTCAACATATGTTGCTGAAAGCCGTTCCGCCAATAGGATGTAGATATTTGAGACCTATTTTTGGCATGTAATTTCTTTGAGGGGACGGCGGCGTCTGGATATTTCTTTAAGAGGCAGAGATAAATATGTTTCGAACTATTGCCGTAACAACGAGTATTTTGTACACTTCTTTTTCGCATGTGGTGATAATAGAGCTTACGTTTACTAATTGTACAGTCACGGACACTGCCGGCTTGTAACGATTCCATTGAAAGTCAATGTATTCATTACAAGCCGGCAGTGTCCGTGACTGTATACATTTTGCCTGTTTTAGGTGCTATATGTTTTGGAAATAGTGAAATCATATATTTCTCTGAAATCACTTGTAATGTCCTGAACATTACATTACAGTTGTGTTACTTATATTTTGAATTTTGACTTCGTTATTATTATTATTATTATTATTTTGTCAACTGTTTATCAGTGTGTCATAGACAACCAGTATTAGAAGGACAAGCGGGTGGACTAACCTGCAGATGTCAAGCTGGAAAAGAGATTGCAAATATAATGTACTAATCAACAGTCTGACAGTGTCCATGCCTACGAGTTCACAGAATGGGGAAGATTGATTGATTGAGTTGGTGTTTTAAGTCCACTTTATGCACAGTAAGGCTAATCGGGACTGGGCCTACAGTTTAAAGTGAGATCCTAACCACTATGTGCCTCGACCGTGTATCGAACCAGGGAACCCTTGATTACAAGGCGATGACGCTACCACTGCGCCATCGGGGAGATCCTGAGAATGGGGAAGAATTCGAGAAAAACAAATACAGTCGCGAACTTTAAAAAAACACGTTCTCTTAAGTTTGCAAAAACGTTGTGAGTCAGTATACGAGGCATGACCTTTCATTAAGGTTAAAGCGAGAGTTTTGTTTGCCACTATCACTTAAGATTATCAGAGTCCCTTGCAAATTTGGAGCTAAGGGTTAATTCCAAGTACGTAACACACTTTTGTTCACCTACAGGGACAATGAATGGTACTACAAGATAAAAAGAATAATGCATATGACTGCAGTAATCACAGACCTGTCAAGGTGGGCAAAGAAAGACCATACCTACGGCCAGTGGCGTGCCCAAGGGCGGGGGGGGGGGGGTTGGTGGGGGTTATAACCCCCCCCCGCCCTTTGGCCCAGTATTCCTAAAAAAAAGAACGTCAAATGTAGGAAAAGATATAAAAATGAGTGATGACTACCAAAAATAGTGTACGTAACCCCTCCCTTTCAAAAATCATGGGCACGCCACTGCCTACGGCATATACGAGTATAGTTGAACCTAGTGTGCGCACTCCCTGAGTTGCCGTGGTCCACCGCCTAGATGGCAGTGGTGACGTTTGAGACGGCGCGGAAGATGCTCGCGTTGCTTACATAACTAACCACATAATAAACAAAAATGCATGTTACTTACGTTTGGAGAAAAGCTCAGCAGCTGGATAGTTTGGAGAATTTCCGAGATGATTTTGCTGTCTTCGAGGCACTTAATTCCTTTCTTATCTGCTTGGTGCGGAAGAAAAATCGACATTTCAGATAGTGAAATACGAGTTTAGGTAGCGTACGCAGCACATGATCTTCACAGCATCCTAATTGCGAAGTTTTTACAGCAATTATGTTTAAATTGTCCAAACACTCAAAAAATATATCACCCCATAAACTATTAGCACATGATATTTTTTCTGCAACAAATTCTTCCACTCGTAACAGCACATCATAAACACTTTTCGATGCATAGGTAAGGTATTTACAGCCGTCGCTCGAACCATAGTCTTGGATTAACGTAAGTGAGGCAGGTACATTAGTTGGTTCCCCGTGCAGAAAAGTTGTACACAGTTTACAATCCGTCACTTTGGAAATATACCGCACTATGTATCCTGCCAAATGATACACCAAGTATTCTTTACCAACACTTTGTTCATTTAAGTTCGGTATGTTGTTTTCCCAGTCCGGTATTTGAATTTCATCTTCAACAATGGAAATTTTTTCCCTTATTTTATTTTCAGCTTGCTTCTTCACAGAAATATTTTTATTTTCGGTTGATCTTGCCAGAGTTCGCATTTGATTAACAAAAGACGTCAGAGGAGATTCAGTCCTGTATTCACAGTTTCCGCCCGCAAATAAAGCAAGTTTTGCTGGTACGTAAATTGATTGCAGCATATGTAAGTGCAGAAAATCCACAGTGGAGGGATGATCATCGCAAGTGGACGACCGCAATATACCAAAATGGCGTTCTAGGGGATCTTGATTAAATTTTCCTGTCAAAATGTACTTGTAATTATTCTTCCACAAATATTCGGACACTTCTAAAGTACTTTCTAGAGTCACTCTTAAGGACTCTAGAGTTTTTTCTGAAGCGAAGGAATTTCGATTATCTCTAAGGACAGCATTCCATTTTATTAAAGTTGTATGTGCTTCTGATCCTTTATATAGTGCCTGTGCAGGAGTGAATGAATTTAATGCGTCAACCAGGCAGTTTAGGTCCCTTGTGAAATTTTCCGTTGTTTCACTGCCTTCTAACCCCTCTGCATTAATACTCCGATAAAATTTTATTCCATTAGCCACAGATCTGCTGAACAGCTGCATTGCGAGTCTTACATTCATTCGTTGGAATGAATTAGGATCCCAATGAGCAGAGGTCACTTTGTAGCAAGCTTTCATACCGGAAAGTTCAGTAGATGAATCATGTTCATACACTTTTCTGTAAAATGAATAATCAACAATATCACCATTATAGTACACCTGCACTTTATCATGGAAGTTATTCCTTATGCATTTAAATATATGTGGTGCGTCTGAAAATGCCCAAAGCTTTCTACTAGGGTCAGCTGGATTGGATATAGAGCACTTAAGATTGTTTCTGTTTCCGGAAATTCCTAAGCATTTCCATAACTTTTTGTTAGATTGGCTACCGTCAGATGTAAAACCAATAATTCTCACCCCTGCTTTTTCCAAATGTATGATTACCTGGATAAGTATTTTTGTGAGAATGTCACCAGGGGTGGCATTCCTGCTAGCATATACTGCTATGGGTTGAATCCAATTATACAGAAAAGGAACAAATATAAAAACTAGAGCATGATTTGCTGATTGATTCTTGCTTTCGTCTGGAGTAAGATTTCCCAAATCAACAAAGCCGTCTATTTTTAAGGAATTCGAGTTAAACTGAATTGCTTCCCTAAGTTTAACTTCATCAAAAATCAGCATTCCGCTACGCTCATTCTCATTCTTTTCACTAAAAAAATGTGTTATAGCGTCGATGGCATGGGAATTTACGCCGAAAGGACATTTAAGACCCTTCACCAATTTTCTCAAGTGAGCTTCAGAAGGCAAAGGTAGCAAATCGTGATGCAAACAGTGTCTATACCCCTTGGGGGACTTAATTTTTAATAGAAGAGAATCCAGTATAAACTCAGAACTGTATCTCATTCCTGTCTTACTTTTCAGTTGGCATTTCTTTAAGATTGTATCAATTACAATTTTTTGATTTTTGCTAAGAGACGCGAACTGTTTTGACTGTATGACAGTTGTCTTTAATTTAGCATCTTTAACGCCTTTTTCAAGCAAATTTATTTTAGCCTGTGCGACCTTTAGTTTATTCTGCGTTCTAATTAAATTGCGTTTCTGATTCTTAAGTTTTTTCTTTAGCAATGCTATTGTATTGCTAGCATCCGCAGTGTGAAGCAAATCATCCTCTACTGATAAGCTTAAAGATACATTGCGACGAGTACTTACTTTATTATCATCTGTCCGCAAGGATTGCCTTTTCATGGGAGATTTTCGCTTCTTAACTGTCTTAGAGAGGTATTTGGGCAGATTAGGAAATATATGAGGAACTGCTTCTGGTTTTAATTTCCACCTTTGTCGTGGAATTTCTACTGTATCGCCATCCACTATGAACGAATCCACTTTCACTAAAAGGTCAGTGGAAAAATGAATATCACACACATAGCAATTATGACTTAGTTTTTTATCTTTTCTAGGGATGGCACTCTCCCATTTTGAGAGACCATTACTGTCTTTAGGTGGCCTAAAAAAATGTCTACTGCCTGAAGAACAGCGGTCATATCCAGATCTACAGCCGGGTACGCAGGGACGTCGTTAGGGGGGGGGCCTGGGGGGGCTCTGGCCCCGGCAGTTGTAACTCTTGCCCCCGCAAACAAAATTTTGATCTCTTAAAAATTATCCTAAATTAATACTACGTATTATTTTCTGGTAAATTTGTAGCAGAGTTGGAAACCCTGAGCGGGAACAAACCTGCTATTCCGAAGAAAATCTTCGGAAGCAAATGTAGGACAGCAAAATTCCACCCTTTCGTTGCTTACCAGTTTATAACCAAAGGCATAAAATCTGCCTGCTTTGAGGTTATTACCCTTACCCTACCCTAAGTTTGTGAAAACCTTTTGCCTTTTGTTGCAAATGACCCTTCCGTTACAGATGGAATCAAAGACTCCGCCGAGGGCGAGCGGTCAACAGTAGGGGGTCGAGCGACATATGGAGAGAGTTCTCCAGTACTGACATTGTTCTGAGATTTAAAATTGCTCCTTGCTTCAGCTTCAGAGCCACAGATTAGCTTTGTGTTCTTGCTTGCGAGCAAGGTCTGCTATCGGGTTGCTACGGTCACTGTGTTTTTATTCGTGTGTGGGAAGAGTTCTAGCGTTGTTGTGCATTTCCATTTTGAATGGATAAATTTATCAAAACTGGATATTTTAAAACTATCTCAAAACATGTGGAACATGACGACAATGAAGATGATGTTGATCCAAGTTCTGACGTTCCAAAGTTAGGCAAAACAAGTGAATGTACTAATGTGAAAATAATTACTGATCTTGGGGTGATAATCCTAGGCAACCACTTTTGCAAAACTATCCAAATACTACGTTCGGAAAGCGAAAGCGATTATTTCAAAAACACTGGTTTGCATCTGCGCCGTGGCTAGCATACACTGTGGAACTTGACGCATGCTTTTGCTTTCCATGCCGTAAATTTGGCACAGATTCAGGATATGCAGAATCAAGTTTCAGGAAAATAGGGATTCGCAACTGGAAGAAACCATGTGAAAAAATTAAGGAAAACGGAGGAACGTCCTATCATCTAAAGTGCATGGAACTGTGGGCGAATTACAAAGTGAGTACCAATCAGTTTTGTAAAACAATTATATATATGTGTGTGTGTGTGTGTGTGTGTGTGTTCGTAGTTTAACTTAAATAATGAAATATGTATATGTCTGTATATCGAGTGTTCAAATTGAAAAAATGCTGAGGAGAAAAGTCATATCAGCTTCCCTTTTCAAATTTTGAGATTTGTACCTAAAACATACGGACTGATGGTTCATAGTAAATAACACAAATTTTCCAATTAATGTACAAGAGTTCAGTAATCACTGATCTCGTCTCAGTGGACTTTTATTTCATATCAGAATTATTTTTCTTAGAGGAAGGCAAATTAATCAGGAAATATTTTCTCATCAAATACATATTGTAATTTGCAAACCAACAACAGTATTAATTTTAATGTAAAATTCAGTACAGAAACTGACAATTTATATGCTGATATTAATGTAATATTTACTTGAAGTTGAAAGAAATGATTACGTCAAATTCTTAGCAATAGCAAAATATGATCGAGAATATTTAAGAGGAAAATTCTTTACCTGGTCAGGAGTTAAATTAAAAATTTCAATTTGATTTTTGTTTCCTGATTTTACATTACTTTACTGACACTTCTGGCTAATGTCAAAGATATGCAACGGTGATACAAGAATTTAATGCATGGACAGTAACAAAAAAAGCGCCTGCCTCTCCAGGCGAGGACATCGCGTAGCGGTAATGTCGTCACCATATAATTAAGAGGTCCTGGCCTGGGTTCGATATCTAGTGGACGCACATAGTGGTTCGGATCCAACTTTAAACTGTACGTCCAGTCCCGATTGGCCTATCTGTGCATGAAGAGGACTTCATACAAAAACTCACGGACTCGAACTTAGATCAATTTGGGACAAAATCGTAATTCGGTAGCTAACGTGCTCAGCCACTGAGGCGGCTAGAATTCAATAGGTTTTCATTTTGGCTATTTTACCTTTTTTCCTACCTCGTAGGTTAATTTTTACAAGTCGATGTGGATGGACGAATGATGGACGGATGGAAAGGTGATGGGAGCATAGACAAAGAGAATGAGTCACCAATGGCTGGTGGAGGTTCGAACATGGGATCTCTGATTCCGTAGCCCTTTACGCTTACCACTCCGCCACGAACACTGGAATAAATGAAATAAGTAATGCCATTGTTTAGAATGGATGTCGGGGAGAGTGGAAGCCTAGCTAATAACAATGTACACTAATGCATTGTTGGCATTGCTAGAAGATGTTAACGGTCTACCGATACCTCACACAACGGAGAAATAATCTTTACCTATATTTGCATTGTTTTAAAAAATATATATAGCACTGACGTACGAAGGAACAAAGCTAATCTTTATGGTCTAGAGCAGGAATTTCCAAACTTTTTCGTTTCGCCGCGCCATTAGTGTTTCAAGATTTTTTCACGCCGTCCAAATCAGAATGTAGGCCTATCTAATACGTGCTTTGATTGATTGATTGATTGAATTGATGTTTTAAGTCCATTTCATGCACAATAAGGCTAATCGGAACTGGACCTACAGTTTAAAGTGGGATCCGAAACTCTATGTGCCTGCACCGGGTAACGAACCCGTGACCCCTTTATTACAAGGTGGCAACTCTAACACTACGCCACCGGGGAGGCCCTATCTAACACTTGTAACGCTCTGTAGTGTGTATAGGTTGCTTTCCTTAAGTTAAAAAATAAACATATATTTCAAATTCAGAAACATTTTTTATGTAAAATGTTCTAAATAAGAACATGTATTTGGAACAATCATATCAATGACTGAATTTTAGTGAAAATATTGGAACATCTCGCGGCGGCCCCGTATGCCTACCAGGGCGCTCCAGGGCGCCGCGACGCACACTTTGGGAACCACTGGTCTAGAGATTACAATTTCTGTAAAACTGAGTCCGAGGTTTGAATCCTGAAGGAGATATTATTTTCTTTCACTATTACAATAACTGTGTCACGGTATCTAGTGACAGGTAAAACGCAGTTCGATAAAAATTATTTTTGTTTATTGATTCATTTGATGCACAAACCTGAAAGTGTGAGGTTTGATTTTATTTTGTGAATAAATTTGCATCCAAGCCAGACATCGGGAGTTGGGGACGGGTTTTTCTTGAGTGACAGCGGAACTGTCTTTTCGGCTTAGGACATGACATATTTGCACCGACACGGAGATACGAAAGGAATATTTTCGTCGAGACCAGGCTTGAGTCGCAGCGGGCGGGCTAACCCATGTTCACGGATGACCAGGTACACCAGCTGGAGCTCGAGCCTGCAAGGATCGAAGACGCCTCGGTGACCGAGTTTCAAGACAATGGACACAGGTCATTTCCACCCCTCAGAAAGAGAAGCGAAGCCACCTTAGCGTCATTCCCAACGGACAAATTCGAAAGGGACATATAAACAAGAGTACCACGATCCCAGGGACAGTTTTTACCCGGATTTCATAGAGAGAGCATCTCCGCGCTACACTCTCGCGTGATTATTGTTTTGTGTCCGTGGACTTTGTTTCCTTACGTACCGTGAGTGAATTCCAGATAGAGAGTTACCAGTGTGCGCCTTATGTTGGTGAAGATTACGCGGTGATTTGTTTTTGCCAAGCGTGGACTACATAAGGATGGAGGGCTAAAGAAGATAGAGAAGGAGGGGCCGTCGCTCCCCCTGACGCCTGCAACGACGCAGAAGCCAGCCAGACGACGCCAAAACCAAACACTGCCCAAAGCCCGTTACCAGAGAGAGAGAGAGAGAAGGACGTTTTCCAGCTCGACGTTCCAACTGAAGCCCGCTACCAGAGAGAGATGATTGCAGATCGACGTCCAATTGATGCCCGACACTAGAGATACCCCGACCGGCGCGTGACCACGTACACCCGACGCTAGTGACAAGAGGAAAGCCCGAAGTACTAAGGAGGTGCAAGTACAACAGATCGTCGCATTTATTCTTCGTCGCGATCGACCTTGGAGGACAATTTCGCCACAAAGGAACCGTGTGCAAGTCCCGCGTCCAGGAGAGATGAATGACCACGCCATGTAGCAGAGTCTGGTACAGTATACTTCAGAGGGTCTCATGTACATGTAAACGTGCGTCGTTAGAATCAACACCGTACTGTTAACGCCGAAGTCTCACTTATTCGCAAAGTTACTCAGGAAAAACCTAAACCTAATTCCCGCGTCTGATAATTTTGGTATTGTTATAAAAAAGGGTAATTTCATGTTCAGATGTTCTAATTTAATTGTCTGCATTCAGCGTTAGAAGCTCCATTTCATTTCTTTAATATTTAGTGTAAATTGTCAAAGTGCGCTCCATTTCTTGTGTAACCGACCGCCCCGTCGCGCCACTTAATTTGTCAATACTTGACTGATGAGTCCTTTTTTTTTTAATTGTGGAAAGCGTAGTTGTTTTTATCGCAAGGTCGTGTGCGTGAAATAGTATTTATTTGTTGCATGGTGGTTTTTAAGGTAATTTTTGCTCGCGCCGACGATTGATTAGTGTATTCCGGCAGCTGGAGCCAATTAAGTTTTGCATCACTATGTAATTGAGTAGTTGTTATCATTGGACGAGAGAGGCTGATGTGTAATACCCCCGTCCGGGAAACTAGTATAAAGTCGAGCTTACGACTCGATGCACACGTTCATTCGAACGAAAGATTTAACCACGCCGACCCAATTGTCTTAGTTAACCGCTTTCCGAGGGCTGGCACTTAAGTTAATTTAAAAGAGCACAGGAGCTGGCAGACAAATGCCCTAAATTCACATAAAGGTTTAAAAATTAAAAGGAATGATATGTTAATGAGATCCATGATTTGTATCCATACTTCACATGTAAAAATACCTCATGTGTGTGAAAGAGAGATAGAGTGAATGTTGTGAGAGTGGGGAGGCTTTGTAAACAGTTGTTGATTGCAATATTTTCTTGTTGTTACAATATATATCCACTTTTTACCGTTCGTCAGTGTTGTGATTTGACGTTTTTCAGGTACCGGATATTATGCTATTAGTGTTTTATGATTGTTCGAATCTACATCTCAAAGGTAAACCAAACAGTGTAACTTTTCAAGGTATTAATCTCCGCCTCGCAATAGTATGACAATAAACGACCGTCTCAGTACCGAACTTGATAACTGGACCGTGAGTCACGACCGGTTTCCCGTACACATAACGACGTTTGGCCCCGTGCCGGGGTATGATTGACACGTCATTTCGGGGGCCGTGAGTGCACTCGTTACAACTGGTCCCATTGTCGTCGTAATCAAAAATAGTTTAAAGTCCATTTTATGCTCAAATAGATTAATTGGAACTGGATTTATAATTTAAATTTGACTCCGACCCATTGTGCAATGTGTCTCCATCGGGACTTGAACCTGGCACTCTTTGGTTACAAGGCAACGTGGTAAACCACACCGAGGAGGTCCGCCGTGGTAAACGTGACGTTATAATAAATATGCAATATAAAGCAAAAACATGAATTTATTCTTGAGAATGTTAAAAAACAACAACAACAAGAAACAGAACATTTGAGTCGCCAATAATATTCTGCATATTACATATCATAATTGTGATGGCGATTTGTGAGTTTTCCTTCATTAATTGCCATTCATGATCGTCAACATTGCGATTAACTAAAAGTAACAGAAAAGCGGCACAACATTTTAAAAAATATAATATACGTAGAATAAAAAAAATATGTGTGAAACTGAAAAAGAAAGGTAATAACAAGTTGATATTTACTACCTATTTTTTGTGCTTTTTGAAGTTGTCAAATTTTGTCATTTTTTTTAGCCAATTTCCTGTCTATTTAGCATGCTTTGTGGCTATTATAAACCCGCTCCCTACTGATAACACGAACTCAAGACAGAAATAAACAAACTGTGAAAACACCTACTTCAGTGTCTTTGTGCATGATACTTGCACAAACCATCAACGTTGTTTTGGGAGAATGCAGGGTGCAAGTTAAGAGGTGCACAATTTTCGAAATTGCCGCAAAAAAAGTGGCACGCATCTATTTTTCCTACTACATCTCGAGGCACTGGTGTACACATGGAGGAGCTCATGCGGCTATAACTCTCCCGAAATTTCTGTCTTTGAACAACTTTCAAAAGGAAGCTTAAAAGTGGTTAATTATGAAATATGTTATACTGTCTCTCCCCCTCCCCTCTGAAAAAAACCCTGCACACGTTAGTGTCTAGAGGAGAGTTACAAATCAATCGCATAATTTAAAGTGCTGTTTGCACTGGAATACTACTAAATGTGCTAGAATTTAAATTTGACATTAATTTCAATGTTAAAAGCGTCATTATTATTATTAATGTTTTTATAACGTCCTATTATTGTTATAATTACGTCCCTGCCAAATTCACAGCCAGAAATAAGATTGATTGATTGATTGAGTTGTTTTAAGTCCACTTTGTGCACAGTAAGGTTAATCGGGACTGGACCTACAGTTTCAAGTGGGATCCGAACCACTATGTGCCTCCACCGGGTATCGAACCCGGGACCCCTTAATTACAAGGGAACGAAGGTACCACTACGCCATCGGGAAGGTCCAGAAATTAGAATAAAACACGATCTTCTTTCTTCAGGAAAGCAACATCTTGACAGGCGGCCCTAAGACCAGCACAAAGCTTGAATGGAGACAATACAACAAGCTTGTTCAACAAAAATGTTGGCGAGATGGTTGCGGACAACCAAAGGCGGCACTGCGTCCCAAATACTCTCTGAACTGCCCGTCATAAAATGTTCCTGCGAGACCTACTTCTAATCTGTGGTCGTCACTGTATGACTAGACCCCTTTGTGTCGAACCTGACAAATTGCAGGGAGCGGTCTTTCTTGCTTTAAGGGATTAAGGGAAGGGAATGGCATTCAAATGGCAGGGAAGACTTATCCCTGGGTTGAGTTATTGTACCCCTTCTGTTTCAGTGCTCCGTTTCTGTAAGGCAATACGCAAATACGGTTAAATTTTCCCTTCCCCAGTAAACCTTTGTTTTCGATTCATTCTGCTAGATTTTGCTTCTATCCAGGGTGCCAAGTACCAGAACAGTCCAATGACCTCGCTGCCTTCGAGCAAGCAGTAACTTTAGTGAGGAGGTAGGGGGGTTTGGGGGAGGGAGGAAGGGCAGATGCAAGAGGACGAAGAAAATGTAGCAGTTTACTTACATGATGACTCGTGAAAGTATTTGTTATTGCCTGTTTGAAAGAATGAAAGGTATGAAATTAGTAATATTTTTCTTGTTCGCTTCGCTTTCAATATAAGCGTTTCTAATAAGTAACAAGTTATAGTTGTTACCCCAAAAAACTGTGTATATGTGTGCGTGTGCGTGTATGTAATATGATTTGTTAATGATGACGTACTGGATACCAAATAATGAAAAAAGTAAAGTAATGTGCTCCCCTGTGCTTTTCGCTATGCCATGAAAGCGTATAGGGGTGTGTAGTTAGGGCTCCACACTTTCTTGATCACGGCCGAAGGTGGAGGTGATGTGATCAATCAGCACCACGTCCCTGGCCTCGTTTACCTGCCAGAGTTTCCTCCATGTACCCACTTTATACGTACGACGCTGGGTGGGCACCGGAGCCGCTCGAACAGGTGAAAAAAAAATCCCGGTATCCTCCAGAATGAATAGGAAAGATCCTACACAGAATAATTTATCAGTTTAGCACTTCCACAGGGGATATAGTTTCGATAAAAAAGAGGAGGTTGTCATTGAGATAAGCAGAAAGTAAAATACATTAAGGAAAACTGTAAAGTAATAGTTTAATAGTAATTACATCAATTGATTTGCTTCCTGAAAATTGTTGAACTCTAATTTTTATTTGACCTCCAGTATTCACATATACGTATATTATATACATTCTTAGTAATTTAATATACCAATGCACTATATATGTAGCAATATTATAATGTAATATAATTATATATTATATATTATATATATATATATATATATATATATATATATATATATATATCTGTGTGTGTATGTGTGTGTGTGTGTACATTACACACACAGCGTTATTTACCTTTACTGTCTGGAAATATTTACATAGGAACAAATTTCAGATTTGGCCCCCCCGAACTGATCAACCTAGCTACGTCCCTGCGGGTACGAAACACGTAGGCATCTTGTAGTTTTCGCTTGCTGCTGTCTCAAACACAATAATAATGCGTTGAACACAACACAAACTAGTCACAACGGATCAATCACAAATCTAACGACACTAAACTCAATAACGTAACAACGTTGTCATTAATAAAAGTACACAATGTTATTCTAGCACAACAAAACACAACGCTCTACGTAAAGCGCGGCCGTACTGCAAGCAGAAGACGATCGCAAGCGAAGGTGCTGCCAGTGTTTCGGTGGGGCACCGCTCTATTCACTTGGCTTACGGGAAGAAAACGAAGTGCACACACTTTCTCTTCTATACGCTCTGGTTGAACATTGAATCAGGTGAGCTACCAGGACGCTCGATTTATCACCCTGGTACTTTTTTGTGGGGATTCATCAAGAATCTACTGTGAAAGGCAGCGGCGGTGCCAGGATTTTTCATCTAGGGGTGCGTAAAGAAATTTAGGGGGTGCGATTCTGAAAATAAGGAAAACATGAAACACGCATGCAACCTTTCAAAACGGGGGGAGCAAGGTGCCAAAACTGGGGGGGGGGGCAAGGACAGTTTACTTTTCCTTGGTAGATAAAGTGTAGCATAAAGTGGGTGGGGGGGGTCTGCATACCTAATCGCCACCACTGATTAACATAAATTACTGACTGAAATTAAAATATATGTGTGAAATATATAACTTTAGATTAAGATTCATTTTCCAGGGATGCTGCCCCCCCTTGCTCTCCCCCTGGGTGTCCATGATGATACGTATGTATTAAGTCTTATACTCCAAGAAAGTGGTCATACAGTGTACACGTTGCAGTCTTATTGAACTATGAAGTGAAATACAAAATAAAATCATCCTGCCCTTAAAAACACAATTTTTGAACCTTTAGGTGCAAAATACATAGTACAGTGGGATCCATGAGTATTACCGTGAAAATTGTCCATCACCATGTTCGTGTACTTTATTTGGCCCAATAAGAGCTTCAAGAATTAAGAAAAAATCAAAACAAGCTATTGACAACTTCTGCACCAGCATACATAAAAATCCATCGCTTAAAAACACATAGAATGTAAGAGAAAAACTAATGAAAATAGTCATGGACAATTTGCACGGTAATACTCATGAATCCTACTGTACATTATACCTTCCGTCTGCCACAAGACAAAATACTAAGACCACAGCAACTGTGTCATCATTAACATCCCTTCTTCCGCACTATTCCCAACAACGAACAGTTTTTAAAAATGCTTGAAATTGTACGTTTACTAGACATATTACGTGGAACAAATACATAGAACGTATTAAGAAGAAAACTACCCTTCATGTTACAACTCGCATTAAATAATGTCCCCAGCACGACCTGGTGATACTTTAAAAGCAGCTGAAAATTTTTGCTCCAGTGTAAGGAAGAACAAGCAGGCGGAAAATAAACCGTTTATCAACAATGCAAAAATGAATAAAAAACATAACTCAGATTAAGCTATAGGCAATTATCAAAAACCACGAACAGACCACTTGAAAAAACAAAAGAAGAAAAAGTTCATAACAACAATGCTGACGAAAGAAAAGAAACGACCGCTGATCTATGGTAAAACGTGACAACTTCATTCATGCATGTTATTTCGCGAATTACTATGTGTATCACACATCACTTTATCCTCAGTTTCTGACAACAATCAACATGTTATCGCAACTGCAAAAACTTAAGGTCATTACTTATTAACTCAGGGCTTGAAGTGAGAGTGGAACCTGGGAAGGGGAGGGGAGGGGAGGGGTGACATTCCCCAAATGAACAAATTTGGGTAAATCAAAACCCCAGCTAGGACAATTGCATAACAATCTCCCACCTGTACTTTCTGTGTCCATGTTGAACCATACATCCTCAAACTCGAGGAAGCATTTTCGCACCTAGGAATGTCCATTTCTATTCTATCTAGCGCATCTTTTTAGGAGGCAGCTCCTTCTTGGCCAGTGTCCAAACTAATTTATTTTTCCATCGACAACTTCCAGTATTTCTATTATTTCACTAACTCTTCCCGGTTGTTTCATGTCTTATTTTGATAGTCCATTACACGCTCCATTCTACGCCATAACCACATTTCTAAAGCTTCCAATCGCACTTCCTCACCTCACAACGCCCCACGAAGTTTCCGCACCAGATTGTTTTGATTTTTAACTTTGCAACAAAACACAAAAATAACGAAGAACAAAAATATTACAATGCTAGCTCGAGTTCGTGCTCTTTAGTAGTTGACCATGCAGTTGTACCAAGCTTTTCTGCTATCTTACGAGTACATTTTAGCATGTACAAACTGACATCCCTGGTCGTGTCCACATGTCCTGCATGATTTATGGCGCTGTAGAAAAGGGAGTATGCTCCAAACACCTACGCGCTGGTGCGGTGAATCGTTAGCACAGGGAAACGGTCATGTGGAAGAAAAACTTGATAGATTTGCCTCATTCTTTTCGGCTTTGTTGACGGAACGTTCTTCAAGTTCACCAGCCAATGACTATTGAATTGCTAGACAAAGCCCACACACTGACGAAGACATGTCCTTGACGTAGGCTCCTAGCCATAAATCCAATTTAAGAAAGAAGAAAAAAAAAAGTAAAGAGGACCCAATGTGTTAGCTGTGCGTGCGGAATGTAAAAAAAAAAAAAGGAATGACAAATGAGCGGGGGAGAGCGTTTCGTTTAATAATTCTGTGAGCTCCAGTTACTTCATTAGAAAATGGCGGTTTTTATATGATGTTAAAACAGCTGCGGGACTAATTACGTAATTTCTGGTTTAATGGTTCTCAGGGATAAATGAAGCCACGAACGACTATGTTGGGTACGACATGCACTGGGAGAGAGATATTGGCGAGTATATTAACAAGTTGTGGGAGGATAATCATGAAGAATCACGCCCAAATAGGAACAATTTCGTGGTCTGAATAGTTGATGCAGCAGTTGGCATAGATGTGTATTTTCGTGAAGCCACTGTTCTCACTCGACGACACAGACACCGTTAAGATATAAAACCTAAGGTTTCTATGAAGAGTGCTGTGTGTGTTTAGTCTCATCCAGGGGTGGCTCACGATCAGCTTATTATTACTAACGTTATTTTTTATTGTATGCTGTATATCTTTTAGCACTAAAATTATGGTTTGCAGTCACACCTTTAACGAATACAGATCAGCTCTTTTTTGCCCTACCTACTATGAACATTTCTAGCACTATATTTTGGGAGGGGAATGACGTTGAAATAACAATAGAAAGAAGAATATAAAATAGGCCAATTAATAATTGTTATTGTTATTATTACAAGAACATGTGATAATATGATACAAGAATAGAGATATAGCAGCAGAGGTATTCATTATATAGCTAATGTCTAATTAAGGACATTGAACTTTGTAAAAAAAACACTGAAGGAAATAATACAAAAAATTAAACGGAGTATTTATAGAATACCAAAAAGGTTGTTAGGTAAAGTAAAGTCCCTGATCCTTATTTTATGTGAATTATTATTAGGCGAGATACGCATGAATTTCGCAAGCACTGTCAACGTAAAGCTGTATTATCACAAACTACTCTTCACCTTTATGTAAATTCTTCCGAGTATTTTGCTTATTGCATTTGGGCTTGGCAAGTCTTTCAGGCTGGGTCCGAGCCCCCTGCCCCCCCTAGAAATACCTACATAAAAAAGGAACGCAATGTCAAAAATGATATGACATGTTATATGATAATATAACACATGTAATGAAAATGACTAGAATATAGAATGTGAAACGATACAATAACTTGTTGAACAAGGGGCAATAAAAGGAATTCCGTCACTAATTTATGTAGGACGCCAACTAAAACAAAAAAAATGCTTCGAAATTGTCTTTGAATTGTTGCTAAATAACAGTAATCCTGGGAATGTGTTAATATTACTGCACAAAGCTCATGGGCGAAAACAAGTAAGTCGAAAGAAAAAGCTTGTTTTTAAGTTCACCTTATGTTCAGATAGGTTTATCAGAAATTAGTGAAACGTCAGGGAAAGTAATTTTATTTTAGGTAAGATTGATTGATTTGCTTCATTTTACTTCGCTTTTTGTGCCACTTTTTGGCTAATTTGCGAAGATGGGATGAGTGATGATATGATGAAATTGATGAATGGATACTCAGAAACATCCATGCCCAGGCCAGGATTCGAACCCGGGACTCCTGGCGTCGTAACGTGATGTGATAACCCCTCTGCCACGAGGGCCGGCTATATTTTACGTAAGAAATACCCGGGAGTTAAAACACATTATATTTGTAATAATTATGTAGCTTAAAAATCGATTTATAGATCCACCTGCAACGTGAGTATGTGAATACCTAACGTTCTCCCCCCCATACTCGTACGCATTTGCCAGAATCGAAATAAATGTGCAACTTATGCCA
Organism: Lepisma saccharinum; assembly: GCF_977018435.1. Classification (NCBI taxonomy): domain Eukaryota; kingdom Metazoa; phylum Arthropoda; class Insecta; order Zygentoma; family Lepismatidae; genus Lepisma; species Lepisma saccharinum. Next base: position 155,167,567 of record NC_139229.1, on the reverse strand, counting down.
AACTAAACCCCACACTAAATAGTCTTCTTACAGTACCCTTAAAGTGAAAATGTATCTCTCAAGATACATATAATATAGGAGCCTCTATACGGCCAGCATATTGAGATTTCTCGCAATAGTGGCAATGGGTCTTACAAGATACTTGTATAGTTTCATACTGGTGATTTTTGTAGAACATACAAGGAAGTATGAAATACTATTTGCTGCAAGATGGCGTACAACAATAAGGCATGCTGTAGCATGCGTGTAGGTTTATTTAATTTGTAATTTCCAAATAATATATTCATGCATTTTTGTGTTGAATATTTAACAGAAATGTGCTATAAAACATAAGAGATAAAAAAATATAGCCGCATCGATTATATTTGGCTAAATTCATGGAATGAAAATTGAACGTATCCGAGAAGATGCATTGCCCATTTTACCATAATTTGATTTTGGGACCCAATTGTAATGCATATATGTGAGATTGTAGACATACAATATTATCTTTTCATTATCTTTCAATAAAAGTTACTTCAAAACTCTATTTTTTGGTCCGGAACTATATTCTATTCATAAATTCAATTATGTTATAAGATTTATAAGCTTTTTTGTATTACTAAAGACATTACAAATTGATGTTATTTCATAATTCACTCTTCTTTCATTTGTTGGAAAAGGCAAGGAAAATGAAACAATGTTGGCTAATGATGGTGCTGAATAAGATTCATGATTAGATGAAATTTATAAAAGGACACTCTCAAAGGATCACATGTGACTGACTGGGATTCGAATCCAGAACCTTTGATGGCAAGATAGTGAGTTGACCCCTCAATGGACAAGCTTACAGAAATGGCAGATTTTATATTACCATACAGGCGTACAAAAATACTTTTCAAATACGAATTATTTTTTATATATTTTTTTACAAAATTCAACTTTGCATGTTTCATGAGACTCTTAAGCCAGGAAAAATTTTGAGTATCGTTCCACCTGACAGAATTTCTGACTTGAGAAGTTCTTCAAGTGAAGGTGAAGATACTGTGATCCTATATTAGTTGTCCCCATGTTTTATTTTTGGAAGTCGGTTGCCATGATCCACTAAAGATATTTCGAAGTAAATTGAACACAGAAAGAAAAGTGTCCACCCATCCCTTGAAGATGTTCCATCACCACTAACTAGAATATGAACCACAACCACCTTTTGTTGTGAGACCACTTGATCACTGGCTCATATCCAATAGGATGATATCTAGATCATGGGGGGGGGGGGGGATGGGGCACGAAGGATAGATACAAAACTGCCCCAAAGGACAAAATAGGGCACTGAGGGTAGATGTAGAAACTGCCCCAAAGGACAAACATACTGGGTGGGCACCGGAGCCACTTGAACAGGTGGAAAAGAAAACAGTTCTCCCTCACAGGGGTTCGAACCCGGGCCTCTTGCATGGTAGTTAGACACAGTACTGACTGAGGTACCGCGGCTATAATTTTTATTACAATAGCATATAATAATAAAATAATTTCCAAATTTTCATTTTGTGAATAAATAAAAACAAATATATGTTCTGTTTTTGTATCCTAAAAGATACATTGCTCTATGTTGTCAAAATTTTCCACAAAGGGACTTTGTATCTCTCAGGATACAATAAAATTGGCAACGTTGCAACACAAATTTACAAATTTTATTTAACTTTCCGTCATATCGGAGTCCTATAGTATCTGGGCGAGGCAGGGACAGGGGATGATTGTTGCACTGCGTTGAAGAGTAACTCGAAAGACTTTTGGAAGCGTAGCAAAGCAAAGACTTACGATGCGCACACAGGTAATCAAGTGACGGTGAAGCAAATCATGCCATTCCGTCAGTCAAGATGTGGACGGTGCAGAGAAAGGTTCAATGCATCCTTTATCTTGCGAAATTTGAATCTGTGATGTATGTTTGTCATGTGTACAATGAAGAGGCACACATGAAAATAACATTCGCCGGTGAGATCGCCAGCTTAAGGAAACTGGCAGTTTATTAGATGCAAAACGTTCCGGGAGACCATCGGTTAGTGACGAGTCTGTTGAAGCTGTACGGGAGAGCTATCTAAGGAGCCCCAAGAAATTGGTGCATGTCTGTGCTCGAAATCTAGGTTTGAAGAAGACAACAGTTCACAAAGTTTTTAAGAAACATCTCCATTTTAAGGCCTACAAACTGCAGTTGTTACATGCAATCCACCCAACCAACAAACCCAAACGATTTGATTTTGCTGTGCAGATGCTTGGTGAAATGGACAATGATGATCTGGTCTTACAGAAGATTGTGTTCAGTGATGAGGCAACATTCCATGTGTGTGGTCATGTTCATCAACATCAATTCAGATTATGGGCTAATGAACAACCTCATGCCTACATGGAGGTGTGCCCTCACACATGATAAAGTTATAGACCCATTTTTCTTTGCAGAGCCTACAGTGACATCAGACAACTACCTTGACATGTTGGAATCGTATGCAATGCCAAAAATTCAAGATGAAGGTGAATATGTCATCTTTCAACAAGATGGTGCTCCTCCGCACAACGGCAACATTGTTCGTGAGTTTCTGGATAAGACATTTCCACAGCAGTGGATAGGAAGGCGTGGCCACCATGACGCTGGACCTGACGCCTTTAGGTTTTTATTTCTGGGGCTACGTCAAACAATTTGTGTATTGTGATCGTGTCAACGACATTCGTAATTTGATAGAGAGAACCAGAGATGCTGTCCTGTCTGTTACACCTGATGTTCTTAGTCGTGTGTAGCAAGAATTGGAATATCGATTAGATGTGTCACATTTCAGAGACAATTTATATCATTTTTGCTGTTGGTTTGTTATGTTATTGCACTACTGACTATGTTTCTGTGAGGATTTTGTTTTTCATAATCTTGTGTAGAAGTAGTTGTGCGTTTGTGTTTCTTCTTGTGTAGTGGTTGTTATGTGTTTGTGTGTCTTGTGCAGTAGTTGTGGTGTGTAGTTTGTTTGTGTTTATATTGTGTAGTATTTGTGGTGTGTTTGTGTTTAAATTGTGTTATAGTTGTGATGTGTTTGTGTGTGTCTTGTGTAGTAGTTGTGCTGTCTAATGTGTTTACGTTCGTCTTGTGTAGTAATTGTGCTGTCTAATGTGTTTGTGTTTATCTTGTGTAGTAGTTCCTCCATTCATATTGGGGGTTAGGCGTAGAGCTGACAACTCTGCACTGTAAAAAGACATGTCAAGAAAGAGCAATATAAGGCCATGGATGTTCCCAAGGTAAAATATTCCGGAGGTAAAATAGTCCCCCGTTCGGATCTCCGGGTGGGGACTACTTTGGGAGGTCCCTGGACTAAGGATAAGATCTACATTAGGAATAAGGATATTAAATTAGGCACCTGGAATGTTCTGAGCCTTTACCGGCCTGGGGCATTTCAGTGTACAGTTAATGAGATAGTTAAGTATAAATTAGATGTAGTAGCTGTTCAGGAAGTTAGGTGGCCAGGAGAAGGGAATTGTAAAACTAAAAATTATACTTTTTTCTATGGTGGTACTGAAAATCATAATTTTGGAACAGGCTTTTTCATAAATAATAGAATTATCTCGGCTCTTAAAACAGTAGAATTTATTAATGATAGGATATCATATGCAGTTTTACAGGGTAGGTGGTGTAAAATTATTTTAATAAACATACATGCACCAACGGAAGATAAAGATGATAATACTAAGGATGACTTTTATACAGAGTTAGAACAGGTCTTTGATAAATTTTCTCAGTATGATATGAAAATTCTGTTAGGTGACTGTAATGCACAGATTGGCAAAGAAGAGACATTTAAACCCACGATTGGTAAAGAAAGTCTTCATGAATTAAGTAATGATAATGGTATAAGATTGATTACTTTTGCAACCTCAAAGAATTTAATTGTGAAAAGTACCACTTTTAAACATAAAGATATCTATAAATATACCTGGTCTTCTCCAGATGGTAAAACTCATAATCAGATAGATCATTCTCATTCTCATTGATAAGAGAAGGCATACTAGTATAATTGACGTTTGTACACATAGAGGTGCTGACTGTGCCAGTGACCATTATTTAGTAATTGCTAAATTGAGAGAAAGACTCTCAGTGATAAATCATAAGCAACAAAATCTAAAAGTTATAAAATTTGATACAGGAAAGTTTACTGGTGAAAGAATTAAGAAAGATTACCAAATTAAACTGTCAAATAGATTTGATGTTTTGCAGGATTTAAATGATGATGAAAATATAAATGAAACAGACGTAAATAAGAATTGGGAGCACATACGTAATGCAATAGAATCAGCAGCTAAAGAAAGTATAGGATACCACAAACCGAGAAAAAGTAAGCCATGGTTTGATAATGAATGTCATAATCTAATAGAAATAAGAAATCAGGCTAGACTTAGGTGGTTAAATAACTCTGATGATACAAATCTAAACAATTATAATAGAATAAAGCGAGAAGTTAACCGCACGTTTAGAAGTAAAAAAAGAGATAACTTGAAAAGCAAAATTAACGAAATTTAAACAAACCGCAAAAACAAAAATATCAGAGATTTATATAAAGGTGTAAATGAGTTTAGAAAGGGGTGGCAACCTAAAGTAAACTTGATAAAAGATAAAGACGTTGATTTTCTAGCTGACCCAAGCGATATTCTAAATAGATGGAAGAACTACTTTAATGACCTTTTAAATGTCCATGTAGGAGATAAATCAGAAGTAAATGAAGTACACACAGCAGAACCTTTAGTTCCAGAACCTAACTGACTGAAGTTAAAGATGCTATTAAAAGGCTAAAGAATAACAAAGCACCTGGCATTGATTTAATACCAGCTGAGTTAATTAAATATGGTGGAAATTCATTAATATGTCAAATTCATAAATTAATTTGTTTAATATGGACTAAAGAAGAAATCCCTCAACAGTGGAAAGAATCCATAATTGTTCCTGTGTTTAAAAAAGGTAATAAAATGAACTGCAATAATTACCGTGGAATTTCTCTACTCTCAACAACATACAAAATATTGTCTAACATTCTTTTAACAAGACTAACACCATATGCTAATGAAATTATAGGTGATTATCAATGTGGATTTAAACGTAACAGATCAACTACAGATCAAATTTTTCACATCAGACAGACACTTGAAAAAAAGTGGGAATATAATCAAAATGTCCATCAGTTATTCATTGATTTCAAAAAAGCATATGATTCGGTCAAAAGAGATAAATTATATAATATATTAGTAGAGTTTGGAATACCTAAGAAGCTTGTTAGTATGATAAAAATATGCACCAGTGAAACAGAAAGTAAAATTCGTGTGGGTATTAGTATGTCTGACAAATTTACAATTCATGATGGGTTAAAACAAGGAGATGCATTATCTCCATTGCTCTTTAATTTTGCCTTAGAATATGCTGTTAGGAAGGTAAAAGAAACTAAAGAAGGACTAAAATCAAATGGTGTGACTCAGTTGTTAGCATATGCAGATGATGTAGACTTACTGGGGGATGATGTGAATACAATTAAGAATAATGATAAAATATTTTTCAAAACTGCTAAAGAGAGAGGTTTGGAAGTTAACAAAGAGAAAACTAAATATATGCTTACAGGCCGAAACCAAGTGTTAGGTAATAATCAAAATCTAATTATTGATAACAACTCGTTTGAACCAGTTTCCAAATTCAAATACTTATGAAAATTATATTAAAGACGAAATAAAAAGTAGGCTTAATTCAGGAAATGCATGTTACTTCTCTCTTCATAAACTTTTGTCTTCTCGTTTAATATCTAAGAAACTAAAAGTTAAAATATACAAAACCGTAATTTTGCCTGTAGTATTATATGGTTGTGAAACTTGGTCCCTTACATTGAAAGAGGAACATAAATTGAGAGTATTTGAAAATAAGATCCTTAGGAAAATCTTTGGACCTAAAAGGGATGAGGAGACAGGATTCACCCACACAATTTGTCAATAATTCTGACAAATGCAAAAGGCAATATTTCGAAAACTTTACCGAGAGAATATGCATCACGGTGTAACTGTTTACTCACGACCGGATCAAGAAAGTGTGGGGCGTTACCCCCACACCCCCTATACGCCTTCATGGCGTGGTGCTATGCACAGGGGAACACTTTACCTTTTTTTAGACAGGTGAGTGGAGAAGGTTACATAATTTAGAACTACATAATTTGTATTCATGTCCAGATATTATTAGAATAATTAAATCAAGAAGAGTTAGGTGGGCAGGCCATGTGGCACGAATGGGAGAGGAAAGAGGAGTTTACAGGATTCTAGTTGGGAAACCTGATGGTAAGAGACCTGTAGGGAGGCCAAGACGAAGATGGAGGGACAACGTTGAGATGGACCTAAAGGTAATCGGTAGGGATGGAAAAGAGTATATAGATCTTGCTCAAGATAGGGAAAGATGGAAGGCCTGTGTTGCTGCAGCCATGAACCTTCGGGTTTAAGAAGGCTAGAGAGTTAGTTAGTTCATATTTGAGTTTCAAGTAGTCTGATTGTAAAGTGTCATATATTTTGGCAATTGGAACATGTAATGCTCCTTTAAGGGTTAAGGAACACCTTACAGCTAAGGCTTAGATTAAGTTGAAATACAATTACATTCAAACGCACTATGGAAGTGGGATGGAAACATCTACTTTTCAGGATTCACCCACACAATTTGTCAATAATTCTGACAAATGCAAAAGGCAATATTTCGAAAACTTTACCGAGAGAATATGCATCACGGTGTCACTTCCAAACAAGGATTATTTATCCTTCAGTTGGGGAATTTTTCCTCCGGTCTGAAAACTTCTACATTCGACTCTCCAAATAGCACATCCGATGACTCCCCATCCTTCTCCCAACCCTTCTAGTAGGACACAGTCCTGGGCGCAAATGGAGATTTAATGCCGTGTAATTTATGGTTACTGCTTGTGGCACGCCATTCGGGATCTCCCACTGTGAAAAGCTTCTCGTTTCCTCCGCCTGGACAAGCTGAGGTCGCCGCCCTCTCAGACATCAATTTTCCTCCAAATGCACAATAACAGTTCTCGTTGTTGGTGGAGAATCTGCACAAGGGAGGCTCTACCCTTATCTTGAGATAGCGTTCCAGTCACATTTTTATCTTCAATCGAGAAAATATAGTGTCCAGCCATTTAAATCTGAGTGTCCACTCTGAAAAAGTCGATGTAAAGGAATGATGTGAATACTAAACCTGAATGGTATATATAATAAAAAAGGAATCGAAAAGGTGATTAAATTAACTTATGTTTAACTACACACTCATTAATAGGGTAGGATTTTTATAAAATAAGAATCACCAAATTATGCACTTATGGGTATTTTTGAAACGTGCTGACAACAATATTAACTTTGTAATTATTAATTTGTATTTTCTCGGATTGCTTACTTCATGCAGTGAACTGTTTTGTGTAATAAAGAAAATAGAAGAGAAATAAGTAACAATAATGAAATTTGGAAATGTGTGCAATTATTTATTTAATTCCAAATATCAGTACCATATGCTGGATTATTATCACATATCTCTTGTTAGTTAATTTAGTACTTTATGAACCGCAATTTACAATGACTACTTTCTGCAAATTTTCATATGTAAATGAAAGCATATTGTGTGCCAACAAAACCTTGTTCCTAGAAAAGCTTTTCCTTGAAACTATGGATCTGTTTGCTTTTGAAACAGCTGTGGAAGGAATGTGCATGATGGCGTTAAAGTCACAGATATTTGTCAAACGAGAGGCTGCAGGAGGGGCAAAGAAGTTACAGATTAAGAAGCTCCCCTATGAAAGAACTTTCTAAAGTCTAGAAAATCTTCTAAACACTTGCCGGTACTTAGATTTCTGCTCAAAAACAAGATGAAGAAATCTAATAGCTGCTGCTCATGTTCTGTGAATTTATCCCTCGCGAACTTGTGAACAAAATTATATATGCTATCTACATTTTCACTCTTCACCTCAAAGAAATTAGAATACAAAATAGTTTTACCTCATGTCAAGGGGGTTTGTGGCAGTGCCAGGGGGGTTGGCAGCCCCCTGGCTACGGGCCTGCCAACAGTACAACTTTATAACGTGTAGATATATTACATTCCAAGATTCTGAAAACATACTTGTAGTACTGAAGCATTTTAAAAAAGCATTGCGATATAAAGGATGGATGCAAAAACCAGAGTGGGGGATTCCCCTGCATTCCCAATTTCAAATACCATCCTACTTACGGTTCCTAAACCAAGACTTCGTCATGTATGAAGTACCTAGAACAAAGACAAACTAACATTCGTTCTCCTCAATTAGGGAAATTCGATCCTAAAAAGAAGTAACATTTACTAACTTTGTTGGTCTCACAATAACAACAATCTTCTCACTTTTCAGTTTACACAACTCTTCTTTTATCCATAATTGGATTCAAAATTCCATGTTAATACCCTTGTATTTTTATCCATCGAACTGCAGGTTACTCGCTACTCTTAAACCAGTTCTAAGGTCTAAATCAAAATCCCTGAGACCTTCTGTAAACAAACGGATCACCGATTCGATGTATCACTCCGCGTCAGCTGATCCATGACTGCAATCATCTGCTGTTACACTCATAGTTCGCCGCACCCATTCATTTTATATAAGAGCCTCTGAATGTGAGAACCCGTTCTCAAAACATCAGACGAATATGCAGCCGCATATATTGTTACTCTCCCGGTCATTCTCTCTTTCATAACTCTTAAAACTGCAGACACTGACACACCACTGCACTGGGATACCAACTTAACCACTTCATTTACTGGTTTCTCAGGATACTACTGACAGAACGTTACATAAATATTGAGTAGAATCTGTTTCTCACCCCTTTGCAAAGGCTGTCCTTGCTGGTGTTTTGAAAACAAGCTCGGAGAACACGGAGACTTTCCCTCACACATAGAACTCGGCATGTTATTTTTCTAAGGCTAAGTCAGGCAATATTACTAACTTGCACTACTTCCTTGCTGTTCACATGATTATTTTTAGAAAATAACCAATGTTATAAAATATCATTATGTACACAAATCTCTAAGCTCATTGAAAGTTATATTACTACAAAATGTTCACACTTATCTTGCCTTGCGATGTCACCAAGTTATTTTACGAAGTGCACTATATTTGGCGGAACAAAAATCGTTATTAGGATGCTTGTCAAAGTTTCCAACCGCAATAAATTTACGAACTTTTTGTCTTGTTTTGATCATCATCAATATATTTATTGGACTTACAGCAATGCATATGGCTGTTTATGCCCATTATATATTTTAGTTACATAAGATACAATTTATTTAAAATGTACAAACAAATTTCAAATACACTCCTATCTATATCATCCTTAGAAATATACATTACCATGTTATATCATTTTGTCTAAAAAAATGCAAGTAAAATATATTCAATTCGCATGCAAGAAAGAAGCCAAATTTATGGGAAATGATTACTGGTGCAAAGAGTTAACCATAAAGGTGAAGCAATAAGTAAAAAAAAAAGAGCATTGGGTTTAAAGTGAGACGTCATTTGCGGCAGCGTATCCCATACTACAAATTGGCCATTGTTTTACCTTACGTTATGAATCCTGTAACAACGCTGGATTTTCGTGTGGATTATTTTACTTGTATGAGTTTGCAATGCTTTCTGCATGCAGGTGGTTTTGTTTACAGAAGGTGTTAGGGTTTGTGATTTGACATATAGACGTACGCATTTGTGGCAGAGGGGGCCACTCCGCGACTTGCATGTTATTGGCTAGAGCTTGTGACGTCACCAAGCGGACACGAGCGGAAGAAAGCTATGCGTAGAATGTAGCAGATGGCCCACGAAACGTGTTGTTTTCATGCATCTTTTGATATTATACACCAAAGCTGTTAATTTAATTTGACAACAAGAGATCAAATACGCGATAGAAGAATACACTTATTCCGAAACAATGCATAGTTTATTTTTCAGACATTATTTGCGTGATATCTTGTCCCTGTAGGCTGTAGTCCACTGCCGGCTTTTCTTTCCAGCTAACCTATTGCATTTATTTTAAATGTCTAATTCTAAGGAAAGTTCTTGTCCGGGCATATTCTGATATGAATTTTTACTGAATGTCCTGGAATTTCCCTTTAATATTTTTACGCTACTTTTAAGATTCTCCAGTTGATCGCCACGATGAGGATAAATTTGTTTTTGTTATTTAGCGTCTTCTTCCACTTTTGGCTAATCGCGACGAACAGGATGAGTGATGTTTAGTTTAAATTGATGAAGGGACACTCGCAACAGGCACATATCCAAGGGGGAGCTTAGGGGGCTCGAGCCCCCCCAAAAGTTTTCTGTTTACAATAGATAAAATGAGGTATTTGGTTTCTTGTGGTGGGAAATAAAATAATGTGACGATAATTTAAGGAGAGAAATAATTATCGAGTCAAGCACGTATCCAAGGTGGGAATCAGGGGGCTCCAGCACCCCCTTCAGGTAAAAATTAGGTTCATGGCTTCTTAAATAATGTGATGATAATTTGAGATAAATAATTATCGAGGTAAGACACAGAATGTTCTATAACCCTATTATTGTTAATAGCGCGTATCCAAGGTGGGATCAGGGGGCTGGAGTCCCCCTTAATTTTTTTCAGTTTACACTACATAAAATTAGATTTTTGTTTTCTTGAATAGTGTGTCGATAATATAAGGAGAGAAATACTTACCAAGGCAATACGGAGAATGTTCTATAAACCTGTTGTTGATAATATTGCATTAAAACTTTTTTTGAGCTTTCGGTGTTGTCGCAGCACTATGTAAAGACTTGTCAGCATTTGGAAGCTGCAAACGTAGCGCCACACGTAGGGCGATTCATTGTAATTTTTTTAATCCCTGGAAAGCGCGATAGGGAACTTTCTTGAATAGGAGAAGAAGTCGAACTACTGGCAACATTAACGAATCGTTTTATCTGCGGAACGTTCTAGAATATAATGAGGTTAAAATACGCGGCTTCAATTTCCAAGTTGATCTGTACAACAGAATCGGTTAATGAGAATTCAAAGGTAAGTGTGACAGTTCATACGTCGATTAGTGATCAGTCAGTGTCCATTGGTGGCTTTATAAGATCTAGTGATTCGAAGATGAAAAGGACTAAATACCGTAAAGTAACGAAGTCTACTACTAGTTTCAGTTGGAGTCCAAAGCTGAAGACATTAACGACAGCGGAATTTACGGAGCCTCAGTGTAGTGCTAGTTCGGGTCGAGGGATCAACAACAATCCAACAATCAACAACCACCAATCTGTGTATTACTCTGTACTGTTTGTGATCCACATGGATTTGTGATCATCCCTTCATCCGTTTCATCTACTCACCACTCATTGTCATCTTTGCGATTAGCCAAGGTGTAAATTATACTTGAAATAAAACAAAAGCAATACAAATACAAAACAAAAATAATGGAACGATTATGCTGTTACGTTTTCCTGTATTTTAGACACGTCCCATTTATCAGCCAACAGTCAGAGATTGCTTTTCGGTCGAATGATACTTCTAATAATCGGAGGTAAATGCAAGCTGAGAATTATAATTTGGTCTCTTATCCACCTGAGTTGAGGATCTAAATTTTTAGATTTTTATTTGTAACAATATTTACTACTGCGAGGAATTTAAAAGAAACTTCGTCACTGGCTTCCTATTCTGTAATAGTTACATTTGTTGTAAGAACATAATACATTAATTTACTTTGTATAAATATTACATTATCCATCGCTTTTCCTAATTAAATCTCATACTATATCCAACACACACATAAAATGTGTTTTACTAATAATACAGTGCGCAATTAGAAAATAAGTCTTGTGAAGCAACACAAATATGGCTTCTCCGATGGCCTAGTGGTAGCGCCGTCGCCTTGTAGTCAAGGGGTCCCGGCTTCGATACCCGGTGTAGGCACATAGTGGATAGGATCCAACTTTAAACTGTAGGTCCAGTCCCAATTAGCCTTTCTATCCAAAAACCGGACTTAAAACGCCAATTCAATCAAGCAACACAAATATTAAATCTAGTTTTTTTTATTTGGTTTATTTTACTTCACTTTTATGCTACTTTTGGCTAATTGCGAAGATGAGGATGAGTCATGATGATGAAATTGATGAATGGACACTCACAAACATCCATACCCAGGCCGGGATTCGAACCTGGGATCCTTGGCGTCGTAGCGCGATGTGCTAACCACTCTGCCACGGATGCCGGCTATTAAATCTACCTGGAAAGAGTTTCTGCAGTATTTTTGAGTTGAGTCAAACAAATTTCATAATGTGTATTCTCGCGGCATTTATTCAAATGTGTACTAATCCAGGGCTAAGGCCTACCCACCGACTGCCGGCCTCACTTCCACCTGCCGAGGCGGGAGATCATCCAACCTGTTACGAGGTGGCGTGTGGTCAGCACGACGACCCCCGGTCATTTTTGTAAGTTTCCATGACCGCATTACGCTACTCACGTTGCTGAGAAAATCCCCCTCGAGACCAACCACCCTGGGAACAGAATCCTCGTCTTCAGCGTGACAGTCAGATTATTTACCGACTGAACCAACGAGGCTTTTTAAAGCACATAAAAAATAAATTAAAGCCAGCAAAATAGTATTATATTTGTACGATATCTTTAAATTATAATATAATAGACGTGTATACAACACATTATATTGATAATACAAAAATCATTGATAAATTTTTCCTTGCTTTGATAAGTATGCTTTATATTGAATAGCTTCTTTGGGCATTATTTACATGACAGCTCTTCTCCTTGATTGACAAGAAGATTGAAAGGATGTGCAGGGGAGAAACATCTGTCCTGTAAGTCGTACATTATATTTTCAGCACAATTTCTCAACAAACGCACATAAAGTAAAGTAACACAGTGCAATTGTTAATTAGTGTTGGCTACCTACGAGATGTTCAAAGTATTATTCTCGCGGGCGATGTTTCAATTTCAAAGCTAATAAATCTTATCTTGCACTCAATATTCAATGAAGCAATACTTAGAAACTCAGTTAGGATTGTGTAAAGGTTTTTGAAAGTTGCATACGTGATGATATGGAAGGCGAGTGTGGAAGTAAGGCCAGAGGCGCAACCACAAATTTTTGTCTGGAGGGGGCAAGTGCCAGGATAAACGTATCAATAATAATAATAGTAATAATAATAACATTAATAATGGCATTATTATTACTAGTGATAGTAGTAGTAGTATCAAAGACGTTATTATCCTCATATATTACGCAAAGGGAGGTAGATGTCTGTGCTAAAGCATTTATTTGGAACAAACTATTTGAAATATTTTTTTCAACACCAGAAATTTTACATTAGCTAATAATTGAAAACAAGCACACAAACTGTATTTTTGAATGGCAGAAAATGAATGTTAAATGCATGCTGAAGATATTTTTTTGTACATATAACATGTATAACTTTCATATGTTTTACACATATGCAACATGGAGCGACATAAATTAAAAAAATACATATGCAAGATGCTAACACTAAATTATGTACGTATTCAAAGTTTATTCATTACATATATACAAAACATTATTTAAATAGACCACATTACAGAAAACAATTATATTGCGAGCGAAGCGAGAAAGAAAATTTTTAGATCCAATTTTTGCAATTTAAAACAATATTATTTAATAGGGAACAAATAATATCACATGGCGCCAAGGCATTCTCTCTTCACAACTTTTTTTTTTTTTAATTTAGATTATTTGGTGCCCATTGCCGACTCCCGCCGCCCCCTAGCTACGGCTCTGAACTTGACGAGACTGAGAAAAGCAGGCACTGCAAGCGAAGCGAGGAAGAAAATTTTACGAAATGTATTTTTTTTTATTTGTATAAAATTTGAAATAGAAGGGGGCAATTGCTCCTTTGTGCCCCCTGCAGGTGCCTTTGGCCATCAATGTTTGCCCCTCCTAGAATTGACTTCCGTCGAAGGTTGGGTGCAATGCCCCCCCCCCCCCTTGCACCACTGAGTAAGTCCGAAATTTGGAGGAACAAATTGAATCAATCCTGCTGCAGCAACTTGTTTTTTTGGGAAGCGATGATCACTTTATTCCAGGCGATTTTCTTCTATTATTATTGTAAGTGCCAAGAGCACAAACAGGGTGATTTGTTCTCATTCTACCGGCATTCAAGAAAAGGTGTGTATACGTAAATAATCGACCCATTTATCTCAAGCTTCCGTATACACTAACGAAGTAAGTTCCATTCTGTCCTCTTAATGACGTCATAGCGCGCACAGAATCATGGGAGAAAATCTCGGAACCTCGGGAATGGCCTACCTTATAAAGGTACCTTGCATTTGTGGCATTATTCCACGGTATTTTGGTGTATAAAGGAAGCAGTATTAAATTACATAACGTTTCCCGTAACATAGCCAATCAGAAGCAACTTTGAACAAATAGCATGTGCTAATCCAATATATATATAGCCCCAATCCCACCACTGACTGACTCACTGACATAAATGTTCTCCATGAACGAAGCCCCGGAGGCGAAAAATGCCCGATTACGACCCCCCATGAAATTGTCCCAAAAGGCTGAGAAAATTAAAAAATCCCTCAATTAGCCCTTCCTTAAGGGTGAAAATGCCCTTTTCTCACGTCCTTAGCAACCGTTGCCACGGACATTTTTTGCAGCACACATTGTTTCCTTCAATTCTTAATTGTCGAGATACATTATATTTCTCACAGATCGATAGCACACAGATGAATGAACTCATGGTTTGGAAAGGTGCCTGAAACAAGAGTGACATCTACATAATAAGGAGTTTCAGCCCAGATACAGTTACGTATATATTGTTATACTCAATGCGTAAATATCTACATCGTGCTTGTTTTAACTAAATGTTTAGGGGGTATAATGACATGCAATTCCTTAGAGCTTGCCGTGCCTGTTGTTGTCCATGGAAACGGACGTTGCTAGGGAACTTAAAGAAAGTTTATTTTCACCCCAGAAACTACTGTAAGGGAATTATGCTAGACTTTTCAAATTTCAAAATACGAGCATCAGAATTTATTACAGAGGCAAGGTAGGGATTTGACGGAAAACAGTTATTATCCAATTACGTTCAAAAATGTGAAAATAACAAAATACGTAAATATTGCATTTTCAATTTAGTCGCTATTCATTTCGTTGATGCAAAACATCCAACTACTTATCTTGAAACGGTTATTATTTACTCAGTTCATTATGAAGAAAATAGACAAAAATAGTTTGAATATTTGTACCTTATTAGAGCCCATACCCACAAAGTTACTTTCTAAACTTTTCAAACTTATACATAATGTTCCCCATCATCCAATACAACATGCAGACATTTTCAAAGTCATTAAGATCTATGAAGAATCCCATCTATAACATGATTACTCCCACAACGTGGCCAAAAGGTCACGCATGCGAGCGTACAAGACGTGGCCAAAGGCCACGTCGAAAGTACGCGAGTATGCCTATAAGGCCCGATTTATATCTGGAATACGTCCGCCTATTATAGTACAGTGGGATCCATGAGTATTGCCGTACAAATTGTCCATCGCCATGTTAGTGCACTTTATTTGACCCAATAAGAGCTCAAAGAATTAAAGGAAAACTCAAAACAGGCTGTTGACAACGTCTGCACCAGCAGACGGAAAAATCTATCTCTTAAAAACACATCGGATGTAAGATAAAAATTAATGAAAATAGTCATGGACAATTTGCACGGTAATACTCAAGGATCCCACTGTACCAGATTAAATACTGACGAAAATGTTAGTTGCACTATTAGTACTTAAATTAACTCTTTCATTGTATGGTAAGTATGTGTGTACGTATTTGCGCGCGCGCCTATAGCAATACAATTACGTGAGACGTACAAAAGAGAAGCATAAACACTATATTTTTACAGATAATTTTATTATATCTTCTATTTTCACAATTTTTGTGCGTTTTACATTATGTGAGAATGTTTATGTTAACAACAAACATACATACAAAATAATTTGTACAAGACACCCATACAATCTCAATCATTCTTTGCATATTTACAATTTGCAGAATGGGAACATGACAAAAAAATTCTTCACACAACTCTTGAAGATTCATAGTCCAAGCAGAAAACTAAACAACAATCAATTATCAAGTATAACTCAGTTATGATGTGAAGACGATATGAAGACACATAGCCTAATGTATGGACTACATATTTTGCGACTAGATTTGTAAACCGTCTTCCGAACAGAAGTCAGTTGAAGCCTTTAGCTTATTGCATTTGTTTCAGGCATTAATTGAAAAATAAGGCACGTTATGTACAGTTATCAAAAGCTCTGAGATAAATATGAACACATTTAACACTGTGTAGAAACATTCACACAATAAACTTCACAGGCATACACGTTTTATTTT
Organism: Lepisma saccharinum; assembly: GCF_977018435.1. Taxonomy (NCBI): domain Eukaryota; kingdom Metazoa; phylum Arthropoda; class Insecta; order Zygentoma; family Lepismatidae; genus Lepisma; species Lepisma saccharinum. The sequence continues at coordinate 155,151,141 of NC_139229.1, read as the reverse complement.
ATAGAAAAATTAAAATGAATATTCATGATACTACGAGTACCATAGTTCCTGCTAGATATTTTCACAGATACTAGAATTCAAGTAGGCTACATGAAGTAAGTATACAGTACAAATACGAACTGTGTATGAATACCGTGAATGTTGGAACAAATGAAAAGGCCAAGACTAAATTGTTAATTATGATTTGAAATTATCTGAACCAAGATAATTTTTCATGTAATGTCTAAATCCTGTTTCTTTTGCAGGGTATGGGCATCGGTGGAAAACCATTCGAAATATAAGAAGGTGAAGGTAAGGATTGCATAATTTTGTTTCTGCTGCTTTGTAGTTGTAGGAAAACGTTCAGTTATATAGTATCAAGTATAATCTCATTATTGTGGGATATTATTATATTATACCTTGCAAGCCAAATTTATGAGAAACTATTTAAAAAATATTATGTTATAAAAGATCGAAACAACCAAGATATTGCTTAAAATATTTATACAGCACTTCACAAGGGTCACTTCATATGAACATGAGTGAAAATAACAATCTAGTAATTGTTAGGTGGTAAGTAAAAAAATATAATACAAAATGTTATGATTGACTAAGTAGAATATTTTTTGTTTAATAACCTTCTTTGTCATGTCCCTCGTATAATACATTTGGCACAAAGTTTTCGAAATTAAATATTTATAGCATAGACTGACATCTATTGCACGGCAAGTGTGCAAGCACAGATGACTGACTATATTATTTTGAACACCTTCATGGTGCAATTAACTTTAGTTTCTAACTTTTCTTGCGATTTAGGAAAAGTATTTTGGTATTAGATCGCATATTAATTTTGGACGTTGCAAATCGGCTTGTTTTTGACAGTGTTATATTTGTTCATCTAAAATTTGTTACTTGATAGTTTTTCTTTTCGCAAAGCAAGGTTTAGCTTAAAATTAGAAAGCAAACTCTCGTTCTTGCGTTGCTTACACTGAAGTCTTGAAAATATACGCTAGGCATATTGTATATTTTAAAGTAATGCTTTGGGGTGTACAACGGGCGTATACTGGTTTACAATATCACTGTATCCAAATGTGATAAGTTTTAATTTGTGTTATGTCTATTTGGTAATATAGCACAAGAAAAAGGACAAAGCTGAATTTAGAGGAAAGTCAGCGTGGTATTTGAAAAGTTTCCAGTAAGGTGTGACTTCTAGTAACTATCCTTCAAGCGCCGGGAGTCCAGTGGCGGCGATTAGGGCAGTTGTCCCTCACTTTTTGCCATTTTTGCCCCCGCACTATGCTAAACCTTATGCACCTTGCTCTCCCAGTTTTGGAACCCAATCGCCGCTACTGGCCGGGACAGTATATAAATTATAAATTTTATATTATATAGATTCTGGCTTCAGATGCGTAAGTTCAAGTTCCACTTGGGTCATCAGTGAAACTGAGAGTAAAGACTTCAGGTGAAACACCAACGTATGTGGATCCCTGTGAAGACCACAACGAAGTGACTCAACAGTTAATCTACATGAGAGGCATGGTACCACGAACAGTACCAACATTGGCGAAAATAATATTTTGCGAAGCTAGTGAAGATATTCCTTGAAGGTGTGAGGTTTTTATGGCGTAGAGGAAACTGCTAGACAAGAGTTCATATACCTAATACGTAGAAGTTTAAGGCTTAACGATCATTCAATCAAGAAAACCTGGATGAATTGTAGAACTTTTGGAAAACCTGCTAAGGATTATGATGCGATGGTCTCAAGCGAAAAGACATATCTTAGTCCTAAGAAAGGTATGATATCCGAACGTAAAATTCTCACAGGTGGAAAGCTAAAATTTCGTCGACATAAGATTTAAAAATTACATATAATTTGTCTAAAGTACAGTCCTCGGAAATTAGCATGTTGGTTTGGATGAACACACAATCATTGTTAATTTACACACACGAACTCATTTGCACCATGCTTACAACGATTATTATAACATCAGAGTACCACAAACACTGCTATAACTTTCACTCGTACATGAAAACTTCAACATCAAAATATGAAATTTGGTGCTAACGAACACATGAAGCTCTCTCGTTAAGGTTCAAAGCACTAAATCGAGGAAAACTCTCGAGTCTGTGTACCACGAGAGCGGTTCATCACTTGGCCGTCGAAGTCTTGAGTTTGAACTCGAGAAGGCGGAGCATTTATCTTTGGAGCAAACATAGGTAATCATATATACATCTATCACACTTTGGTAGTCGCTTGAAGCTTCACGTATCGAGGATTCGAGTCCTCGTCGGACCAGTCTCTCTGATTGTCGAGGCTGTACAAGAAGTACTGGCTCTGCGATCGAGTCCTTGCTGGTCCCGGGAATATGGGAGTTTTTGGTCGTATGAACAATCTTCTGGTCGTCAGGTAGAGCCCCGTAAGCAGGGCCACGCTGAGGATTATGAATCCAGCAGCAAGAGCTGTAGTCAGTAACCCAGGGTCTAGGCCTCCTGAATCGGGGACCGCCTTGACTTTAACACACTGGCCTAAGGGTCTAGGGTTCGATTCCGCAAGGGATGCACACACTTCATAGTGTCCGGACGTGGTGGGGAGCCCGGTTATGGAAGCCTTGATGAGAGAGCAGTTCAGGCGCCTTTGGGCGACCGTCGTCCCGTCCAGGAACACGACCACGGTGAACCCGCAGTCCATCTGCGGCTCCGGTATCCTCACGTACACCGATACAGTGTTGGGGGCCGTGACATTGGCGTAAAAGGCGGCCAGCCGATCGGGGATGTGGGTGGTTGCCAGTATGGGTTTCATGGTCGGGAACAGAGGTATCACGTCACTGCATCCCAGCATGAGAGACACGTCATCGCTGACGCCGCTCTCGAACAGCACGACGCAGTATCTGTACCGATGGCCTTCCTGGAGGTCCACGCTGGGCAGGGAAACGGACAGCAAAGTTGGATCCGGCTGCCTGGAGGAGTCGCAGGTGACTTTGCTGTTCTTCAGGAGGATCTCGTGGACGCCGATCTCCTCGTAGACGAAGAGGGCGTCGCACGTGTAGGGCACGGCCTTCTCCTCGACCGTCCACACCAAAGTTATCCGGAAGCCGTCGTACTGGAACTGCCGGAGCTTCACCTCGGATCTGGATACGGGGAGGGACGAGTCGAGGGGTTCGTCCGCCAGCTGGTCGTCCGTCCCGTCTCCGCACAGGAGGTCGTCCCTTGGAACCTCCACGAGAAGGCCGTTCTCCAGCGACGGTGGCGTTGCACAGACGGCCGTCGCTTTGTCAGTCGGTGACACCCGGCTCGAGTTGCTCAGCCACTCGGCGAAGTCCACCAAGTTGCAGTCGCAGTTCAGAGGGTTATCTGCAAAGAGGGAAGAAAAAGTTAACTCCATATATTTCCGAGTCATACAAATCACATTACAATATCAAAGGAGACTTGATGTAACACACATCACAACCATAATACCGGGTGTTTCAATAAATTTGATATCATTTCGTAATTTAATACAGTTACCAATTTTCGTGTAAATGATCTGAAAATTTAACGGTATGTGTAGAAACACCTCAAAAGTCAATGTGTATTGTGGTATGTTTTTGTCTTTAGAGGTATAGGCATGCCATTCACTGGAAAAGAAAAGGCCTTTTTTGTGTTAGAGTATGATCGAATACAGTCGAATAAGACTGTGGAGCGTGCATTTGTGAGGGAATTTGCCAAAAAAAATGCACAAAGTGAAATGCAGATATGGACATGGTTGCAATAATTGGTTACGGAATAATTCTTCGGCAGAGCAGACTGCTTCCTTTATCTTATCAGCCATGCCATCACAAAAAGATCAAAGAGGATGGCAAAAGGATCTGGATGTCCACCAGTATCAGACGAGATACTGTCGAGCGGGTTCGGGACAGATTTGGGCGAAGCCTCTGACGACAGTTTGGCATGTCGTAAGGAGACGTTTGTGCGTCCAGGCCTGATAGGCAGATAACAAGCGAATGCGCAAGCAATTCTGTGTTGTTCACCAGACCTGATCCCTTGTGATTTTTTTTCTCTGGGGCTATGTGAAGGGCTTCATCTATACCCCCTTCTTCCTACAAACCTAGAGGCACTCCAGTAGACAATCACCGCCGCACTGGAGATTGTTACGGCAGACATACTGCGGCGTGTATGGCAGGAGCTCAACTACAGACTTCATGTGTGCAGTGTCATATTGAACTTTTGTGAACAATCATTTGTGACATCCATATACATTTGAATTTCTTATTTAAATTTTTGTGCATAAATTTTATTGAGTTGAGCATTACACCTCTGCAGTTTCCTTTACCTTGACTATGTAGTCACTGAGATATTTACATTTGTAACGAAAACATTTTTTTCTTACACACTCTGTATTTCATTTGGACAATATAGGGTAGTTTTTTACGACAATTGAAAAACAATGGGGTGATGGAGGTAGCATTGGCCCTTGGACAGCTGACTTATTAAATATGGCGTAGCTTATGCTTTGGTATCAAAGCCAAGTCTTCTATATAGTGTGCGGTTTAGGAGGTGGTGAAGTAAAGGTAGAGTGATCATAGTACTCTGCAGTGTGCGAATTCTTTGAAGACTGGTGGGGGTTGTGTGTGGATATTGTTATTGGTGAAGATCTGTTAATTATCTCTTGAAAGAGAGAGACAAAGAGAGAGAGAGAGAGAGAGAGAAAGATAAAGAGAAAAGTAGTATAAAGTAAACTATGTATATTTGAAGTAAAAAAAAAAACTTCCCCGGAAATATTTGGTGGCCACGATTGTTTGTGGCCACCCCAGGATTTTGCACCTTGACTGTCTGTTCATAATAATAAGTTTAGATTTTTTTAATGGTATGTTTGTTACATCTCACTGTATGCTAATTTTTATATCATGCTGGGCCTAAACTCTCATCGTGGATATCGTACGCTAGAAACGGGCCGCCTCGGTATTTAAGCACGTTGAGTGTTCGACTCGCAATCCCCCCCTGAGGTCCCGGGTTCAAATCCTGGCCTGGGCATGGATGTAACTTGCGAGTTTCCATTCAAGGCTGGCACATCATCATTATCGTTCATTATCACAGTTCCGACTAGTCAATATGTAAGAAAAGCAACGCCAAGTTAGAAAAATATATAACTTGTATAATATGATATGTGCGATTGCCGGAAGATATTGTTTCCACATGAATCGTTTCCCTTATTGCGATCTATCTTTTTGCATGATAATTTTCCACGTATAGTCACGTATTAACGTATATCTCATGAGATTCACTGTACGTGTCGTGATGCGAATTGCCGATGTCGAACATTTCTTGAAGAAATGGCAATCAAGAACATTGCAGAAAAGGAAAAAATCAGTTGTGCTTTCTCCCGGTCGTTGTAACTGCTTCGTTGAAGGAGATAATCACCCTGCCTCGTTATCGTATTAATAATCTCGTTAGCGGTCTCGCAAAAGAAAGGCAAGCACTAGAGCAGGACAACAAACGAAGCACTGTTAAATTGTAACCGTAGCAACTTCGAGACACTGGTAATTTTACTCGAATATCCAAAGGTGACCATTTACGAAGAAGAAATATTCTGGGTTCTATTCTTCGGTTCTAACCTAATAGTAATACTTCGTGCTAATTCCCCGATATTAGCTTCAACACCACGTATTTTTCAGCGCGAAATCTGAAATTACTAGTACTGCTTACAAATAAAATTGAATATCTCGGAAACTAAGCGCCGATCTCCGTGGCGACGTGGTTATCCCCGTGTGCTACGACAAGGGTCCCGGTTTCGAATCACGGTCTGGGCATGGGTGTTCTTTGTGAGTGTGCCTTCATCAATTCCATCCTATAATCACTGATACTCATCTTCGCTATTAGCCCCAAGTGGCATAAAAGCGAAGTAAAATAAACCAAATCAATTTGAAACTAAGCGTGGTAGAATCTCAAATTATATCTAATTTTCTTTAGCACAGATCAGGCAATAAGATCGTGCTCATCATAAAAACATTCCGAACATTGTCTGAGCTACAGTATGTCTCCAAAGTCACCTTCAATAATTACATAGCATCGTTGCCTTGTAATCAATGGGTCCCGGGTTCGATAGTGGTTCGGACCCCACTTTAAACTGTAGGTTCAGTCCCGATTAGCCTTACTGTGCATAAAGTGGACTTAAAACACCAACTCAACTCAACTCAACTCAACTCAACAATTACATCGCATGCTGGTATGGCGCAAATACATAGCTACGATATAATATGAATGCTATGGAACGTTTAAAGTTTCCCTGCCTTCTAGGTTTGACTCCTGGTGGTGGCATGATCCGGATAACACTTTAAACTGTACATCCTTCCCCGATTAGCCGATGTCCATGAGGCAACTAGAAGGTGACATAATTGATGGGAGTAGAAAAAGTACAAGACATAGTCGCGGGGGTAAGAATGAGATGGTGCACATGAGGTCGCTGAAGAAGGGCAGGCCACCAAGGAAGATGCATGAAATGAAAATAAGAAGACCGCTTACAAGATGGAAAGAACATACCGTAAAAGAACAGATAGAAACAATCGGGTGTCCAAATGGATTAGGAGGGATCATCAGCCTTCTCTGTTTACAAGATCTTGCATTGTCTATGGATTGATAGTGCAACACACAGGAGCAAATCCTCTTGTGCAGAGCAGCTAAAGGATGTGCACGCTCACTTGACTTGGTTTTATTAATGAAATTCCTTAGGACAGCAGTGACAATGGGTTGGCGCCACCCGCACAGAGTGAAATACCGGAAATACGTGATGTGATCATGACGAAATGATTCATGTTTGGAATTAATAGCTTCCGCGCGCGTGCTCTCCCGGAGCGCACGTAATCTGTAATCTCTCCCAAACCGGCTGTCGCAGGAGGAATCCTTGCTTAGGCCATGATTCATGCTCTCTCTCACTGTGCCGTACTTAGAAATTCATTTCGGAGAGGATTTAAGTTCACTCTTTTCCATTGTTGCTATTGTGTTGTAATTATCATTGCAACTACATGTTAGGCAAAGTGAATTGACTAATAAGGAAACTTTTTCATCGAATTTATAATTTAATGTTACCAAAAGTCCCTATATGTGAGAAGATAACCAGAACTCAACTTCTGTGGTGTCATAAGTAACTTAGAAGAAAATTTGATCCTAAAAAAATCAACCGTTTGGAGTATAGTTTTCAGCCTAACCTAAAATAAATTCACGCTTAACATATTAGGCTTTCCAGCAATTTATACGTATGTGGTCCAGTTTCGAGTTGAATGGTTGTAAGAAAGGACTCTTCCTCGCGTTGTCGTAGTGTTATTTTCCCCCCAAAATATACATTTGGTTCAGACAGATGAGATTGGGCCATATTTTCAGTGAATATTTTGTGAAACTGTATATAAATTAGATTTTTTAACAAATAAATTTTCTTTATGCAATTTTTTATTTGTTCAACAAAATTCTTCACTTTAAAAAAATGTAGAGCGTTAAAACTGTGGCCCACATTTAGAAATTTCCCACATTAAAAAAAGTTCTGGTCGCAGGCCTGAAAGCGGTTTAATTATAATTATTGTTATAAACCATGCTTGTGTGCTTACATACAAACTGTATTGTAAAGAAACAGAACTACGCCTTACATACGCACATATAAATTTTATTGGTAGAAACAATAAAACGTCACCGAATAATTTCTTACAAGAATTTTGTGTGCCCTCATCTGCCCTCATCTGCCTCTGGGCCCGTCCCCTTATATTGTTTTCTGTCAATACTGAATTAAAGTTAGGACCTTCTCGATGGGGTAATGATAATGTCTTTGCCTTGTAATCAAAGGGTCCCGGATTCTATTCCAGGTAGTTCGGATTTTACTGTAAACTGTAGGTTCAGTCAAGATTAGCCTCCCTGTGCATAAAGTGGACTTAAAAGCTCAAACAAATAAATGAATTAAAGTAATCGTAATTTGATGTTCGAGGGTTAGGTGGCAGTGCAGCCCTTGGCTGAACTTCGCCGCTTAATAAAGAAAATGTATTATTATTATTGAAACTACAGTTGTGATTTCTTATTACCAGTGACCACATACAATTTGTGATTTTTGCATACATCACTATGATGGAAATTTGGAAACCATATTTTGATTCAAATGTTTACAGTTGATGAAATCGTTTAAAAAGTAGCTGACATTATTGGGATATTGGAAGAGGGAAGTGTGTCGTGTACAGCGAAATCAAAGCGTAAAGAACAAACTAAGCAAAGACAACGGAAGGTCACATGGGGACCAGAAACCGACAGGTAAGTGACGGGCACGTGAAACACAGCCACCAGAGGCCGCCAAGGTTTTTAACGAATTCAGTGACCTGTTAAATTACACAGCTCCTGCCAAACAGCGTTCCGCCCATGCCTGAGCTGGATTTGCTGTGCGTTCCAACAGAATCGAGCGTAAAACAAGCTGGAGCAGCTGTTACGGCACCAGGGACGTGATTTGTGTGTTTGTTTATTAGCTTTGCCAATGTTTTACAGTCGAGTTTGCTTATTTGCTGGTCTTGGTATGATTACACAAATACGTAGTTGAGGACGGGTCTTGCTTCGGTTCTGCCGGCCGTGGGCAAGTGACCAATGCCTTTGATTTGGTGGTGAGCTTGATCACGGTCCAGGGAATTCTTGGAGGGTTCTACGCAGGGGAAGTACAAAAGAGACCGTGCGTTATTGGAGAATCGGCTAAGAAACCACTTTTTTCTGTCTGTCACAAACTGGTGCCACGGAAGTAACACTGGCGACGCGGAACCAGTCAGTCAACCACTATGAAACTAATTAATATAATTTATTTAAAATTTAGAAAAAAAATTCAGTTAATTAATAATTCTTGCAGAATAACCAAAAGAAAAATGAGTTTGGTTCAAACGAGAGACCGTCATGTTCTCATTTTCCACCGCCTAGAAAGAATAAATAATCCCACGGCTTTTTGAAAATTCCAAAAACAAGAATTTTATGTGTTTACTCAAATGTCCCCTCTAATTTCGAAGATGTATCTTAAAAACGAGGTGTGTAAAAGTTAATGAGAAAATATAATATGTAGCTATGTCGGCATATTAGCAATAAGAAATATGAAAAAGAAAAGAAAAAATTGCCGAATATTCAGATATAGCGAGTAAAAGTCTGTCCTCAAGGATATATAAATTATAGAGCTACATAAAAATATTTTTTTTCTAATCAGTTTGATTGATTTGGTGTTTTATGTGCATTTTCTGCACAGTAAGGCTAATCGGGTCTGGAGCTCCAGTTTAGAGTGGGATTCGAACGACTATGTGCCTCCACCGGGTATCGAACCCGGGATCCCTTGATTACAAGGCGATACCATTGCGCCATCGGGGTGGCCCTGTAATCAGTTTGTAATAACTGCTATTTATTATTTATTATTTCTACTATTCAATTTCATATCAAGGGCCTGCCACTCCCCTCTAAAGAAGTTTTCAAACGAGACCCATGATACGAGATTAGACAACAACGGAAGAAGATCACATGAGGATTCATTGGAATGCTCTAGGAACAATTACAAACTAAATTTCAAGATCGAAATATCTTAGCAGCTTTTTTAAAGGGGAAGCATGGTGAAGTATCCAGAGGCATCAAGCAACCAATTGCCACTTCTAACCGGAAACAAAATAGGAAAGATTGTTTCCACGCAGTCCTAAGGTCGGAGGCTCCACCTTTTATCAATATGGGTGAAGTGAACCACGACGTTTCTCTTTTATGTCACCTTTAAGATAGGATTTTTTATGGGTGGATTCGGATACAGGCCTATACTTAGGATGAGACCCTCTCCTTAGACCTGGGCCTCTAGATATTGGACTTGTCAAAATCTTCGTCACAGTATTTCTTCATTTTATTGCCTGAAGGTGCAATGAAGTGTAAAATGTTCTGTCTACTCATTCAGCTCATTGGATTCCTGTCTTTTATGTCATCACTAGTGGTATTTCAATCCATTGCAGGATGTAAGGGGGTGATCTTACTAACACAATTTTTGCAAAGCATTTCCCCCAGTTGTCTCATTGTCGCCATGTTAAACCATAGGAGCAAACCCCCCTCCCCCCCCTGCAAACCCCCAGGCTCAATCAAACATCCTTGAAGCTAACATTTTCCACTTCAAGCGCTGCTTACGACAGCTAACTGCCAACTACTTTTCCACGTAATACACCCTGCACTAACGAGGCCCTGTCCATGTGAGTTTGTAAAAGTAAAGTAAAACCAATCAATCAATCAATATCGGAGGCAGGAGTGAAAGAGATGACAATTCTCTTCCCTACATCTTAGGGAGAATTAACACCGACGCGACAAGCGACAGGCGAGGATTACACCAATCAAACGCAGGCTTGTGCGGCCTGTCATGCTGCCACGGTGTGAAACTTTACTTCTGATTGACTCGCTCCCAAGCGATATGTGTCGTCTGTCGCTTCGGTTTGAAATCTCCCTTATAATTATTTTTTTGTAAAATATAGAAAACAATTTCCATATTTCTTGAATTCATGTATATAAGTACATATACTTTACAGAACCATCGAATTTTGTTAATAAAGAATAAATCCTGTACACCAACTTACAGAGAGTGTTGAAGTGTTGCCGAGTAAAGTACCATTATTTTAGCGACCTACTCATGTAAATATGTGTGCAAGGGAAGAGTACATACATGCCATGTGCGCAAGTTATTAATTTGATTACTTAATATCATAAATTAATTAATGATTGTTAATTTAATTCAATGTCCTCATTTTATTAATATTTTGAAAATTGTGGTATTTTAAGAGGTCCTTCCGGATTGACCACGAGCCAGGCCTCTACCCCTTCCCTCCTCCCTGAAAATAATTTTAGTTACGTGTCTGTTGGGTATCAAGTCCTAATTGATTGGGATATTATATCCCTGATGAAGCTCGCAGAAATACAAACAACTTTGCATAATTTCGACTGGAAGAAAGGTGACTTCAGAGCGCGCTTCCACCTACCGCGCACTGAATCATGGGGCACGCATCTTTCCAATCGCCGGTGGGTAATCAGGATTTACGCGCCTAGCCTTCAAAGTTCACGTCGCCTCGTAGGCCGACAGATCTCGAAAGAATAATAAAAAAAAAAGGTGAAGCTCCATTTCTATTTTCGTCGCTCTCTTCTTTTGTTACACCCAGCAAAGTTAATTTACAATTGAGGAGGTTGTGGTCGCCCCACCCAAACGCCCGATTCTTTCACTTTTCTTTCCGTCACGTACGACATATATGACGAAGAAACTGCGTTGTAAGTGTTGCTAACCGCGACACAAAAACACAGGTGATGTTTATCATATGTGAGCAGTCTACTATTGCCATCCTAGCTCAAAAAGAGCAAAGGTCTGCCGCTTTCAACTTTGTTACTCCAAGGAGCTGTTTAGCTCCACGAGTTCAATAAAGGATATGCTAATTCAGGTAAGGTCATAATTTGGCTTAAAATTTATATCACTAGTTTAACCTGCATGTAATTTTATAAGAAACATATCGAACGAGAGAAAATGATCTGGCATGGGTATGTGAGTGAGACCTGGTTTGATCTGTGTGAAAAATCTTCATTGAGCTCCATATTCGTGTAAGTAAATATACTGTAGTTCTGTAGCTCTCTCACTTGTCCAATGTTTAGTTGACATGGTAATCGTAGCCTCCCCGATGATTGTCAACCTCAGTGGTAAAGTGGTTACGCCAGGGGTCCCGGGTTCGAATCCCGGTTAGGACATGGATGTTTGTGTTTGTCGGGGGATACTACCGCATAAGGGTATTCTTTAAAAGAAAAGATGGCGTGGTGGTAACGTCGTCGCCTTGTAATCAAGGGGTCCCGGGTTCGATACCTGGTGGAGGCACATTGTACAGTGGTTCCCACTTTAAACTGTAGGTCCAGTCCCGATTAACCTATCTGTGCATAAAGTGAATTTAAAACATCAATTCAAATTCAAAACATGGTAATTGCATCCAGTTCCTTAATTTAGGAGCATGCAATGATTATGACAATATTGCCATTTTTACTTTGCAATGTTTTTCGTTGCCATTTTTACTGAAATTCATAGTGGCTGGCGCTCATATGACGCTCGTCCCGTAATAATATACACAAAACGCAAGGTAACCCAGATATTTACACTTTTAACTTGTCACATGCTGCTTAGGTTATGTATGCATGGTAACTGTGCGCTACGATATTACTGCTTAGGAATGCACAATATGATAAGAAAAATTCGTAGAAAGGAGGAATAATAAAATACCTAGGATAACGATCACCACTGTAATAAAACTCGTGCCATATGATTGCACAAAGACAAGGAAAATGTCAAAGTGGCATGCTGTTATCGACCAGTTCCAGTTTCACTTCGACGACGTCGGTGCCTTCGTAGAACGGAATAGTCATACTTTTATAGGAACGCGTGCATACCTACTGATCTAATATGCATTGTGTATTCAGGATATCTAGGTGGGAGGAGGGGATGTCTTACTTGACTTCCACTGAAAAAATCCTACAGACTCCTCTTTCAAAAAGTAAATACGGTTGGGCATGAATTCTTCCAAGTCATTTAGGAAATATTCAATGTTTTCGGAAAATAAAATGTTTATTAACTAACTCTCTAGAAGGCTGCAACAACACAGGCCCTCGATCTATCCCTATCCTGAGCAACATCTATCCACTCTTTTCCATCCCTACCGATTTCATTCCAGGTCCATATCAATGTTATCTCTCCATCTTAGTTTTGGCCTTCCTACTGGTCTCTTACCATCAGGTTTCCCAATAAGAATCCTGTAAAATTCTTCTTTTCTCTCCCATCCCAGTCTTCTTGATTTGAACACTCTAACAATATCTGGAGAGGAATACAAATTGTTCAGTTCTACATTATGTAACCTTCTTTACTCACTTTTCTTTTAGGCCCAAATATTTTTCTAAGGATTTTATTTTCAAATTTGAAAAAAGTGTTTATTCGTAATTAAAATTATGTCATACATATTTCGAATAATGACCACTGCCAAGCGCTGTAAGCTGGTATCTTTCTCTCTGCCTCTTAGATTGTTATCTACTTTCACACAGTGACATGCGACACGTGACGCTCTTACATGAACCAATCAAAACCATGCATATGAAGATTGTCACTTCACTACGGTTTGAGAGGTATCAAGTGACACGTCATGTATGTCACTTCGGTGTAAAAGCTGCATCATATTTACATTTGTTTATGTTTAAGAATCGCGCACCGTGGCGCCAGGCTTTGGGCTCAGGATATGGGACGCGCGCTGGTTCCTGTCCCCGGGTGGGGAGCGTAACAACTTTTCTCCTGAGATTACGGCCAGTGTACGGGACCGGTGGCCACCCACCATATCGTGAGGAAATTGGGGAGATACAAATGAGTAGCAGAACCCGGTCATGGAAACCTATAACGACTGGGGGTTCGTCGTGCAGACCACACGTCACTTCGAACTGGTTGGATGTTCTCCCACCTCTGCTGAGGCATGTGGTGGTGAGGGCGGCTGTTGGTAGGTAGGGACTGACCCTCACAGGCTGTTGTATCACGAGTTTTTATTATTATTGTTTTTAAGATCAGATGGAAGGACGTATGCTATGCCATCATTATCAGGCAAATTGTCATTAAGTATTTTTTTTCTCTTATGTAATATGATTTAAGATTGTTTCCGCAAATGTGCTAAATGAATCCGCCAATACCGAACCAAGCTTAACTGCAGTCGGAATCGTTAAACGAAGCATGAAAATTAGGTGTTACCGCGGTTTATTCTGTTTGTTATGTTTATGTATATGTACGAGTGTGTTATTTTGTTGTGGGGGGTTTCCGCTTGGTCACCAGTTGATCGTATGTTGAATGCATTGAAAATCATTTTTAGAAAAAAATGCAAATCAAAGTAGTTAATTTTGTAACGTTTCTATTTATAATCGTCAAGTTGCTTGAGATACGATACGATCTACGATAGCCGGATTTTGTGCGTACTCAGAGACACGCATGATTTACTCACCTGACAAGGTCAGCCTCGCGAGACCTCCTAGTGACGTCAAATCCGCTTGGACCATGGAGATGTCGTTGTCGTCGACGCGGAGTTCCTGAAGGTTGCTCAGTGGCGCCAGCAAGTCCGAGGTGACGGCTCGGAGAAAGTTGTGCGCCAGGTCGAGCTGCCTCAGCGCCCTCAGGTGAGCCAGGGAGTAACCTGACACGGTGACGATCCTGTTGTGGGAGAGATCGAGTCGGGTCAGGGAGAAGAGATGGAGGAACGCGTGGTCCTCCAGGACGTCTATTTGGTTGTAGCTGAGAGTCAGCGTGGTCAGCGACGTCATGCCTTGCAGGGCACCCTGTCGCACGCTCGTCAGGTTATTGTAGGACAGGTTCAGCACCATCAACGATGGTAATGCTCTGATGGTGTCGAGCGTCAGGGCACCTTTGAGGATGTTCGAACTCAGGTCCAGCTCTTCTAGAACGTCCAACCCACGCCCGCGGTTCACTTGGGAAACGTCGATTTTATTGCCGTGCAGTCGCAACGTCCTCAGGGCTTTCAAAGGCACGAAGGCGTCCTCCGACACGCTGCTTATTAAATTATCACTAAGATCCAAGAAGGAGAGGTTGTGCAAGATGGGGAAAGAATGCCCACCGACTGCGCGTAGTTTATTATGAGATAAATCCAACCTTTCCAGCAAAGGTAGCGTCAGCAGCGCTGCTGTCGGCACTCCCGTTAACTTATTATTGGGCAACCCCAGCGCCAAAAGTGAACTGCCGAGGCCCGTGAAGGATAGAGTAGACACTTCGCGTATTTCGCCGGACGATACCACCAGTCCGTGAAGCGTTACGTCCTTAAAGTTCAACTCTGGGATGACCGTCATGTTCTGCAGCGAGCAATCCAGGAGGGACACTGCGGCGTCAGGGGACAGTCCCTGCAGGGCCTCTGCGATGACTTCCAGGGTCCTTTTGTCTCCCGTGCACCTCAGCGTATGCGGAAGATCACAGGTACATGATGCCGACGGTTGCTGAATGAGAGGGCAACGCCAACCTATGGGGTTCTTCTCAGACTTCTCTCCCATCACTAGCAGCCACAGCATGCTGGACAGGATCCACACCCTGAAACAAAGACAGTTAGAATCAGTTTCCATATAAGACTAGTACACCTGTGTAGCAATATATTCATAGAAAGACCATCACTGCAAGAACGAAGTCATTGTAAACAAAATCACATGATTTGTCAGAAGTACTGGCTTGTTTAATTAATTCTGCAATCGACTCGTGCATGGCACATAAAGTTCCGCAACTCATACGCACTATATTCCTAAGTGCAAAATTTCTGCGTGCATATGCAATTGGAATCAACCAATAGGAACGGAGTTTTTCACTGAATGCATTTCAAGTAGATCACGTGCACTTGTTCACCCTAACTTCTATCTTGCAGTGGACAAAGAATACTACAACATAAGCTTGATCTTGGTGATTCATTGAGTGATATGCACTTCGAGCAAATGGGAAGCATCGGCGGAAACCACAGGGTGCTACACTTGACTTATCGAGAGTTGAATAAGGAAACGTTGGTAATTCATTATTTATTGCTTTGGATGGCGATGTTAAGCCTTTTCTTCCACTTAACCATTTCTACTTTACACTTTTTAAAAAATAATATAGTACATTATAGTTTGAGAAATATACAAAATCTAAAAACATTTATATAAAAAAATTACATATGAATGATTCTCCCTTCTATTTGCCTCGACAAAAGATAATCTATTCCCAACTTCCCGCCAACTATTACAGTGGGCTCTCTTTAATTCGAACTCTAAGAGGAGACGAAAAAAAGTTCGATTTATCCAAAATTCGAATTATCAAAAACATCACTTCATTAAAGATGGTTTCAAGGGGAATAAGCTTCTGTTCGAATTACCTAGTAATTCGAATTATTATCCAAGTTCGAATTACCTAGTAATTCGAATTGTTATCCCAGTACCAATTATCTAGTAATTCGAATTATTATCGAAGTTCGAATTACGTAGTAATTCGAATCATTATCGAAGTTTGAATTACATAGTAATTCGAATTATTATCCAGGTTCGAATTAAAGAGGGTCCACTGTATATAGCCTATGATTTGGGTAACACGTTGTGTATGTTGTTTATACTAAGTCGAAAATCGAGATTAGACCGAGACTTGTCGTTCGAAACGAGAACGAGAGAGTCATTTACAACTCGAGAACCAAAACATTAAACACTGATCAAGCACGTGCCCCTGCTCTTTACGTAACGTTAACGTGTGTAACTGGCGCTTACTGGTTCTCTATGAGCAAATTGATGAGCGGAAACTAAAAAACAGCGTCACCTTCGAGCCATAATGTGCTCCGAAGGTTCCACTGCAGCCGTCAGATGTGTCTGCGAAATGCCTCCGTAATGTGCTAAACGACTACAAAATTGCGGCACTAATCACACTTATGGGACTCGTAATGATACGTCCGATAGATGGTGCTCATGAGAGTCCAGCGGCCTGTCATTACGCCGTCCGCTAATCAGGTGTTATTTACGCCGCGGGAACCGACGCTTTTCGGCGTTAAATAAATTTCACACGTTCGTTAACCAAGTCCTCAAGGGTGGATCCCGAATACGTGCGTCTGTGGAGCTGTTAATTTGCTTCGCAGCGGGGTGGATGTATTTGCAGCTCTAACCTGTGGCTTTATCTTTTGAGCAATAACGCAGCATATTAAAAATCCTCGTCCCCAGGGCAGTGTTGCTATCTGAAGGGAAATTTCGCTAGCTACAGGGAAATGCCGAATAAAGAAAATTTTAAAACATCTGGTCCATATTATAGCATCTATATTTTTGAAATGTGAAATGCGTTTCTCTTTTCTTTCAAGCGTAAATTATCCCCCAAAAAACTATTAGTTAATAAGGAATATTACAGCGTTAGTGAATATCTAGATTGTAAATTATAGAAATTTTGTAATAATATTTTTATATGAACTGTACTGTATGGAGTAATAAATTCAAATTCAAATCAAATTCAAAAAATAATTTAGATTTGATTGGGAACAAGCAATATCTTCCCATTAACTAGTTTTAAAAAAATATTGTAACAATACAACCGCTATCGTGGAAAACTTTCGTATCGCAAAAAGACGTCTGTTGACATTTATGTAATCAATTTTCATTTCCTTTTATTCTAATTCTTTCTATCAGTCCTAATATTTATTTGATTTGTTGCTATCTAAATGATAATTATAATAATAATAGTGGGTGTGATGCTCATCACATCATCCGGCACCAATGGCCGAGATTTGTTATAAAAGACACTTTACTGCAAAATAAAGTAACGATTGTTTAAAATGCTTAAAAAAATGGCATACTTAGTAATTTTGAACAATATTTTCATTCTTTCATACTCTACCTCCTACTATCTTTCTCTTTCTTCCTTTATTTCTCTTGAATTTTATCTTGTTTCTTTATATATTTCTTGATTCACTTTCTTCTTGTTTCTCATATATCTGTTTTCTTCGTCTATTTCTTGATATCTCTTTCTTCCAGTTTATCTTATCTCTGTTTTCTTCGTCTATTTCTTGATTATCTTTCTTCCTGGTCCTCTTATATCTGTTTTCTTCGTCTACCTTTTGATCTCTCTTTCTTCGTGTTCCTCCTATCTCTTGTTATGTTCGTCTATATCTTGTTCTCTCTTTCTTCCTGTTTCTCGTTCCTTTTCTTCCTCTAATTTCGATCTATATCGTTCTTTATTTCTTTTTCTTCTCCATCTCTTTCTTTCTCTTTCTTTATTTATTCCATTCTACTTTTACTTTTGATTCTCTATATTGTTTTTACTCTATCTTTATTACTTTCACTTTCTCGTTCTTTCCATTTCCTTCTGTCTTTTTACCCTCTCGTCCCTCTCTCTCTCTCTCTCTCTCTCTCTCTCTCTGTGCGTCTTACTCTTCTGTATATGGTTCTGAAAAATTACAACACACGCTATTTACATAGGCTAGAGACCAGAATATAAAAAGAAAGAAGGAAACACGAAGCATCCACTGGGAATTGTTTCCGATTCAATTTTGCTACGGGGGTGCGCGATAATGCCGCATTGTGATTTAATGCCAATATGCAAATTGCGCCTCTCCCATCAAGATGTTGTCGCCCGTCGTCTCCGGCCTCGTCCCCCTGGCGCCGAGGCGACTCTCAGACCGTGACAGAGAATCGTCTGGTGAAAAACAGCAGCCTCACTCTCCGCTTCCGACAATCAACCGAATTTTTCCCGGTCGGGACGTGCTCGATCGCCCGGGCCTTTGTGTCGACGAGGGATGGAAATAAACAAAACAAAGGGGGCGTGACGCAGCTAAATCCATCGCCAACTGAACGTGTCACGTCCGATGCTGCTAAACCAACCACCTGACGACAAGAGGGGAGGAAAAAAAGAGAGTTCACGGGAAATCCACTTATTCAAAACTAACAAGAACATTGTCAGAGGTCACAGGAATGGCCAAATCCGGATAATTTTCTATCCGAATATTTGAAATCCGGATATCGGATTATTCGTATATCCGAATTCTCCGGAGATACAGATATTCGGATTATCCAGATAATCGGATTACCCTAAATGTATGGATATTCGGATTATCCGAAATGTCAGGATATTCGGATTATCCGAAATGTCAGGAAATTCGGATTATCCGAAATGTCAGGAAATTCGGATTATCCGAAATGTCAGGAAATTCGGATTATCCGAAATGTCAGGAAATTCGGATTATCCGAAATGTCAGGAAATTCGGATTATCCGAAATGTCAGGAAATTCGGGTTATCCGAAATGTCAGGAAATTCGGATTATCCGAAATGTCAGGAAATTCGGGTTATCCGAAATGTCAGGAAATTCGGGTTATCCGAAATGTCAGGATATTCGGATTATCCGAAATGTCAGGATATTCGGGTTATCCGAAATATCAGGAAATTCGGGTTATCCGAAATGTCAGGATATCCGAATGCGTGCATTATCCAGACAGTTTTATCGTTTATCCATTTAACGGACTATCCACATATTCGTATTTCACTGTATTTTCCACAACTTCATGAATTTTTTCTATCCGGATATCCGAATTATCCGTTGCATGCTAAACGGATATCGGATAATTTGAAACCCAGATATCCGTTATCTGGATTTTGTGGCCATCCCTTCTAAAGTTGTGCATTTCCCAACCATTCTGACTAACAACAGGGTTAGAAACCATGGGTTTATCCAGAATTTCCGATCTGGCGGTGTGGGTACATTTTGAGGAGTTGAAAAGGCAACTCTGGCGACTAAATTGCCATAAATAAGAACTCTTTGAGGAAAAATATGGGGGGTGTTGCCAAAAATTTGGAGTGATGTTAGAGGGAGTGTTGGGGGTGTATGCATACCGGTAAATCATTGCTGGAAACAGCCCGGAAGCACACACACTTATCATATTCCTAAAATGCGACGTAAAATATATATTTCGTTTAATTGTGAACTTCTTTTCTGTTAGGAGAACGGACTTGTCGATTAGGGTTCTTTAGTCCCGTCTGCGGTATTCGCCATTGCATCTTGTTGATGCAATTATTCAAGTTTTAATATAAAAAAGGAAACCGCTTCTTTATTTCTTATCGATGTGGTGGACTTGCAATGCCGTCACCGCAGGTTTTGGGTTCGAATCCAGGTTAAGCATTTATGGCAATGCCATGACAACAATTTATGTTTCTTTTCTAATTTCAAGAGAAAGTGATTGTTCTGCTCAGGTGAGATATGTACTACAAACGATTACGCTTTGAAGTGAACCACCTTGACCATACACACCTCGGGAAAAATTCAAAGAACTCCTCCCTGGGTACTCGCTACAGGCTAACCTTGAAATTCCTAGCTTCTTGATTCCACCGCTGACGGCGCTGGTGAACGTCCCAACAGCCAGAGGCGTTATTTTTTCTAATCATTCCTTTTTTATGCACTGCCAGCAACAGGTAGGGATTTCTAAAAGTCCTAATAAAGCTACTGCCGCAGAGGAAGAACACACACACACACACACACAGACAGAGGAACAGAGTTGTTGTTTGCATTCATATCGTGGGAGTGAGTGATTCTTTGATAGTTGGATTCAACACTCACACAAATTCGTTGGGTTCTAAGTTATACGTAGAAAGAACATGTGAAATGGTTGGATCTCTATTTTATTAATAAGAATGTAAAGCTCATTTTTTTATCAACACAGGAAAGAGTTAGTAAGGAATTTAGGTCTTTAGTCAGCTGTCCACATACCCGTTTGTCCGTGAAATAATGCACTTGCGATAAAATGTGTTCTATATACACACGCTGCTACGTGCTACGATTTTTCGAGAGTGCAAATGGTATTCTTCTTTTCCTCCTTAGTTTCAAACTTGTTTTCAGTATATTGTAGATCTTTCGGTTGTAGGTTAGGCTAGGTTAGGTTATGTTATGTTAGCAGGTACTGGTATACAAGTGTGCGTAATGTAAACTATTTCAAACGTCAATTCATCCTCCCCCAGAGGCAATTTATCAGTACGTCCTGAGTTGGGAAGACATTGTACTGAAATATCCAACTGGTGCACAGTGCACACCACTTCCTGAAATTGCACTGTCTTTTGGAATTTCCATAGTTCCTCAATTGTTAAGTCCTGAACCAGGAATAAATCTCACGGACAGGATATAACTTCGGGGGCAGATTCATCTTTCTCTCTCATCCGAAGCGTTTCCAAGTAATGGAA
Organism: Lepisma saccharinum; assembly: GCF_977018435.1. Lineage (NCBI taxonomy): Eukaryota > Metazoa > Arthropoda > Insecta > Zygentoma > Lepismatidae > Lepisma > Lepisma saccharinum. The sequence continues at coordinate 155,130,461 of NC_139229.1, read as the reverse complement.
TTGTACGTGCCCTGATGCAACAGTTGTCAGCTAATTCGTCGGAATTTTGTTTCAATCCAATATCGCATTGCATAAAACACACAGAATGAACACGGTGATGAACAAGTTGATATGTAATACGTATGTTTCTCGCTGTTTCTTGCTTTCATTCAGTGACGTAGGCAGCTCAAATTCAGTCCCGCCGCCGTCAAAACAGCCTACACTAGAATCGCAAAGGGATAGAAGGAATGAGACAGATATAAAGGAAGAGGTGACAGAAGAGAGAGAGAGAGAGAGAAAGGTAGAGATAAATATAGAAGAAATGGAGGAGAAAAAGTAACGAAGGAAATATAGAGAAAGGAAGGAATAGGAAAAAAGAAAGACGCAGAGAAAAAGGAAGGAAATGAGGGAAAGAGAGAACGGAAGAGAAAGTGGAAGAAAAGGCTGGAGAAAGAAGGAAATAAAGAAGTAAAATAGCCACGACAACTGAAAATATTTCGTACATACTCGAGCCAATAACGGATCCAGAAATGACACTTGGAAGGGGGATTATCGGCCGGAAGTCTAGCTTTTATTCAACAATATATTGTACTACAAATAGGAACCTGAGTGATCTAAGGATTAGTATAGCACACTACGACTATCATAGGTTTCGATTCGCAGCAAAATATCGGAAGCGAAATGTTTTCTTCCTTCATGAATCATGATCATATCTTTGCATTGTTACGATAAACCGAAGGATATAAAATAGCAAAACAAAGAGCCAAGAGTTTTTTGTTTAGAATCTTTTCGCTCCTTTCGGGCCCGGAAAATGTAAATAAAAATTATTTATCTCATCCTTTACTTTAATTTGAAGTGATGGTGCTTCAATATCTGAATACAGAATCAGAAACTATTAATGAAGGACAATGAGCATTGGAAAGCTTACAAAACACACGGTTGAATTCCATTGATTAAAAAACGGTGTACATAAATACTGAGATACAAATAATAAAGTATAATTCAAACAAAATCTGTAAAAAAAAGTATGTAATAACTTAGATTGGGTGGGCATTTGGGAGGGGCAACTTGCCCCATCACCTTCCCACCCGAACTTAATTATCCGGCGACTACACTGCTCGCATTGTTTAAATAACTTCACATATGCATATCATTTTATCTTGAAATGTAATAACAGGTCCACTGCCCCACATACGATTCATGAAAATGCAACTCTCGTCCGTAGATCGCTCACTTTGTGCGGTTTAACCTGTTTTATTTTTCCCCTCACCAAAAAGTAAATCGCCCAGACGGCGCGTTCTAACTTCGGTCAGCAGCGACATCCTTCATGTGTGGTTAGTAATGCGGTTATATCCCCCCTCCCTCTCCCCAACTATTCACGTGACTAGCAGCGACAAGGGCTTCCCAATCTACGGTTGCCAACTTGGCGGTTTTGTTGCAAGAAATGTCTAGGCATTGACAATCCCATGTAGTTCAGGAACTTTAGGGTGAAATAGAGTAGAACCTAGAGATAATTAGTGTAGAGCAAGTTTTTTGTGATGGGAAAAAAATACGTGTTCTCAGAAAGTTTACAGACCCCCCCCCCCCTCCTCTATATCGAAAGGTAGGGGGTGAGTAAATGACAAAAAAATTACGAGTTTTGAAATAACCCCGCTTCTAACTTCAGATTCAAGCTTACGAGGATTCAAAATGATCAGGATAATTAATTTTCAAGACAAAAAATAATAATACGTACTTACGTTTTATTTAGATTTCGATAATTGACATGGACGGACAGACAGACGGACACGACCGTCACGAAAGAGCACTTTCTCCAGGTTTTTTTTATTCGTACCCTAATATTTATCTGTAAATTACTTTTATTTATTTAGAATCTTGAAACTACAGGCAAATGTTAATTTAGTGTGTTCTACGTACCTGTAATGGTAATTGACATATGTAATTTATACATAACTCTATACATAAAATTGATATATAATTCTGTGATTATAATATGCTTATTGTACGTACTATGATTGTAAAGGTGTACAATTATGTAATGATGCCTGAAGAACACGAATTTTACACATATTCATATATTTTATTTAAGTTTTTATTAGTGTTGCCCACGAGACGAGACTTTGGCCTGTCTCGTCTCGTGGAAATGCTGTGAAATGCTGTCTCGTCTCGAAAATATTCGTTTGTCAAAGGGACACACGATCAATCTCGTCTCGTCTCGAATTTTTAAAAGCCTGTCCCGTCTCGTCCCGTGGGCAACACTAGTTTTTATGAGTAGATAGGGGCTAGGGATGGACGATATCGGAAATATGGTATCGCGATATATCGTCAAGAAAATATCGTCACAGACGATACGATACGATATTTTTCCGTATCGTGATATCGGCGATATATCGTCTGCATGATATATATCGCCAAATATCGTGACGATATATCGCCGACACGATATATATTGCCAAAATATCGTGACGATGTATCGTCTAGTTGATATCGCCTGGACGATATTTTTTTCAATATCGCGATATATCGCCCAACACTAATAAGGGCTATATACTAATTTTAAGTGTGATGATGAAAATACATTATACTGTAGTATTTTGGGCATCTCTGAAGTAGATCTGGAATTCGGATTAAAATTTTTGGGTACTTTGAAACGTGCCCACTGTGTATCTCGATTTTGTTACCTCGTTGGATGATTTACACATTCTTTGAATGAGAGCTAATTGTATCTGCACATTTCGTTTGGGTTCAGGGAATTTGGTAGATATCAGCTTCGAATGCGGCACAGTCTCGGTCTTGTCTCAATCTTGCCTTGAATTTTATCTAATCATCTTCATCGTTGCGATTAGCCATCCAGATGCGAGAGAAATTAGTTTCGTAAGTTGGCAACACTGGCGAAAACCGGTCAGGCCACACAGCCGCAGATGAGGCTGTGAACGTCGCGTCTCCTTCCACCTACGAGTAGTGTAACGGCGCTGACAGCAAGGTGTGGACAAAATGTGGCCTTCCACCTGAAAAAAGGAGAGAACTCTCTGCGGTTTCCCATGCTTCGATGGCCGCGGCCCTCATGCATATTTTCACACGGTTAGCGCCAGAGGACCACGTCGCGAGGTTGGTAATCGGGGGGAAAACAACAATAACAAAAAACAAAACACTCAGGACCGTGAAAAGGGAAATGGTGGGGGGCTGGGAAGACGATGCAACACCAGCACTGGAAAAGGAGTGGTTCGAATCCCTCTCCATATTAGCATGAAGTGAACTTTCATTGTGACGATTCTATTTGCAAAGCAGTGGATAAAATCTCAATGGCGTCATTGTGTGTGTCTTTCTATTTAGATAATTTTGCGTCGCTTTTCTTCCTCTTAGATTAATGGCGACTAGGAGATGATGAAATGGTGGTTGATTTTGATTCATTTTTTTGTTATTTAGCGTCGATTTTCTGCCAATTTTTGGCTAATAGCGACATGAGGATGAGTTTTGATATTAAACTGATGAAGGGACAGTTACAAAAATCACCCGGTGCTCGTGACACCTGGCGTCGCAGCGCACTGTGTCAACTACTCCCCCACAGAAGTCTTGGCAAGATGAATGATGGGACAAACAAAGTGATACACGTATCAATGCCTCAACAGGATTGAAACTTGGGATCTCTGGCTTTCAGAGCGTCCCTCTAGCCACTTCACATTTAGTAATATCTCTTCGGTGTTTTGGAAAGACTCCAGAAGAACAGAGGTTCCCAACATTTTTCCGTCCGGGACTGGGAATTACTTGTAGGGGTGTGCACCCAGTTTCTGTTAACATCGAGTACTTTAAACCCTATTTTACGCTTGCTTGAACAGATTACACATTTCATTCTAGAAAAGTAAATATGTAATTTTAAAAGACTAATTTAGTCTAGTCTAATTTCCAACTAAACAAACATGCTGGAATTGAAACATTTTTTTTTATTAGCCGAACTAATGTGATGATTGGGGCTGCATTTTCCGCATAAGCTGGAGTATGTTGGGTTCAAAGGTATCTTAAGTCGTAAATCTGAGTGCGCGTCAAGTCTATTTCTGTACTTGCTTTTCACTTGAATCTGAGATGAAAATCCCTTTTCACACAAATATGAGATGGAGAACGGCATGAGCAACTATAATGCCTCATCCGAAAGTTCAGGATACTCAACGCTGCAACCGAAACGAAAACGACAGATATCCAATTCCCTTGAGTTAAACACCAGAGATATGCCGGTAAAATGCAATGGTAGAGGGCGAATAACAGAAATATAGAGTTTAGTAGACAACGTACAACACAAGTCGAATTTAAATTGTTAAAAACAATATATATTAGTAATTTTATAGGTTTTCAAGTTTTTTTTTGGTAATTTAATAGGTTTCTATTAATAATAATAGGTTATTAAGACACAGTAAATTTTCGAGCACGACTTCGCGACCCTCCAAACGTCCCCTCGGGACTCAGCAGTGGGTCGCGCCCCTTAGGTTGAGAAATGATGCTGTACAAGGTAAACATTTTTTAAAAGTAATTCTTGGAAAGTTAGCCAGGGTTTAATTCAACCAAACTATTATGTGTTAATAATAGTGCTACAAGCATTAGAAAAAATCGGGGGATCGCGAAAGGAGATAAAGAGATGAATTCAGGAGGGAAAGAACTAGGGAAATATAAGACAGAATAAATAAGATGAAAAATTAGGAAGAGTGAGAGACAGAATGGAACAAGAAAGAGAGAAAAAGTAAGGCAGAGAGTAAAAAGAGAGTGTGATTGATTGAGTTGGTGTTATAAGTCCACTTTATGCACTGTAAGGCTGATCGGGACTGGACCTACAGTTTAAAGTGGGATCCGAACCACTACGTGCCTCCACCGGGTATCGAACCCGGGACCCCTTGATTACAGGCGACGACGCTATCACTGCTCCATCGGGGAGGCCCTAAGATTGAGTGTGTGTGTGCCGTCTGTGCGTGTGTGCCGTCTGTGCGTGTGTGTGCCGTCTGTGCGTGTGAGTAAGAGAGAGGGAGGAGGAATTGAATGTCAAGTCATGATGACCACCAGTGTTGAAGTGGAAAATGTTAGCTGGGGGGTTAGATTCTTGGAGTTAGCTGGGAAGGGGGAAGGGGATGCTCGTATGTTTTAACATAGTGACAATGAGACAATGATGCTTTGCGAAAATTTTACTACCTGCAGATGGAGAATACCATCCCTCCCTAGATCCACCCTCATTTCGAGCACGGATATTCCGTCGATTCGTCAGTCCACTCAAAGAAAATTTACTGGTCCTTCTGCTCTTGATATGTAAATCTCACTCCATCATCATTTGTCCTCGTCGCCGTGATTGGCCTAATGAGTAAAATAAAAATACAGCTGCCAATGCTTTCGCTCTTCGATCATTCCTCTCCGTCACAGCGAATGAATTCTTTACGAGAGGAGGTAGTTAAGACTTTTTATTTCCAGCTTATCGCTTCATTCCCATCTTTTATTCCCTTCCTTAATCTTGATAACATCGTGTCCAACGAGCTGAGACCCGAATTGCGTGAGTCGCTCGCAGAAAACAAGTCAATGATGGCGGAACTCTCGACGATTTTTTTTTTTCCTTAAAGTCACGGAAGCCGCAAAAGAAGACAGGAGCAGAGCGTGGAGAGTCTCCCGTCTACGAAGCGCTTTCTCAAGCACGAGTGACGGCGTTTAGGCGGGGCTTGGTGTCGTCGCGACGCAGGACTGAGCTCGCTTTCCGCTTCGCCTGCCGCTGACCTTCGTGCCTCCCCTTTTATATTTCATGAGGATTCGAAGCAACTAACTCTCTGGCATTTTTTAGTTTTGAGTTTTTAAGTCTACTTTATGCACCGATAGGCCATTCGGGACTGGACCTACAGTTTAAAGTGAGATCCGAACCACCATGTGCCTCCACCGGGTATCGAAAACTCTCTGGCATTTGTAAACCCGAAGGTTTATTGCAGCGTCGTCATAAGTTTTCCAGCCGTCCCTATCCTACACAAGATCAATCCACTCCTGACCATCCGTACAAATTTCCTTCACTTCTTTCTCGATATTGTAATTCCATTTTATTCTTGACCTTCCTACTGTTCTCAGGTTTCACAACAAGGAATGCCAGAGACTTGGGTTCGTCTAAATTTCTGAGCCTGTATACTTCTCCATTATTCCTATACATGCCACATGGCTTACCTACCCATAAAAGTTTTCTTGACAATCATTCTGCCAATATCGGGGATGAATATTGTTTATGCAGTTCGGTATTATGTAACAGTCTCCACTCATCTGCTGTTTCACTTCTCTTAAGTACAAACACCTATCTCGAATTTTTTTCTTTCAAAAACTCTTCATTTATGTTTCGCTTTAGTGTTTCACATCTATACAGAACTACTGGAATTATATGTTATACATTTTAATCGTTATGTTCTTTTACATTAAACGAGAAAATAAAAAGCTTATGAATAGAAAAGTAACATGCATTCCCTGAATTAATTTTAATATTCTTTAACAGTTTTCATTAATCGTACGGCACAATAATAGAATTTGTGAAAACTTTCCAGGTAAGAATATTCAGTAAAATCACAGCTGATTCTGGCTTTCTACAGCACTGAATGTTAATTTGTATGGGGGTGGATTTGTACCTGAACATCATACCAGTGTATCCTATAAAATAGACACCCACCTGGAAATTTTGTGTCCACCCTCGAGCCCAACCGAACGCAATTCTCTGACGATTTCAGGTTCAACTTACCTCAAAATAAATTCCTGGGTACGCCACTGCGTCCCAGCGAACGTTTGCCCACGACACAAGAGAGAGAGTGTCAAAAACATGATTGTTCACCCTTCTTGAAAGCGCGAACTTGCAAAGCCAGCGCGCACATGCAACTTTGAAACACTGGGAGTTTATATCTGCCGTCAGGTGCCTACTGTAGTGTCGGATTTCAAGCAGCCAGTGTTGAATTTTCCTCTCGCTTCGATCATGCCTGCGCTCTCAAACATCGAATAAGAGCATCGGCGCCGTGACGTTTCGGTTATGCCAGAGTGGAAGAAAACAGAGGAGTTCAGAGTCTGTCGTGAAACAAAACAACTGTATATGTATGCTTCGGGACTACGCTGAAAATGAAAACATAAGAAGTGGTCATATAATAATGACTGTTTTGGTTCGAAGCAGTTGGTAGGTTGGTAGGTTTTGTACTACACTAAGTAACTATTGGTAATTTTGTATATCAATTGAAATATATGAAGTTTTCAGATATGGAGTTGAAAAGTATGACTAAAGTTTTCAATGTAACGGGCAAGGGTTTTATGGCATAGACAATTCCCTGTATATACGTTACGTAGATATATTGGCCCTTCTTGAGAAATTGGCACTGTGGTAGAGCAAGAACCCGTATGCTACACACACACACACACACACACACACACACACACACACACACACACACACACACACACACACACACACACACACACACACACACACACACACACACAGGATTAAGAGAGAAAGAAATAAAAAAGATAGAGACGGAATTACAGACATGAACAAATGAAAAGAGGGAGATAAAGGCAGAACAAGAAACAGGTGGAACAGAAAGAAAGAGAGAAGAGGGAGAAACAAAGGAAAATGAAGGCAGACGAGAATATGAAAAGGAGAGGAAAATGTAGAAAATATAAAAATATGAAGAGAGAGAGAGAGAGAGAAGAAGAAGAATTAGAGAAAAGATAGAGGAACAAATGAAAAGACAGAATGAAAGAAATAGTGAAAAGATAAGGAACAAATGAAAAGAGAGAATGAAAAAAAGGAAAAATAGAGAAGAGATAGAGAAACAAAGGAAAAACATAAAGGCAAAAATGAAAAGAGAAAGAAATAGAAAAACAAATGAAAAAGATAGAGGAACAAATGAAAAGAGAGAAAGAAAAAGAAATAAAGAAGAGAGAGAGAAACAAATTAAAAAGCTAAAGGAACAAATGAAAAGAGAAAGAGGGAAACTGAGGAAGGAAGAGAGAGGAGATAAAGAATCTGAATTGATGTTCTAAGTCCACTTTATGCACAGAAATGCTAATCGGGACTGGACGTATAGTTAAAGTGGGATCCGAACCACTGTGCCATGTGCCTCCACCGAGTATCGAACCCGGGACCCCTTGATTATAAGGCAACGACGTTACCACTACGCCATCGAGGAGACCCTGAGGAGATAAAGAAAGAAGGGAAAATATGGAGGAACAAATGAAAAGAGATAGAAAGAGGGGAAACAGAGAAAGGAAGAAAGAGAGGAAAAGAGAAAAAGGACTACGTAGCCATGACAACCAAAACTAACACCGCCATTGAGCTGCTGCAGAACGGCCGTCAATGGTTAATGAAAATATTACGAAATCGAAGTCTACAATATCCACAGGGTCGATGCAAGAATCGCGTGCAGAGGAACTCTGTGAAAGAATTAGTTTCACAACTAGAAACCACACTCTGTCTAACGATTTCTTTTTCTTAATCTTTTTCCCAGCCTCCCCACTTGTGGTCTATATTAATGGAGTGGCTCCTCCTTTTTTTCTCGTCGACGATTTTTTTTTCCTGTTCCTCCCCCCTGCCTAAGATTGACGAGACCACATTCCGCCAGTGTTCCACAGAATATCGGAAAAGCAACCCCGCCCTAAGTTAACTGGGGCTGGGGTGGCGGCCCTCTCTGCTTTCGTGACACGTTCATGCAAGTTTCAGCATGTCAGAACTTCCCTCCTGGTATTCAAAGCAACACGCTCCCAACACCCATGTGACCACATTTTTTTATGCCGTCTCTTTCAATCCAATGAGGGTTCTTCTATACATGGTTGATCAGTGGCGTTTCTTGTGCTACCTTTATGGGGACTCAACGTTCTTGTTATCCAGGAGTACTACAAAGGTACATACCTCGAAGTTGAGGTATTGTGGCTTGAACCACGATGATCATCTTTCAAACCTCTATTATCATATCATCGGGACCGAGATGGAATTGTAAAAATCGAGATGAAGACGAGCCATAAATCCGTAAATTCCAGTTAAACCGAGATTCTCGGTCTTGTTCGAGACTTTGTTAATATACTGGCGATTAGCTAAACCAAGAGTGTCAAGTCTCGTCTCGCCTCGATTAGAGGTTGTCACAAAATCCGGATATTAAATTATCCGATATTTGTTTCGGATACAACGGATAATCCGGATATCCGCATATCTGGATATTTTGATAATCCGAATATTAGAATAATTCGGATAATAGTTAGGATAATCCGAATATCTTATATCCCAGGAGCGCATATTCTAGGCTAGCTAAGCTATATGCGAAGCCTGAAGTCTAGGGAATAAAATACAAGAGAAAAATCGATCAGAAATTGTAAATAAAATTATTCATATCATTCCTCATTCTGAAGTCGGCTACCTGATTTCTTATGAGTTGGCAACCCGATTTCCTATGAGTTGGCAATTTGATTTCCTATGAGTTGGCAACCTGAATTCTTATGAGTTGGCAACCCGATTTCCTATGAGTTGGCATCCTGATTTTCTATCAGTTGGCAATTTGATTTCCTATGAGTTGGCAACCTGATTTCTTGTGAGTTGGCAACCTGATTTCTTGTGAGTTGGCAACCTGATTTCTTATGAGTTGGCAACCCGATTTCCTATGAGTTGGCATCCTGATTTTCTATCAGTTGGCAATTTGATTTCCTATGAGTTGGCAACCTGATTTCTTGTGAGTTGGCAACCTGATTTCTTGTGAGTTGGCAACCTGATTTCCTATGAGTTGGCAACCTGATTTCTTGTGAGTTGGCAACCCGATTTCCTATGAGTTGGCATCCTGATTTTCTATCAGTTGGCAATTTGATTTCCTATGAGTTGGCAACCTGATTTCTTATGAGTTGGCATCCTGATTTCTTAGGAGTTGGCAACCTGATTTCTATTCATAGCCTAGGACCACGTGACATAGTGAGATAGCCCAGATCTTGGACTCAGTATACGCCACTGTTATATCCGGACAATTAGGATATTCCGATAATCCGGAAATCAGAATACCCGATGTCCGGATAAAACTTTATCCAGGTTTTGCCATCCCTAGTCTCGATACCATCTCTACCCTTATGGATAACGTCTTGCATGGTGCAATGGCCAGCTAGGTAGGAGCAAGGGAGGCTGTTCCCTTAGACTTGAGCCACCTCTCCTCACCACTATAGCGGTTTCACTTTTCAAAATTTACTTCCATTGAATTCTTTTATCTTTTGACAAGTGTACATTTCTCTATTCACTGTTAAGGTTAAGAGACTATATTTTTTTATGAATTCCAGTGCATTAAGTAAATCTAATGGTACTAAAGGAAGCTGAGCACTATGATATGGAACTATAAGTTACAACAAGGTGTCACAACGACCACATCAACGACTATTGTTGTTGCTCCGGTCTCAACAAGCAGAGTGCTGCAGAACTCCCAGCTCCAATTGGGTCAAGCCATAAACCAATTACGCTGCCCATTGCTGCTTCTGCGAACGGCATAGAGGTTGCCCATTGAGCAAATTGTAGCATGTGCTTTGCTACAGTTCTCAATGACCCTAATGATGGGTTGCAAAATGATGTTTTCATTGAGTTCCGCACTAAAGGGCAATGACGGTGCTTTCGCAATGCCTTTACATCCGCTTGCATCCAATGGGGAGCGGTTACACTCCATTAGTGATAATTGGGAAAACAGTGGAGCGTTTGTACTTACTTCTTGCGTAATAAATATTGCTTTTATCTCGTTGCCTTTATGTTTCACAAATGACCGGAGGTTTATTGTTTTTAGTACATCCCGTATCTTCACGTACTATTCAATTCTGATAACCTAAAATCATAACGGGCAGTAATTTACCATACATATCCAACATCGCTCCTAAAAGTTTTTCATAACGGCCGAACTTATGATAATTTTGGATCTAAATTTACCCGTAAACCCTCTAAATACGAACTTACACCCGCCATGTGGAAAATTCTGCATAAACACCCACATCTGGCCTCTGGGATAGCAGTCAAAAGCTATCAACTAAAGTAGTCAGCTTAACACACTACAAAGTCAGAGAGGTCCAAGATCCGAATACTGGTCACAATTGGTCATCCTCATCGCCGTGATTTACCCAAGAGGTAGAAAAACGAAGTTAAATATCCGATACAGAATCTAGGGAGAGGGGTAGGGGCACACACTTGATTCCTGAAGACGTCTAATTATAGGCCTTTTCCAGTCTTACGGCGGCCGGTCCTGGTTCTGGCAAGGAAAGTGGGGAGCGGGGATTACGCCGCAGACCAACAAGACAACAGCGGTGGCGCCGAGAGTTACGACGCGACGGGAAGAAGTACTATACGTGAACCTCGTTCTAATGGCTGCTTAGTTTCTTATCGTACTGGATTGGTCCCTTCCCCGCTCCCCACTTCCCTTGCCATCATTAGGATCGGTCGCCGTAAGAGTAGAAAATACCTTTAGTGATTATCTACTTCTGTGTATTTTAGTTACTATAAGTCATCTATAAGTTATCGTTCGTAGCTTTTCTAACTTGTAGATCAATCGCAACCTTCAGAACGAAAAGCATATGATTTTGCAGGAGATTCGAGTCAGTTCTCGTGGCAGAGTTGTTAACATCGCGCGTTACAACGTTAGTGGTTCTAAGTTCGAATCTTAAGTTGGAAAATCCATTCATCTCATCCTGAGCAGTTGGGAACGTAAAATGCAAGGATTGAACAGAAAGTGTTATGACGTCAATCATAGGAAATGATGCCATTTTGTAATTTCACAAAGTAGTTATTGACTAACCTGTAGATTTTCGGTTGCTATGAGGTAGTTGTTCGGACGTAAATGTATGAGGTAGCATTGATCCAGCGTTATTTTATCTTGTAAGTGTTGGCAAATGTAGAGATAATGCTAAATGTGAGAACCTATGAACTGCATACAGTCACGGACACTGATGGGTTGTAACAATTCCATTTAAAGTCAATGGGATGGTTACAAGCCAGAAGTGACCGTGACTGTACATACCAATGGGATCGGATTATATGTTATACATTTTTCCCACGTCACAATTGTCACAATGAATCTCGGGAGGTATAAAACAGACATAAAAATAATAAATACTGTCCAAGCACTGAATATCCCATGTAGCTTCAAATCATGTTACCCTACCAAGAAAATTGCCAATGAGAAGTTGGTAACACTGCCCTCTGTACTACATGCGTAAGTACACGTGTTTTGAGGGACGCAAACAGTAAAACACGATGGTACATTGCTACTGGCGCACCCTAAAAAAAATCTTGGAATTCCCTGCGCCCCACGCCGCACTGTCGCCGGCAGCTCTTGTCGCCAGACAAACAATGTTCGCACACATCACTAATAGCTGCGGAGTCATTAGAGAGACAAAGGGCTCTTTTATTACTCTGTGCGGCGCTCTATAGTTCCATTTTGGAAGCTTTGCTCCTTAATTTATGTACAAAGGGTAATCAAAACTGTGGATATGCATTCTGAAGAACTCCGGTCAGAGTCTTTGCTGGCGCACTTTTGAGAAATCTTTCTTTCCTAGCTATCCCATGTGCACTGCACCATGTCATGTAAGGGTGTGGAGGTACTGGTAGAGGGTGAGTTCAGCACCAAGGAACGTTAGGGTGGAATCAAGGGAGGGTAGATTATCTATTTTCAGGTTAGCTCTGCTTCGGTGGTGCGAAGATTCTTTCTCTGCTCTTTTTCTTCATTTCCTCTCCCTCTCTTTATTTCTATCTCAGTCTATCTATATCTTCCCTCCCTCTTAGTTCCTGTTTCTCTCTTTATCTCTTCTTTCCTTTCTCGCTTTCTCTTTTTCTCTATGTATGTCTTTCACCCTTCCTCTGTTACTCTCTTTCTCTTCCTATGTTTCTCTATTTCTTTCTCATTCTCTCTTCCTCTGTTTCTCTATTTCTTTCTCATTCTCTCTTCCTCTGTTTATCTATTTCTTTCTCATTCTCTCTTCCTCTGTTTATCTATTTCTTTCTCATTCTCTCTTCCTCTGTTTATCTATTTCTTTCTCATTCTCTCTTCCTCTGTTTATCTACCCATTTATCTCTTTCTCTATTTTTATACTTCTCACTATCTCTCTTTTTTCTATTTCTATACCTCTCACTATCTCTCTTCCTCTATTTCTATACCTCTCACTATCTCTCTTCTATTTCTATACCTCTCACTATCTCTTCCTCTATTAATCTCTTTCTCTTTCTTTCTCTCTTCCTCTTCTCTATTTATTTCTCTCTTCTTTTGAATCTATATTTCACTCTTTATTTCCTTCTCTCTTTCTTTACTCTCCCCCTCTCTCCGTGTCTTTCTTGCTCTATTTGTTATCGCCCTTTCTCTCTTTTCCGTACCAATCTCTCTTTCTATCTCTTACCTTTCCGTCTGTAATTCTGAAAATTCCTCATGTAGGATATCTGGGTGAGCAGGAGATTGGGCTGAGACTATTTCAAGGTGGGCTAGGGTCCACCTTCGCCCTGCTGTGCTACAACTCCAGGGATCCAGAGTTCGATTTCCGTTCTTTGTAACTATCCATAATTTCATCACATCGTCTCATAGTCGCGATCAGCCAAAAGTGGCAGAAAAGCGACGTTAAATAGCAAAAATCAAATCAGTTTGATAATGGAAATTTCTTTTAACTTTTACTTGGATGGTTGATCCGCGGAAGAGATATAGGATAAGGTCGGCATTGCTGCTACAACCATTTCGCGTCGTCGTCTTCTTCTAAGAGAATCAAACCCAACAAGCCTAACCTATTCAGATTATTACTATTCCAAAAAGCTACCAGGCAATGGCATTGCATAAAACAGTTGTAGCAACAATCACTACCACAGGATAAGGAACACCTTTGAAGAACACCATGCCCAGGCCGGGACTCGAACACGTAGCCTACGTTGGTAAAAACGCGAGTCGACCACTTCAAGCATTCGTTCACCGAGACGGCTTCGAGAAATATAAATTCCACAAGAAATCATTAATGAAAGGAAGTGTAGGCGTTGTCCCCTCTCCGAAACTAAAAATGGTCATCCAAACCCAGAAGAGAAGATCCTTATTTCGCCACTGATTACGTGGCGTAAATGCTGATTCCTCCAGAAATATATTTTTTTAATGAACCTACCGGTCGAATCCTCATTAGCTGGCTCTTAACATTAATTCATGACAGCACGATCTGGCAACATTGTTTACACGCATGAATCTTGCACCTCGAGGCGTAATTCCAGACAACAATCGTGTTCACATGGCTTAGTTCCGTCAGTTTCCCCGCACCACCACCGGCGGAGCCACCTGCCCTGCATTGTAGTCGACCACGAACACCAGCCAAACACTATGGTTTCATCCCGAGAGGCGGGGCTGCAACACGCGAACGTCCTGGTCGCGTGTCGGCATTGTTGCAGCCGTTTCTTTTTTCGCCCTTTTCCAGTGAACGAGATTCTTTTCCTAAAGGGGTGCTTGAATTCATTACGAGAGCTCAGACGGAAGAATGCCGTGCGTCGATCAGCGAGGAAGCCAAGTGCGTGGAACATCGCCCGACGAAATGCCATGCCCGCCTGGTTTTTGCCCATTCTCTACTTCCAGAGACAAGACCGCGCTGAACACTTTGGCGTTGGAGGCAGCAAAGTCGTTTTTGAAAATTCACCTACGTTCGATAAACCGCTATGATTACCCCCCCCCAAAAAAAAAAACTGTTTACGTAGAATTACTTCCAGAGAATGCAAGTCGATATTCAAATGGTTTGCTTTCACTTTATCTATATACAGATACAGGGTGTCCAAAAAATAATGCAACCGAGATATTGAACGTACCCAACTTTTGTACAAAAAGCTATAGAGACGTGAAACTTACACTGGGTTCTAACTTTATCTACTATGTGGATATATTTTTTAAACATTAAACTAGAAAATCATGCTGTACATGATGGTAAAAATAGTACTAGGGTGTAAAGAAGTTTTTGTACGAAGTAAAAACAAACATGGATAAAATACATCTATGGAGTCGCTTGCAAAAATTCTCGGTGTGTATCGATGGTCTCTGTGGATATTTATCGAAATTATAAAAGAACGATAATTATTTACGCATTTTCTGAATTGCAGACGATTTATGGTGTTAATTATGGTGTTTTCTTGCAAATACGAGGTGTACTGGCAACATTGTTCGTGTCAGAGGCAAGAACCAAGTGCACCGGGTTCGATACACGGTGGAGGCACATAGTGGTTCGGATTACACTTTAAACTGTAGGTCCAGTCCCGATTAGCTTTCTATGCACAAAGTGGACTTAATAATAAACTCAAACAAACATGCTAAGTTACTAAAGCCTCGAACGAGACTACGCATTCGGACAGTAAGTCTCGTAACGATCTGACAAATGCGTCTCATTCTCGGATTCGTCTCGAAAGGTATAGTCATGGTACAAAACGCAGTTCAAAGTCCTCTTCAGATTTCACTGAAACGGCGATACCTATTTTTATGTTTCGTACTTTCCGTTCTTGTTATTATGTGGACTGGATCTAAACTCCGTACCAGCTAACTGTAAGCCAGGCGAACGAGAACAAGTCTCTGCGTAAGTAGTGGCGCGTGACGGCTCCTCCAATGAACAGTGAGAGAAACGGGATTGTGTAATGGGCCACGGGATTTACCCGATTTCTTCCTTCGCTATGCAGCGTTGCAAACTCTTGAAAAGGATAATACCGAACGCACATGGCAAACGGACCGTATTTTTGTCTCCAAATCCGTACGATTGGTTTGAGAATTTCTTAGGGAAATATTAGGGATAAAACTGCAAGAGCAAATTTTGACAAGCCGTGCATTTAGCGTACGGAATAAGGTCTGGACCGTACGTTCGTACATGTACGGTCAGGACCGTACGGTTGGCAACGCTGCGCTTTCACCACTCGATTTTCCTTCTCCTCCTCTGCCGATATGCGCGGCCCTGCTCTACAGTTAGCTGGGACAGGGTATATAGTGTAAAGTTGGATCCGAAACACTGGAACGAACCCTGGACCCCTTGATTACAAGGCGACTTCCCCACTGCCTCATCGGGAAGGCTCCCTCCAATTAAGAGTAAAACCTGAAATGCCAATGGATGTATATCAGATTTCGAACAAAAAACAAAAAAAGGGGGGTGTTGTCTTTTCATTTTAATACAAGCACGCATGAAATTCAAAAATATGAGATTTACGAGATAGTTGTGCGGTTTTCCGGCCCCAGGAGCGACTCCCTTGGGGGAAGTAGGTTGCAGATCACTGGCGGAGGGTTAATAGCCGCTGCCACCGCCAGTTTACGACACACTTTATCCTCGTTCGTCTCCACAGACTATCGATTCACTCGGACCCAAATCGGCACGGGCGCCCCACCGTTCGGGATTCTGGTCTGCACGGAGGAATAAATAACGAATGGCCTCCGCATTTAACGCTCCGATGGGCGATTTGTGGAATTGCCTCGCTTCCGAGGAAAGGTAGGTGGTGGGCGGGAAAAGTAAACGAGACCAGGTGAGGCCGTTTTTGGTAAAAGGCTCGATGTTGTGGAGTTAACTTTGCGGTAGCATTCGGAACGCACCCTCGATTCGAGTAACAGAATGTGTTTGCTTTACGTCACTGTCAGATTTAGTAATTTTTTTGTGACGTGTAACGTCGAATACAGTGGCATGCCCAGAATTCTTGTAAAGGGGAACATTGGGGGTACAACCGTAAAGAGAGGGGTTTTTGGAGGTCTCCTTTTTGTGGAGTAGTCAGTCCCAAATTTGCCATATTTTCCTGCACTTGATCCTAGGTGTTCGGATCTCACATTAATCTGTAGGTGCAGTGTAGCCTATCTCAGCGTAAAGTGAACTTTTGCCGAACTTTTTACGCAATCTATAAGAGAAATATGAATGAAAATAGCGATGGACAATTTGTCTGGTGATGTTTATGCATCTCACTGTGCAAGGTAGGATCAAAAACTATGCGGCCGGATATTCTATATCCCAAGCCTCTGGCTGAGGATTAAAAGCTGATATAGACATATTTCTTTCCGCTTTTCGACTTCTAATCTCGCCCTCCTGTTAACACAAGAGAAGCAAGAAATGTTAAATAAAGCACCAGTAATAGTGAGCTAACATGATTAAAAATTCGATTCCTGTCGTGGACTCATTTCCGTATTTCTGATCTCGCTTCCAAACTGTGTGTAGCTCTTATGAGACTGACTCTCAGTACATAGAGTGAACTAGGAGTTTGGGTATAAGTAGTTGCTTTGCTTTTCACTGGGTGGCGTTGCGGTTAGCGCATCAATTCTCATCGTAACTGTTTCCTGGCTTTCTTGCAAGTATCCGTCAATTGCCTCCATGGTACCGGTTCAAAACTGAAATTTTGATGATCCCATCAAAATTTTGTGGTGTTTTAGCGAAACAGTGTATTCACGCATAAACTTCATTCATTTCTTCCTTTACGAGAAAGAAATCTTTCCCGGAAAATATGTGGGTTCTACTTTCAATCTCAGGCACCTTGGAAACGAAATATTCTAGCCAGCAACGGTGCCAAAATCAGTGAGGTGGGTAAGATAGCAAAAGGGCCAGTCACATTTCATATACGCGTTAAATATCATACAGAAATCACATACTTGGGCTAAAAGATAGGTTTTTTTTGTATGTTGGGGGAGATGCGGACAGATCGAACGGGGGCGTCTGCCACTCCTGACCACTTTGACGTCGTCACTAGCTCTAGTAATGATAGTTTGCTGCTTCTGTCGTCAAAGAACCTACTTCTTTGAAAAACGTACAGAGAACAACGAACTAGGATCAACTCAACGCGACAGATTTCAATCCGCTCAATGATCAACTTCCAACGCATGCGCAGAAAGTGTGCTCGCCAGCACCTTCGATGCCAGTCCGGGGACTTTTGGACGAGCCACATTTGGGTGTGAAGGAGACAGGGACGTAGCTAGGTTGATCAGTTCGGGGGGGCCAAATCTAAAAATTGTTCCTATGCAAATATTACCAGACAGTAAAGTTAAACAACTCTGTGTGATTGTGATGCACCCCCCCCCACACACACACACATATATATATATATATATATATATATATATATATATATATATATATATATATATATATATATATATATATATATAATGTTTATATGTACATTATATTACATTATAATATTGCTACATATATAGTGCATTGGTATATAAAACTACTACGAAGTGTATATAATATATATGTGAATACTGGAGGTCAAATAAACATTAGAGTTCAAGAATTTTCAGGAAGCAAATCAATTTATGAAAGTACTACCATTAAACTATTACTTTACAGTTTTCTTAATGTATTTTACTTTCTGCCTATCTCAATGACAACTTCTTTTTTATCGAAACTACTGTGGAAGTGCTAAGCTGATTTCTTGACATCTGATAAATTATTCTGTGCAGGATTTTTCCTATTTAGCTATTCTGGAGAATCCTCCTGTGGATTGCATTATTGTCTGTCAAGATATTTGATATTAAGTTTCCGGAAAGACAAAACTACTACATTTATTTTCAACACAGCTACAAATGCAACCATCATGAGGATTCTTCCAAACCTACAGGTGAAAGGGCCTTGCCGATGGTGTAGTGGTAAGGTCGTCGCCTTGTAATCAAGGGGTCCCGGGTTCGATATCCGGTGGAGATAATGGCACAGTGGTTCGGATCCCACTTTAAACTGTAGGTCCAGTCCTGATTAGCCTTTCTGTGCAGAAAGTGAAGACAACAAATCAAACAAACAAACCTACAGATGAAATCTTACACATATTCATTTTTCAGAATTTACGAAATCTGCTTAGCACTTTCAGAGGAGAGATGTTTTTGAAAATTCCTCTCTGCTGAGACATGCAAAAATCAGTACAACGATTCATTCTTTCAAGCAAGCAATAACAATTTTACTTTCACGAGTCATCATGTAAGTAAACTGCTACATTTTCTTCGTCCTCTTGCATCTGCCCCGCCTCCCTCCCCCAAAGCCCTCCTGCCTCCTCACTCAAGTTATTCCTTGCTCGAGGGCACCGAGGTCATTGGACCGTTCTGGTACTTGGCATCCTGGATAGAAGCAAAATCTAGCAGAATGAACAAAATGAATCGGAAACAAAGATTTACTGGGGAAGGGAAAATTTAACCATATTTGCGTATTGCCTTTCAGAAACTGTGCTCTCAAACAGCAGGGGTACAACCCAGGGATAAGTCTTCTCTACCATTTGATTGTCATTTCCTTCCCTTTATCTTCTCCATCTTTCCCTTGTTCCCTTAAAGCAAGAAAGACCGCTCCTTGCAATTTGTCAGGTTCGACAGGTGACGACTGTCCTCTCGCAGGAATATTTTATGACAGGCAGTTCAGAGAGTATTTGGGACGCAGTGCCGCCTTTGGTTGTCCGCAACCTTCGCGCCAACATTTGTTGAACAAGCTTGTTGTATTGTCTCCATTCAAGCTTTGTTCTGGTCTTAGGACCGCATTGTGCCTTGTCAAGACGTTGCTTTCCTGAAGATAGAAGATAGCGTTTTATTCGTATTTCTGGGCCTCCTCGATGTCGCAGTGGTAGCGTTGTTGCCTTGTAATTAAGGGGTCCCGGGTTCGATACCCGGTGGAGGCACATAGTGGTTCGGATCCCACTTTAAACTGTAGGTTCAGTCCCAATTAGCCTTACTATGCATGGACTTAAAACATCAATTCAGTCAATCAAAGCAAGTACTAGATAGGTCTACATTCATGACGTAGGCGCTGTGGAAAAATCTTGAAACACGAAGGGCGCCGTGAAACGAAAATGTTTGGGAACCCCTGCTCTAGACAGTGGAGATTAGCTTTGTTCCTTCGTTCGTCAGTGCTGTATATATTTTTTAAAACAATGCAAATATAGGTAAAAATTATTTTTCCGTTCTGCGAGGTATCGGTAGAAAGTTAACATCTGCTAGCAATGCCAACAATGCATTAGTGTACATGTTATTATCTCGGCGTCCACTCTCTTCGACATTCATTCTAAACCATGGCATTACTTATTTAATTTATTCCAGTGTTCGTGGCGGAGTGGTAAGCGTAAAGGGCTACGAAATCAGAGATCCCATGTTCAAACCTCCACCAGCCATTGGTGACTGACTCATTCTGTTTGTCTATGCTGCCCACGGGACGAGACGGGACAGGCTTTTAAAAATTCGAGACGAGACGAGATTGATTATGTGTCCCTTTGACAAACGAATATTTTCGAGACGAGACAGCATTTCGCAACATTTCCACGAGACGAGACAGGCCAAAGTCTCGTCTCGTGGGCAACACTAGCTCCCATCACTTTTCCATCCGTCCATCATTCATCAATCCACATCGACTTGTCGTAAAAATTAACCTACGAGGTAGGAAAAAAGGTAAAATAGCCAAAATGGAAACCTATTGAGTTTTAGCCGCCTCAGTGGCTGAGCACGTTAGCTCCCGAATTACGATTTTGTCCCCAAATGTTCTATGTCCTCTTCATGCACAAATAGGAGGCCAATCGGGACTGGACGTACAGTTTAAAGTTTGATCAGAACCACTATGTGCGTCCACTAGATATCGAACCAAGGATATATATGGAATTATATGGTGACGACATTACCACTACGCGATGTCCTCCCCTGGACAGGCAGGCGTGTCTTTTGTTACTGTCCATTCATTAATTTCTTGTATCACCGTTACATATCTTTGACGAAAATCAAAGTACATCCAGTGTTCGAATTAAAATGGGGGGGGGGGAGTTTTTAATTTAACTCCTGACCATGTAAAGAATTTACCCTCATAAGTATATTCTAGATCATATTTTGCCATTGCTCAGAATTTGACGCAATCATTTCTTTCAATTGCAAGTAAATGTTACATTAATATCAACATATATATTGTCAGTTTCTGAACTAAATTTTACATTAAAATTAATACTGTTGTTGGTTTGCAAATTACAATATATATTTAATGAGAAAATATTTCCTGATTAATTTGCCTTCCTCTAAGAAAAATAATTCTGATATTAAATAAAAGTCCACTGAGACGAGATCAGTGATTACTGAAACCTTGTACACTAATTGAAAATTTGTGTTATTTACTTTGAACCCAAGAAATTTATATAAATCAGTCCGTATGTTTTAGATACGGGATTCTTGAAACCCCTCCCCTAGAGAAATTTCTGCCCAACGCAGTTGGCTTTCTATCAGGTACAATTCTCAAAATTAGAATAGGGAAGCTGTGAAATTTTTCCCTCACAATTTTTTCAATTTGAACACTGGATACAGACATACACATATTTCATTTTTTAAATTTAATCTACGAACATACACACACACACACATATATATATATAATTGTTTTACAAAACTGATTGGTACTCACTTTGTAATTCGCCCACAGTTCCATGCATTTTAGATGGTATGACGTTCCTTTGTGTTCCTTGATTTTTTCACATGCTTTCTTCCAGTTGCGCATCCCTATTTTCCTGAAATTTGGTTCTGCATATCCTGAATCTGTGCCAAATTTACGGCATGGAAAACAAAAGCATCCGTCAAGTTCCACACTATATTCTAGCCACGGCGCAGATGCAAACCAGTGTTTTTGAAATGACCGCTTTCGCTTTCCGAACGTAGTATTTGGATAGTTTTGCAAAAGTGGTTGCCTAGTATTATCTACCCCAAGATCAGTAATTGTTTTCACATTAGTACATTCACTTGTTTTGTCTAACTTTGGAACGTCAGAACTTGGACCAACACCCTCTTCATTGCCGTCATCTTCCACATGTTTTGAGATAGTTTTAAAATATCCGGTTTTGATAAATTTATCCATTCAAGATGGAAATGCACAACAACGCTAGAACTCTTCCCACACACGAACAAATACACAGTGACCGTAGGAACCCGATAGCAGACCTTCCTCGCAAGCAAGAACACAAAGCTAATCTGTGGCTCTGAAGATGAAGCATAGAGCAATTTTAAATCTCAGAACAATGTCAGTACTGGAGAACTCTCTCCATAGCCTATGTCGCTAGACCACCTACTGTTGACCGCTCGGCCACGGCGGAGTCTTTGATTCCATCTGTATTGGAAGGGTCATTTGCAACAAAAGGGTCGGATCTCTGGTTTCCAGGAACTTAGGGCAAGGGTAATAACCTCTAAGCAGGCAGATTTTATGACCTTGGTTATAATCTGGTAAGCAAGGAAAGGGTGGAATTTTGCTGTCCTACATTTGCTTCCGAAGATTTTCTTCGGAAAAGTGTTTCCAACTCTGCTACAAATTTACCAGAAAATAATATGTAGTATTAATTTAGGATAATTTTTAATCGATCAAAATTTTGTTTGCGGGGGCCAGAGTTACAACTGCCGGGGCCAAAGCCCCCCCAGGCCCCCCCCTAACGACGTCCCTGGAAGGAGACGATCCCGAACTTTTGTCTTTTCCTTTCCCGAGGATCGATATCCTGCGACGGGACTTAACAAATTCTTTTCTCTTCCAGAGAACAATGGGAAGGGCTTAGCCCAATTATTGAAAGAACCGTTGAGTCCTTGCAGGGACCGCCATCAAAGGAAGATTGGACACGCCCTGGGCGAAGATCGTAAAGGTACCAGCCTCTCCTAGCGCCGCGCCCACACTGTTTGCCTAAGGTTTGTCAGACACGAAGAGCAAAGTTGAAAGCAGAGATTCGTCCGACCTGACGGAGGTAGCTGGTGGTAATGTGGGAAGGATCGCCCCCGTCCCGCTCTCCACGAACGGATTGGTTTGGTTGTTCTAACTTCTGTTCTTGCTTCCACGCATGAATTTTCTTCTTTTTTCTTAATATATTTGACTTGTAACGAAATACGGCAGTGCCATGTCATGGTTCCAAAGGTGGGAGACAGAGTATTTTTTCAGGATGGGCGGATATACACACTGGCGTATATCGAAATGTTGATTGTTTATTTTATTTAGCTTTTCTGCCAGTTCGAGTTAATCGCGAAGGTGGGGATAAAGAGTGATCGGATGAAATTGATGAAAGGACAATCACACACACACACACACTTATGGAAAGGATAGAACAGTCCCCCCCCCCCCCAGAGGATTCTACTGGCTATGAGTCGAGATGTATAACGTCATTGTCTGAATTGTCTGTATTGTCTGAACGTACTAAAATGGAAGAGGGCTTGACATTTGGATGCTTACGAAAAGTCACCCCTTACACTCCAGCATGCATCGATTTGTAAATTTCAGGGTAAGCAAACTTGCCCACACTGGCTCCTATCTATAGCTATACCCGTGAAATAGAGTGAATGACAGAATGAATTATTTGATTCATTTTACTTCGCGTTTCAGCCACTTTTGGCTAATTGCTAACATGAGGATGATAAGATGAAATAGATTAAGGGATAATCACAAACACACATGAACAGCACACAAAAAAAGCCCCACAGAGGTTTGTACTGGTTGTGAGTCCAGACGCAAGATCCTCATTTATCTGCAAAAATCACTCCAGGGTGTACTATACCCTGTCCCCCTATCTCTGGAGCAGGCGGACGGAAACAAGTCTTTGCGCAAGTAGTGACGCGAGACGGCTCCACCAACGAACACGTGAGAGGCAACGGTATTGCGTGAAGGTGGAGGGGGGGGGGCGACTGCAGTTACCAACTTTCCCAGCAGCCTTTACTGCTTCGCTCTGCCCACTCGATTTCCTCCCCTTCTCTGACGCCATGCGCGTCTTGCTCTAGAGTTATATGGAACAGGGTATACGTAGAAGTGAGGTCTACATTTGGGTGTCTTGAGAAGGGGTTTTATTAAGACGTACAAGTGAAAGTAATATGAGTGATCTAAAGGAGAAATGGCATTTTGCAATATGCACTGCACTTTTATCTAGTTAAGAGGCGTTCGAAAGTTCAAACAGAAAGTAACGCTGAACAATGTTTGTGCTCTTTAATATTTCGCCCAACGACAGCTTTCTGTTGACTCTACATGTAATTCATTAACCCCGCTACGGCCCACGTACACTTCCAACTCAAGACATGCGCTTTTACCATCTATGAGTGGTCTTGTAGGATCCGTAGCAATTGTTAGGGATGGTACCGAGAAACGGGACAAACGTTTGTAAAATCAATACGAGATCGAGACTTAATGACCGAGAGTACCGTCGGGTTTGATACTTAGATTAGGGAGCTTTGCTAGGGTGTTAAAAAAAAATATATACATACATAGAAAATTCCACCTGAATAGACATTGCTTTACTGCGACTTTTTCAGTCATTCAAAGGAGGAGAAGGTTCTCTGGTTGCCTTTTGATATCATTTATGGCAAATCTTGTCCCTCAGCATTGATTTTAAGGCATTGCAGCTGGTAATACGTGATGTTTCATGTGCAAAAACTTGTATTTTGTTGTTGTTGTAATAAGTATTTTTTTTAACACTTCTCTATTCATTGTTTCAAAACTTGTGAAAGGGTTACGGATAGATCGAAACAGCCTTCGAGACCGAGACGAGAATAAGACTGGAGTTTGGATGTTGAAAAGAGATAC
This sequence comes from Lepisma saccharinum, assembly GCF_977018435.1. Classification (NCBI taxonomy): domain Eukaryota; kingdom Metazoa; phylum Arthropoda; class Insecta; order Zygentoma; family Lepismatidae; genus Lepisma; species Lepisma saccharinum. The sequence continues at coordinate 155,106,005 of NC_139229.1, read as the reverse complement.
GTAAAAAATAAGCTATCCCCAGTGCCACGAAGGCACATAGGTAATGTGGAAGTAGAGTCCCTCTACTGTCTTTCTCCTATCCTAACCACCGTTTGGTCAGTAACTCCACTGACTTTATCTTTATTCTTTCAGTGCTTTCAATTGTATTGAAGTTAGTGTCGGGATCCTTAATTTCCTACTTTTTTCAATTCTTCAATTCGAACCCGGGATCTCTGGTTTGTAGCGTGTTTCGCTGACCACTCCGCCACGAGGTCGACAACCACAACTCATTACGTCTCCAGGAACACATTTCGATCTAGGACTGTCTCGTCATGGCTTCTACTTATGAGTGTTGTTCGCTTATATGGTATCGCCATGCTATACTCCCATCCCATATAAGCTAATATGGTCACAAGAAGTAAGAGCCAAGCGATAAACAATCGTTACAACAGCGACGGCGGACGGAGACAAACGTTTAGTCGCCGGGTGCGCGTCCTACTTTCGGAATACATAAATCACTAATTATTTTTCTGGTTTTGTAACTGTTGCTGAGGCCCCCCCAGCTGCCCATCTCGGAAATAGGACGTAGAAACCTGCGCTATCAATCACTGGGAGAAGAGAAGACTGCAACCGTTTTAAGAGCCAGGAGCCCGCCTAATCGTTTCTCGTTTCATGTATCGTATGTCCATGACTTCTCGTCTCGTCCTTTATTTCTTTATGGATATTACGGAATATAGCCGGATTTGGATAATATAAGATACGGTATTCGAGATTCATATATCGAATTCAGGATTCGGAAATGTGATCCAGAATTCACGATTCAGACGTCTGACCTCAGATTCGAGATTCGGGTATCGAACCCATCATAAATTTGGATGCACGGTCTACGATTCGAAATTCAGATATCGGGTGCATGTTGAGGGTATCGAATTCGGGATCCAGGTCTTGGATCCTGAATTCGGATGGAAGATAAGACGTTCTAATTGAAGTGCTCGAAGTGGGAGCTGCTATCCGCAGTTAAGAAAATTTTCAAAAAGCATTCCTCCACCTACTGAACTGTCTCTGTGTTGACTCATACAAGCATCCCACCACCCATTACTGTATAGTTTCGTCTGCATTTGGTTGACTGATTGATTGATTGAATTTATTTTACTTCGCTTTTCTGTCACTTTTGGCTAATCGTGAAGATAAGGGTGAATGGTGATGCGATGCATCACAATGGACGACACAATACCAGCCCACAGAAGATTATACTGGCTGTGAGTCCAGACGCCAGTCTCGCTAGTCTGACAAATGAAATTTGGGTGCTTAGGGAACTGTCACCCCTTACACCCCTGTCTGCATCTGGAAAACAAAGTGTTGGCAGTGTTATGTCTATCCTCGGTTTCGTTCAGTGTTTCTTCGCGCCCAATGAAAAAAGAGTGGAGAATCCAGGAGTTGAATTCCGTTCCGTAGCCGAACTTGTTACAGCCACCAAATGTTCCAGTCTCAGCATGGTGTAACTTTATGTATGTCCATTTATCACTTTCATTTAATTATTTTCAATATCGTAATTCGCCCAGAGAGACAGAAAACTACATAGGATAAGAAAATTCAACAATCAAAGACGTAAACTAGTGTTGCCCACGAGACGAGACTTTGACCTGTCTCGTCTCGTGGAAATGCTGTGAAATGCTGTCTCGTCTCGAAAATATTCGTTTGTCAAAGGGACACATGATCAATCTCGTCTCGTCTCGAATTTTTAAAAGCCTGTCCCGTCTCGTCCCGTGGGCAACACTAACGTAAACGGATGGCTTAGTGCCGTGCCACAGGTGTCTAAGAGCCAACGGTCCATTTTGAGCTACGCAGTGCAATGAGGAGCCAAAAACTCTACTCTTGTGTGTTCCATACATGACAGACAGTGACAAGAACGATTTTACCTTTCTGAAGGTCCAGAAACATTAACAAACTTTGCTAAAAGCTCCCAGATTTTAAATAAATTGCTGATTTTAACCTTCGTTTTGTCAAAACTTACTAATGGCACCTAGTCACCTGTGGCACTGAACCATCCAAATATAAGAGAAAATGTGGAAAATGCAGCCCGTTTATAAGTGTGTGTTTGTGTATTATAGAGAGAGATGGAAATAGAGAAAATTGCTGAAGATATAGAGAGGCAGGGAAAGGGAGAGAAAGAGCGGAGAAAAGAGAGATATAAGGACATTGTAGACATGCAGAGGACATATACAGAAAAAAAAGGAAGTCCTGGGGAATAAGCTCGCATCGTGACAAGACAAATGCTCCGCGCGGCGCCACTGTTATGCTGAACAATGACGTCAAAGCGTGCGCGGGAGGCAGGTGAAAGCAGCCCTCGCACGCCTTTGGCCGTATTAAGCTATCGACCTAGCAGTACCGGAATAGTCAAGGATATGATTCTCTGAAGCAAGTTTTGTAGCATCTCTCCAGTGTACGAATTGTGAAAGGCGCGAGGCGGTAAGAAATACAGGGTGAGTCAAAAGTCAGTTGGTTGGTTGATTTGGCGTTTTTAAGTTCACTTTATGCGCAGTAAGGCTAATCGGAACTGGACCTACAGTTTAAAGTGGGATCCGAACCACTATGTGCCTCCACCGGGTTTCGAACCCGGGAATCCTTGATTACAAAGCGGCGACGCTACCACTGCCCCATCGGGAAGGCCCTGAGTCAAAAGTCAGTTTACATAGGGATTTTTATAGTATATCATTAATGTGTGCACCTTGAACATCAATGCATTTTTGCACGCGAAGTTTCCAGTTCTCCAGAACCTTTTGCAGAACGTCCGGCATAATCATGTCTGCACATTGAACAATGCGTTCCTTCAGATGCTGGATGTTTTGAAGCTTAACTGAGTAGGCGAGCGTCTTTAAATTACCCCAAAGGGGAAAAAATCCATTGGTGTTAGGTCTGGATACCAAGGTGGCCACTCAGGAAAATCTCCTCCACTCTTTCGTCTTTTGTCAGCATCTTACTTCGCTCACAGTCAGGAATTTCCTATGTAACCTGACTTTTGACTAACCCTGTGTAAAAAGTAAATTGGAAAATGCGCTGGAAGCTTCAAGAAGAGAAACAAACCGACAGAGACGATCTAGTGTTATTCGACCTTAGAAATATTCGAGTAAAATTCAAATATTTTTATTTGACTTTTCACCATAAGGTCCTAACCGAGTGTAAAAGCTAAAATATTACGTTGGTCGATGTAGAACGATGAGCTGACTAGCCAACAAATCAACTGATGAGCCATAACCCTCAAATGTCTGTTACACAGATTGCAGTGGCGTGTCAAGTTGGGGGTGATTGATGGGGAGATAGAAAAATACCGGACAAGCCACTTCATGCGTATCCGTTTGTGTGTGTTAGAGAGAGATACCTCGCCATTTCGTTCATTTCAGCGTATGTTAGTTTGTCCCAGAGTCATGGTTAATTTACCAACGAGAGACTCACAGACAGGATCTTCCGGAAAGCATCATAACTATAATATCTTCTTTCCATGTCGTCGTTTTTCTGCCTATTTATGCTAAACATAACAAGGAAGACGAATGATGGTTAAATGAATTGATGAAAGTACTCTCATAAAGGAACACCTATGGCAAGGTTTGGAGTGAACCGAGAATCTTCGGTAGTGATTATATTGTATTTCATGTAACATATCGACTGAACATTTTTCAAAAAATTAATCTTCTTTAGCAAATTAGATTATCACAAACAGAACAGCACGAACACCCGACGACAGAAGACACAGTAGGCGATTTGTCAATCACTATTTTCATACCGTTTGTTTTCCACACTGATGATAAAGAATTGAAATAAAAACATCAATACGAAAAGGTCAAAACCTGCTTCAAATCAACAGAATACCTTTCCTTTAAACAACACAGGATGTACAATAAGAAATAATGAAAATAGCGATGGGCAATTTGCCTACTATTATCTTTGACGTTGGCTGTACAATGTAAGCCAAAGGCGTCATTATTCAGTCAACGGCCCTGTACAGTAAAGTGCATAAATATTATCAGGCAAATTGTTCATCATCACAGTCGGCTCCCATGACGGAGTGGTTAGCACATCGCGCTACGACGCCAGGGGCCACGGGTTCGAATCTCGTCCTGGGCATGGATGTTTGTTTTGATTGAGTTGGGGTTTTAAGTCCACTTTATGCACAGTAAGGCTAATCGGGACTGGACCTACAGTTTAAAGTGGAACCGAACCGAACCACTATGTGCCTCCACCGGGTATTGAACCCGGGACCCCTTGATTACAAGGCGATGACGATACCACTGCGCCATCGGGGAGGCGCATGGATGTTTTTGAGTGTCCATCCATCAATTTCATCATATCATCACTCATCCCCATTTTCGCAATTAGCCAAAAGTGGCAGAAAAGCGAAGTAAAATAAAGCAAATCAATCAATCATGTTCAGCACTACTTTCATTCATTTTTCTCTCACGTCGTACGTGTTCTCCAGAAATGTATTTGCTTTGTCTGTTTGAATTAGTTTATATGTAAATAAATGATAATCTGGACTGGACCTACAGTTTAAAGTGGGATCCCAACTACTATGTTGATTGCAAGGCGACGACGTTAGCGCTACGCCATCGGGAGGCCAAATGGAAGTGGCCTGTTTCTTTGTTTTAATTGTTGAACCTAACGTTGCATAAGCAATGGCGATGGAAAATTTGGCCAGTGATATTTATGCTGTATACTAAAATCGTCGCTTGGGAAACAGAACAAGAACGAACCGAACAGGGTCACGAATAAAGAAACAAGTCTACACGTGTGCGTCTTTGTTTGTGCAACAAATAAACGCCCGAATCTTTCCTCCTCAGACGCACCGCTTACATATGGCAGCGAGTACGATGCGGGCCGAGGTGATCGTAGATTCCGTGCAGACAGGCCACTTGTATACGTCATGTTGGGAATAGTTTATTGGCCGATCGCTTCTGCTGCTTGCCTAATTTGGGGTCTGGAACACGTTTCGAAGACTTCAGATATTGTTTCTACTCTCTCTCTCTTCCTTGATATTCTGTACAAAGTAGGGCAATACAGGTAGCTCTCCAAGACAATGGATGAATTGAAGAAGTCAGGGCTAGAGTGTGCCAAGTCACATTTATTTTCACCACGCACTTTTTAAAAGTCGGTTACAGACATAGTCGGTCCCTGTGGCGGGGGGGTTAGCACAGGGGTGCCCACAGGGGATTTCATGACGCGCCTGCGCCATGGGAATTTTTTGGGGGGACAAAATTTTATACCAATTCTGTATATCTTCAAACAAAAATGGGGGGAGGTCGTTTCGTGTGATTGACTTCTTATTGATTTTTAGTTATGGTTATTATGTACAGTTTCTCTACCTACGTGTGGGTGATCGCGGCGATGGGGTTGAAATGAAACACCACCTCTCAGTGGCGGCGATTAGGGGAACGAGGGGGGGGGCAGTTCCCCTCCCCACTTTTTGCCATTTTTGCCATTTTTGCTCCCGCACTATGCTAAACTTTATCTACCAAGGGAAAGTAAATTGTCCTTGGCCCCCCCAGTTTTGACACCTTGTCCCCCTAGTTTTGGAACCCAATCGCCATTACTGCCACCTCTTATGCCTTTAGAATCGGTTTAGAAGAGGGGCCGTGCTGTTCGCATTAATACAAGGTTAGTTACGCAGAAAAACTGTTAAGAATAAGGTTCAGTACACTAACAATAGCAGTAAGTCTGAGCAGTTTTGTATATTTGATGTTAGCAAACATTAAAGTGAGCCTAAAGTACATAAAGTAAACATATATTGGTTAACTATGTGTGTATTATATTGTTCTGCAAATTTTTTTCTGACCAAAAAATTTCAATAAATAATTCCGCATAAGAGGGGAGCGGGGCGAATGTTGTACTTTTTTGGGGGGATTGCGTCATAGGCCTTGGGGAGGGGGGATGGGCACCGCTGGCGTTAGCAAATCGCACTACGACACCAGGGTCTCCGGGTTCGAATTTCTAGGCCTGGGTGTATTTGTGAGTGTCCCTTCATCGAATTCATTATATCATTCCCCATCCTCATTATTCTCTACCGAGCTTAAGTATGATTGATTGATTATCTTACCTCGATTTTTCGCGAGGATGGGGATGAATGATGATTTGATGAAGGGACATTCACAAAGAACACCAACGCCTAGGCCAGGATACGAACCCGGGACACTTGATGTCGTAGGGCGCTGTGCCAACCACTCCGCCACGGAGATCGGCGGTTTTGCAATGTTTGCATGCACAATGCATTGCTTATCTGTAAATATCTATGAAGTAGTCGCATAGGAAAATAACAAAAAAATTGTTTAGGTTTTCATTTTCAATACCATACAGTCTCGATCGAGACCGAGAGTCTCGGACAGCAAGTCTCGACTTTACAGAGTTCTGTCTCGTTCTCGATATCATCATCGAATTGTCTGGTCTCCATTTTTCATGATCATCTCGGTACCAACCCTATTGCGAAAGTTCTTGCTTATGGCAAAGTACCTCTTAAATTCCTTCGTATGTTTTATTTAGGATTAACAATGGTTGAAAATTTCAAGAATGTGCCTTTAACAAGGGAATTTCCTTTGTAGAAATGCGGTTGCGAGTTCTGGATTAAAATGACTCAAGATAAGAGCAGTTCCCGTGTGTCTAAAAGAGGATGCCACACGTGAGTTCAAACAAAAGAAAACTCGAACTGCACGACCTGCCACGTAAAACAAATTTGGATTAGCACTCTTGAAGCACATCTCTGTTCAAACATTTGCCCACGGTTATCACAATTTCCACAATTATCTTAACTCGCTTAGGATTAGATACGAGATGGGAAATCCAACTCTCCGGTCATTTTTCGCGTGACTTCTGCGGACGGAACATGATTGTATTTAGGAGGGGACCTAAGGGGTCAGGACCCCTCCTCCTTGAAAGACCAAGTGGGTCGCGCAAGAAATGTTACGTCGATGGTCGCGCATGGTCTCGGAGACAGAGTTTTTAAAATATGCTAAATTAATGGTCTAAATCGCCAAATCCTCAATTATAACGATTAGATCTGTTCTTCCAACAATTTAGATTCTCTAAAACTATAAAAATTGAAATTCTATAAAAAGGTACTCTTCGTTAATCGAGCATGGAACGGCATATCAGATTTTCAGTAAAAACTAGGTACGGTATGCCTATAGCCGCGCATGGACTCAGACAGCAAGGGGCTTCAACGAAAACCCCCAAGCGGTTGGAATTTCTTACTAACACTGAAAACAAAATCGTGGGGGGAAAAGAGGAAGGTTAGAGACTCAGCTAGAGGGAGAATGTTGACAAAACAATCATTGATAAATAACAACGTTACAATCACATACCCGGAACTAGAGACCGTGCGCGACCAACGCAGGGTTAAATAATGAAAATATACTTGTTTAGCATTTGTTGCATAATTGAGGGTTATATATTTCCGACGAACATAGTGGAAAGCAAGGATTAGACTGGTATGGTACGGCTTTGCATAAAATATTAATTAGGAACTTTACTTTTCGTCATCTGGAACTAAAAACCTTTTTCTATTCAATAAATATTCAATTCTTTATACTTTTGACATTAATTTCCTCTTTGCTACACGTAAGCTAGATAACGAATACGTGCTCTTATGCCTCTACGTCTTTTTTACCTATTTATCTAACAATAACAATGCTATATTAATTAATTTACTATTATTGATTTGATTTGATTTTGTGTTTTAAGTCCACTTTGTGCACAGTAAGGCTAATCGGGACTGGACCTACAGTTTAAAGTGGGATCCGAACCACTATGTGCCTTCGACAGGTATCGAACCCGGGACCCCTTAATTTTATATTATGAATTATATTAACGTATTATAAACATTTATATAATTAATATTATTTTCAAGACATTTGGTTCGTCCCCCGCGCCTAAATATATTTCTAGATACGTGCTTGGGTCAAAACTTCGAGCTTCCACAAATCAAAGGAAAAAAATACCCATTGATCTGGTAACCAAACGCAATGCTGTACGTGAGCTTACGCTGCTCAACCATCGTCATTCTCTTCAAAACTTTTCGTGTTTTTATCTTTGCTGCGGTTAGATCACCTAAGCTACTTTCTAACTGCAGGGCCATTCCATTTTCAAATCAAGCAGGCAACAAAAATGGGAGAGCAGGTTAATTTTTCGTGACAAATTTATTGACAATGTTGGCAGAGTACATTATTGCTTAGTGTTTTCTCTGCTGTTCATGGGTAATTTGTGTGTAATTTTGCTCAAGATGGAAACCAGTTTCTTGCAACGCGAAAAACCTGTTTTGATTGCTCGGTGGGTTCTCATAAGTTAACAAGCTAGAGTTTACTATTATGGCATCAGGAGCATAAACACGCAATGCTTCAAGAACGGAGATGTATGAAGATGGAGGCTTCACGCTGACTAGGTTTGTTGCAGTCACACAGACTAGTCTCGGGGAACGTAGTTTCATCTTTCTATATTTTCTAGCTCCTAATAAGACAACAATATACTGCCGGATGAAATCAAAGCTGGATTTAAGTCCACTTTATGATCAGATTTCGTAAGATGGACCGTGGACGTCCGCAGCATTTTTTTCCAAGAGAGTGCAAGCAAGGTGATTTTCCAGGGGTGTGGCAAACGAAACATATTTTCCCTCAATAATAGCGTCGCCCTTGAAAATTCACTCCTTCAGTTTGAAGCAATGATATTCTTGAAACTCCCTTTTAAAAATAAACATAAATGACTATAACTGAAATGCCTATACTTTTAGAATGGCAATCATTTCTCAGAGTGGGCGTGGCACCCCTTTCCTCCCTTCCGGACGTCCATGGTTGGGACTGGACCTAAAGTTTAAAGTGGAATCCGAACTTTTGAGCGATGCGAGTCCACGGGAAATCGAACCCAGGAACCTTTGATTACAAGGCCACAGAGACAGAGTGTCATCGAGGAGGTCCAAAGTACTGATTAGGGAAACAACATAACTAGGTGAAATGTTAAGAGAACGATGTTGCGGTATGTGGTATACTGAACCTTCATGGAAAATGAAAGGGGCAAAGGTTGTAGGGAAAAGAAAGAGAAGACAAACAAAACAACAACGACAAAAAATAAATGGCCACTAGTCAACGAAAAAGTGGAGAGAGTACAAGAAAATGTCGACATTTGCAAGCTCAAGTCAGCAAATGGATATATAGAGACAGAGCGAGCGAGCAAACTATGGTAAACACAAAGTAAGGGAGGTAGAATGAAAACATTAAGCTGTGGATACGCGTACGTGGAAAAAAACAATGTTTTTAGAGAGAAGGAAACTAGGAAGGGTTGTGAGGAAAGGTAGTAAGAAGAATAGCCTTCGTTCTCGCGAATAACAAGATACCGCAACGCGATTAAGTAATAGTCTTAATTACTCTTCTTGACAATGGATCCGAGTAGACACGAGTTGAAGCGTGGGAGAAAATTTCGTCTGAGCTCCAGCCTTTACTCCCTGCAATGTAGGTTTGGGTGTCACCGAATGAACACGTGCACCAGCGGACAAATCACACAAGCATGGACACTGAAAGGACGTAACTCTTTCCGTTGTTAAACACAGCACGACGCCAGTTTTTAACGCCTGGTATTTGGGACGCCATTTCATGTACACCTCTTCTAGACAACGATAATTAACAGCCTTGCAATGTCTTGAACAATACCTCTGCAATGGCGATCAGCGTAACAGAGCTTTTATGGGTGTCTGATGAAGAATATTGTTTCTTTTGTCTTCTCTGCTGATGTAGGGATTCACATATTTCAAGAATCGGGAATGAGACCTTCCACTATTATTATCTGTTCATGGAAAAGACGTGAACAAAACAACGTGAATTAGTTGCTTAGCTATTGGTTAATTCTCAACTCAGTTTGTCCATAGAAATATAATTCATAAATTAAGGCCCTATAATATTACCACAGTAGCAGTTGGGTTCCAAATCTAAGGGGACAATGTGCAAAAAGTTGGGGGAGGGGGGGGCAAAGACAGTTTACTTTCCCTTGGTATATAATGTTTAGCATTGTGCAGGGTTGAAAGTGGAAAAAAAATGGGGGGGGGGGAACTGCCATTGCACAGTAGAGTAGCTTAGTCGATGGATAAAACTTAATGATATGTACCTTCTATGAGTAAGGTTCATGCTGCACAGCTGAAATCGAAATTGTTTTTGTTTTCATATATGAGTAGGTCATGTGGATTTGTTTATTTTGGTTTTGTCCTTACACTGAAAAGAACAGTTTTGTCGCCTGTTGCCTGTTGCTTTAGATTTCTGTAATTTTTGTTGCAATTAAGCTAACAAAAGGAACAATATGAAGGAAAGTCTGGTGGGTAAATGAAAACAAAAATAAACAGGAAAACACAGGGAGTCAAAAAGAGAAGATATACGAAGAATGGAATGCAATGCAATGAAAGAGAGATTTTTTTTTAAAAAAAAACTGCAATAAGTAAAGTTGAAAAGGCAAAGAGAGGCGCATGGAAAAGCGTTACCAGAAGTCCGATTAATAAATATAAGATGAACTGAGCATAGTAGACAGCAGAAAAATAGATTAAAATAAAAATAAACGGGAGTACGTGTAGCCTAAATAAAATATCAGCAGAACTGGATAAATGGTGAGCATGAAAAGATGGTCTGAGGGGGAAAATAAATAGATAAGAGTAAGAACAGCAGAATAAGAATCAAATGAAAAAACAAAACAAAGTGCAAGGAGTAGTGTATACCTCTTATGATAACAGGCCGACTACGACGGATTTCCATTCATTCAAGTTATTGAATCCCATCAGTTAGTTATAGAATAATCGTAATCTAACAGTATCAAGCGTGTGGCAACCACAGATCCAACTTGTCACCCCTCATCAATTTTGGAAGCTAGGCACCATGAACGGTAACCGCGAAACCATAACCGGCACTTCTGCACTTCCGGGAAGTGAGGATAGGCGCCGTCCATCAACAGTCTCTGCTCGCATGGTCACCCAAGAGATAGACGCTCATGTGACACACGTAGGACTTACACATAGTCGACGTACATTCTAAGAATCCGCGCGCTGTCTCGTATCCTTGGCATCAATTGCATCATTAACTCAGTGGCAGAAGCATATATGAGAGGATCTTCCATTGAACTCGAATTTGTGAAGATGTTTAGAAAAAAGTGAATGCTGTCTTCAGATCCAACAGGCTAAGAGAGGGTATACCTACAGTTTCATGTGAGATCTGAACCACGAAAACGTGATCCCCCAACTACAATCGAAATTATACTCTTGTGATCAGGTTACTAAGCGTTTGGAATAGACCGTGCTACGGCTGGAAATTACTCGTACATTGACGCTAAATAAGAAGGAAAACTGCTTGTATTTAGTAAATCCCACGTAAAATGCAATAGTCTCGCTGTCACATTAGGAACCGACCGAGGCATATGATTTATTTCCATGGGCTGGAATTGGGCGTGACAATGAAGGAAGGGTAGAGCACTTCATGTTATAGTAAATTTCCAAAGAGAAATAATAATAATGGTAGAAAATAGTTCATTTCTAGCAAGTGGTAACAAAGGTAAAGAAAAACCATAATTATGTCACTTTCCAAACTTTCGTCAAACGTTAAAAGCTTTACTATTTTAAAATCTGAAATTCTACCCCCATTTATTTCGTGGTAGACAGAAACTCATCCTTTGTCATTTCATAGGATGTTGGTTACCTCCACAATTGTTTCCCGATGACGACATTGGGGGCAGTATGTTTTGCCCGAAATATATTTCATTTTGGTTGGCTAAAATTTCCCCCTAATTGTTAATGTTTTTTCTTGAACGAGACGTATAAGTTAATAACAACCAGAATAACTACGCATTTTGCCTTACACTAACTGTCTGAAATGTAAAAAGATAAAGAAAAATAGTTGTTCTGGATATTCACTCACATGATAAATCGAGTAGGAAAGTCTACCCAAGAACATAATAATAATACATTTGGAATAAAATTGGTTTATTTTAATTAGTTATTCTTGTATAATAATAATAATAATAATCGCAACCATGTTAATAATCGTTATTGTTATTATTTCCAATACTTTTAGTATTGGCTTCACCCTGCCTGCCTCCAAAAGTTTGGGCTCCCCCAAACCACCACCCTCCAATAGTTTCTAGCGACACCTAGACGCTGGAGCAGTGCGTTGAGAACTGAGGTGGTGGCACCCTTCTCCCCAACAAAACTGTAAAAAACCTATCCAGAATCAATGTTGATTGTCCACACGTTACTTCCATTGTTCTATTTTTTCATACTACTTCACATAATATTCCTATCGCGTATGGAATTTCAATTGTAAAAATATTACATGCAATTTTCGCGCGATATTTTCTGATTTGCATTCACAGAAAGAAATATATATATTTTTTAATTTACAGGAAATTACAAACCATGCCTATTAGTTTAAAATGACCAAATAATTTAACCAAATTTCCAAATTTGATATATTTTTTTTATTTAAGTCCACCTAAAACAACCAAACGTCTTAAGTTAATTCATTTTTTCCCCCACATCTGGGAAATCAAGCAAATGTTTACATGCACGGCATTCATTGAAATACTGCATTCCATTTTACTTCGGGGTCGTGAAGTACCAATCTCTTTGTCATCCGACACTGATCTTTAAGACGACCGAAAACTCGTCAACACCCAATCATCTTTCACGTCACGTACTTTTGAATATTCTCTTGCCTGTGCGACGCTTGTACAATTTTCGTGCGGAAGGGGGGAAAAAAGAACAAGAATAATAGTCTCTTGTATAGAGAAGTCTGCATTGTGGCACCATCGAGCACCGACTGCAGACGGCCAGAAGTGGAAGTCGCGGTTGAGTGTTGGTTCAGGGCTCTTGGAGTACTTCTGCGCGGGTCGACGTACGGCAAAGCGAATGTGTTGACAGAGTGTCCGAGAGTACTGTCGCCACCGATAGCTATTGAGAAGCCTGTCGCTGCTTGATCGCAGATCGTCGAACTGCACACCCCACCAATGTTTGCGTTTCACAAGAGACTTGGCGCAGTCCTCGTAGACGAAGTGATCAGACGACTGGGGTCTCTTTGTTAGTAAGCAGTTTGCAAACTGTTCGAGGATTGTTTGGAAACAGAATTCCAGAGGTTTTATTTTCAATTCTGATTTGTTCATTCGAATAGGCAGCTCTCTCTCTCTCTCTACCAACAAGACAAAGCTTTCATCTATCCCCGTCTTGGTGGAGTTCGAATCCCTTGACCAACAAGAGGAAAACCCATCTGATGCTGTTGTCGAATTTTCAACCGTAAGCGTGGGAGATTTAAACAGCTGTTTACCATGTAATCTTGCCACTGCGCTGTCAAAAAGCGCGGTGTTCTTTAACGCATCGTAGTCACCTTTATTCAGTGCCATTGTTTGTGTGTTCTTGACGGGAAAAATCGTGCACAGCGAAAGCAGAGACGTAATACTTAACGTTGTTGAATACGTGAACGAGAGAAAAAGGAAAACAAATGAGTGTCCACGTTAGTTCGCGAGTTTGCGGGGTTCCAATTTTGGTCAAGCTGTACTTCCAACTTCGACATCCCAACACGTCAGAAAATTCTGAGCGGGAGAACAGTTATGAAGATCACACCCCTTTCGCCTAATGGCTTATCAGCGCCCGTCAACCAGAATTGACAACAGTCCACCATTTTAGGCGAAATGGAACATCCCGTTATGCCGAATCCTATTTCGCCTAAATCAGTTGGATGGAAAATATTTCAAGTGAGGAAAATTTTGAGGGCAATCAATAACAATTCGGAACATGTGCCGATGCTAATTACGAAGAGTCACATAAGCCAAAAAGTCAACAATATAACAGCCAATAGCCTTAGTCGTATACTAAGAGCTTATTAAGGCAACTTTCGATTAGGTTAGGTTATTGTATTATATTATTAACCTAACCTAACTTTAAGCCCTTATTAAGGATGAAGTAACAAAACAGAGCACACATATCCTTTCTCTCTCTTTTCGTTTCTCTCTCTCTCTCTCTCTCTCAAATCACATTATCTTGTGCCGATAAGCAATTAGGCGAAACGGGACTACACGATTATAAATACTGTATAGACATTACATGTTCCGCCCGCTTATGTGTGCACTGGCACAATCCCTCTTCCACACTCGTTCTCTGTTTTAATATAATCCTCGCTCTTCCTCTTACGGATTACCTTTATGATTTTCGCATCCCTTCCTTTGTTTTCTCTACCTTTTTTCTTGTCGCTGTTATCCCTGTGCTTCTCTCAGTAACTTTTCCCTACTGAGTAATGCTAAGAATTTTCGAATATTTACAAAATATAGGCCTACATAGAAATAGATATTTCTTAAATAGTAATTGTTTTGAATTTGTTGGAATGGACAATTGGATAGGAAATATTAAGTGAACAGTTGCCCACTTTTGGCGAGCCACTATCTGAAATGAGCATTCAATATCTCCAACTCCAATACTCTCTATTCCTGTTTGAAGAGTATTCTCCTATTCATACAACCAGAAGTTAGATCAATCAAGCTCATGATGGATGTACTTACTATAGGTACAATTGCAACGTGGACGAAAATCATTCTTCGCTATTTTCCTTCATGTACTGTATATTCACGCGGAATAAAAATCCGGATGCTTCTGAAAAATCTTCTGCTTTGGGACAATCCGTTTCAACTCTTGTATCTCACACTGCGCGAAACAATGTGAATGAACTTTGCCATGGACATATATCATGGTGAACAACGAAACGCCGAAAATAATTCTGTCTTTCCAAGCCTTTCCTCGTACGCGCGTACTTACCATTCTCATAAATGTTCTTCTGCGTTGCTTTCCCAGATAAACCTGAATCATCTGAATAAGTTGCCGAAAGCAAACACTTGTTTGCAAATGGTTCCTGCACAGATTTGTTTCCTGGTGCCGCTCCTGCAGAATTCTGAACCGCTGCAGGGAAGGAGGCGTTATAGCGAGAGGAGCGGCCAATGCAACACCCACGCAATGGGTTATGGACACGACCTTGATTTTGCAAAGCGATATTATGCACGCATGGAGGTTTTCCGTAAACAAAAACGCTGCCTCCAAAAGGCGTATAAAGATCTTCGCAACAAGGTAGATGGATCAGTGGCGGAGTTGAGGACCCGATTTCAAATTGCTAAGTTCTATTCTATTGGTCGGGGATACAAAAGGTATTGCGTTTATTAAAGGTTAGAATTGGGATGTAATGTAGCCAAATGGTTATTTCTCGATAACTTTCCCTGATAACCCAACAACTTTGAGAGACAACTATGTGGAATCCAGCCTGACAACAGCGGCGATGGGACTCGAAGCACTGATCACACATTACCCAGTGAAACACTGCTTGACATGCCTTGCGCCACAGGAAACGCAATAATGAGTGAAGCTAGCGTAGGACGTGGTCGTCCGTCTAACCGTCCAGCTGGATTTGAGATCTTTCAATGTCAAACTTTCTACGATCAATGCCGTGCCGCTGGAGATCAACGCTTGTATATTCTTTATTTTACACCGTGCTATTGGCTGATCACGAAGATGAAGATGAGTGATTATATGATGAATGGGCACTCACAAAGAACGCCCAGCCCGGGATTCGAACCCTGGACCCCTGGCGTCGTAGAGCGCTGTGCTAACTACTCCACCACGGAGGCCGTATTCTTACTCTGTTGCATTTCACCATTTGTTCCTGTCTTTTGATCATATCTTCATTACTTTGCAGCTTTCGCAATTCATATCTTTAGCGATTTACTTGATAAACTTCATACAGAGCCTGCCAATATGGTTGAATAGAAAGGGGGGGGGGGAACTTTCATTCATCCTTCAATTACTGTTTTAGTCTGATAATTTTTCATTGTATCGTACACAGTGCGTACGTCATGCGAAAGCAAAGCATGCCACCTGCAATGTTCAAGAGAATGAAAAAGGGAAAAAAAAACGTTCAACCGACTACGGCGTCGTGGCTGGTCCATGGACATCCGCTAATTTTACGCTAATAAAGTCACGTGGTGCAGTTTTTCTCTCTCCGTACGTGACAAGGACCCGGCAACACGAAGGAAAAACGGCATGAATAATAACAAAGCAGGGTTTGGGGAAAGGCCATCAGTATATACAGCATTATGTAATGCTTCCTTCCTTCCTATGCACGGCCGATGGAACTGTTGTCGGCGGTCTCTCGGGCATTACTGCGATTACCATAATTGCGTACGAAGAGTTTTTCTTGGCGGCATTGATCACAATTTCCTTCGCATCAGCGTTAGCACTTAACGCTTGCTGAGAGGCATTCGATCAGAGTTTTGTTATCTATCTATGCAGTATGCGTGGGTGCTCACTTGAGAGCACCCACTCACTTGCTCAATATCCCCAAATAATCACTTCCAGTTATAGTTATATATAGAGAGAAATGCAATGTGTATAATTCAAAGACATTGTTAAGCTTTCTTTCTCCAAATCATCTAATCGTGGATTAGATAATCTCGGTGAGGTTACTTACGCAAAAGTCTGATTAGAATATAATAACGCAAGAGGCCAACTAATGAGATATCTAAACGCAGATTTTCTTTGTACATAAAAGTTTTAAACCAGTTTTCTGTTCGCCTGCTTCTATACTGTTGCTATATGAATATTTTAAATCAATTGTAATGTTTACATTAAACTGATTGTCAACATAGTGTTTGAGATATTGTTTTAAGTCCACTTTATGCACAGATAGGCTAATCGGGACTGGACCTACAGTTTAAAGTGGGATCCGAACCACTGTGCAATGTGCCTCCACCGGGTACCGACCCCGGGACCCCTTGATTAAAAGGGGACGACGTTACCACTACGACATCGGGGAGGATTGGAGGTTGACTCATTGCATAGGCGGCTACCATTGATTTATACAACACCCAACATCGCCCTAACACTCTTCAAAATTTACTCAACATCCCCCTAAAATTTTGACAAAGGCCCAATTTAGGGTCATTTTGATCCAAATATACCCTTATACGCCCCTAAATACTAACGTCCACACTTACACCAGATGGACACTTCTGGATAAACCCTTGCACGAAGCGACAGAAATAGTTATGTGGTAATCCGTATTCAATTTGCTTCAGATTTTCAGCAACTTTGCAATTCCTCTACCTCACCGGCCTCAAAGATGATAACCTTTGTTGGTAAGAGTGACAGGTCCTGTAGTTCGGACGCCTGGTTATCATAAGAGCGGAGATTAACAACCAGGGCCTCCCCGATGGCTCAGTGGTAGCATCGTCGTCTTGCAATCAAGGGGCCCCGGGTTCGATACCCGGTAGAAGCACTTAGTGGTTCGGATCCCACTTTAAACTGTAGGTCCAGTCCCAATTAGCCTTACTGTGCATAAAGTGGACTTAAAACACCAAATCAATCAACATTAACGACCTAAATCAAAGCTAACTTCTTGTGCTGGGAAAGTCAGGGCCTCGTGCCTTTGGCTCGTATCTTTCCAAACCCTTTTCGTCACGCTTCGCCACTGTTCATATGTACTTATATTTTAAATCCTTGAGGGTATTTTTTTTTATACACTTGCAGGTTCTCCGGTGCAGGTCCCTTGACCTTCCCACGGCATGCAGGTTTTTACGATGTTATCTCGCTTCATGTTGAATAATATGCTTCTTGGTGTTTGCCTGCTGCTGGATGTTGCTTTTGCTTGGAATTTGGATTCAATCGCGCTTATCTTTCCCGGACGGCCGTGGGAGGAATGGCATTCACATTGCGATAATGGTTCAGACTTTGCTGTTTGTTTTGTCTTCTGTGGATGCCATTCTGAGCCACGAACGGCGGACGTCAGTTGAGCATATGTGCTGTTTGTCTCCGAGTCTCGAGTATTTAAGCACATGACCTTAGCACCTTGCTTTTTGATTTGTAATGCAAATGTCCTCCGCTGCGCAGCACCTACTGACGGAGCAATGTCACCCGTCTTCCTCGCATTACCCTGGCATTAGAGCGCCCAGGGAACATATTGCTATTCTCCACCACTGTAAGAACGAAGTTAATGTAAACCAAACCATATGACCATCAATAAATGGTTCCTTCCCTATATACAGGGTGTATCATAAGTAATAGCGCAAACTGACAGTTGAAGCACGATAATAGAAGCAAAAAAAAGTCTCAGTAAACATGGGTCTGCAAACGAGCCGTTTTTTGAGATAATTGCGAATGTGTGGTTACAAGCCGCCACCGACTTCATTGTTTGTAAACGTCGTCCTAGTTGATAAAATGCTAATAAGAGGTGGCTGCTTACAAAAGTATGTATTCACGGGCTGGTGATGAAGATAGAAAAAATGCGCTTCGTTAGGAAGCTTACTCGACAATGTCGCCTCCAGGTGAGCCAGTGTGGGTTCTATCCCCCGTGAAATATTATCCACCTCCAGTCCACTCATATAGCCTACGTGAAACGTTTTTAGAATCCTTTCTGGTATAGCAAGAGACTCCCAAGCCTACAAATAAAGAGAGATAGAGAGAGAAAGACAACTAGAGAAAATGATGCAAAGACATAACGAAACAGAGGGAAGAAAACAGACCAAAGAGCAAGATAGAAAGAGATGAAGAAACGTTGGAAAAAGAGACAGAGAACGAAAGATAGAAAGAAAATAATCTAGAAAGTGAAGAAGAAAGAGAAGTAGACAGAGTGAGAAGGAGATGTAGAAGAAGTTAGAAAGAGGGATAGAAAAAGATAAAAGAAAGGAAAACAAGGAGAAAGAGGGAAAGCGAGAGAGAAAATAAGAATCCCAGTAACCGGACAGCCAGCTCACCTGAGATATATTTCGTCGAGCCTTGAGCCCACCAGAATGATATCCTCGCTACAGTTGCGTTCTATGTGCGTAAGAGGGGGTGATTGTCCATGAATTTCTCTTAAAATCTTCCCACTTAATCTTCCAAGTCCCACATGAAGTCGTGCACCGTATCGCTTACCCCTATCGGACTAATGATCTCCTCTCTCGTTGTTTACGTTTTGTAGTCTTTGCATACTGTGTTCATTCACGATTTGTTGTTTGTCTATCCAACCCCCACGTCGTCTCCGGATATGATCCCTTATTTTTAAGCATGAATGGGAACGATTACTTAGTTTCAGATGCCCAAGGAAGCGACGACAGTCCTGCACTGTTGATTTACTCTCGATGTTCTCGGCCCCTCCGCCAAACCTCTCAATCCGCCCATGTCATAAAACCAATGGTAACCAATGTTATTTCATTTTAACATATGAGAAAAAATGGGAAGAATACAGACATCAACAATCCCCCACCTCAATTCCAAGTGCATGTTAATCTCTAGAAGGAGGTTAAATTGGGCGTCGATGGAGTGACACTTTGATGCTATATATATATATTAGCTATATTAGCGCTCTTTTTAAATCAATGTGTTTTAGGTCGAATTCTCGAAGAAATCTCAGTGGCCAGGAACCGGCGCGGCGACCGCCAGATAACAATCAGACAAGATAAGATTTTACACTAAATTGGACATCTCTACCATAATCATAAGATGCTTCAAGGGTACATTTAGTTAGTTTTCTTGAAGGAAATGAACAATGTAAAGAGGAACAGTAGATTTCAGAAAATTTGTTTTCGCATTATAAGATATTTTAATTGTTGCTGTTTACTTAGTAATGCCTCACCGAAGTTACAAGTGAATGAAATTTGTATTTACTGTTCCTGACATTTATTTTTAAAAATTACACTGATTACATTAACGTAATAAAAACCTGAGATGCCACTAGGGTGATTTGCACATATACTCTATTGTGATCAGAGTAATGAAGAATTGTTCTCTGAAAATAGATTTAAGTTTGTTAAATAATGTGCATAGTTGTAACAAATCAGTGATGACTAACAAGAAAAACAAAAGGACGTGTTCAGAAGGAGGAATATTCCTCTCTTATCAGAACTTTGCGTATAATTCACATTAGAGCACTTTCCCTCACCAAGTTTCATTAACGTCTCAAGTTTCACACTTCTATGTGTTGTTGTTTACAAGAAACATGATGCAATCTTATTCTGCCAAACATATTTGAATTAACGTCACTTTTCCACGTATTTTATATTTGTCGCGACAGGTGAACTGACGACACATATTAGAGCACCCATACTGACTTAAATAAAGGGGCCCTCGACTGAGGTTCTGAGCACTAAAAAGTGTGAGGGGCAGTGCGAAGTCAAAAAGAAATCCAGCACTATCACTTAAACAAAATGAATGCAAAATCCAGCACTAAAATATCACTTAAATAAACCAAATTAACGTCAAGCCAACGATACATAGGAAATAGAAAAAAAAGATATAGGCTATAGGGTAATTCTGAAATTTCCATAACCCTCGCCCGGTCATAGTTTTTTACTTACAAATATTTTCGAGGTGGCACCATCAAAATATGGCCTCCCGACGGCGCAGTGCTAACGCTGTCGCCTTGTAATGTAAAGAGATTTTGGTTCAGTTCCCGGCGGAGGCACATCGTACAATGCCTCTGACACCACTTTAAACTGTAGTTCCACTCTCTATCATTGAGTATAAAGAGAACTTACAACACACTTTTGTTTTAACACCGAGCAATGGAGAAGCATAATTCAACTCCCTACCGTACGTCATCGGGAAATTTGTGGTGCTAAAGAATCAGCATCTGATATATGAACACCCGGATATAATTAATTGAAGGGGTCGGATGTAAACCATGGTAAGTGACATTTTGGTCATTGACTTACAAAGTAAAATCATTCAATTTTCGAATGAAATTGCCATGGCATACAATTTGCATTGGACTCAGTGAAACCTTTTGAATATGGTAAACACAACACAAAAACAATTTATATATAGTATAGCTTCTAATAACCTTTTTTTCTTAATGAACTCAGAAATCACCATAATGGCACTTACCATATGTTACACCCCAGCCCTTCAACTATCTCAATGTTTGTTTGTTTATCGCCACATTGGTGCGCGAGCGCGTTGAATTACGGTCCCGTCAACGAACATTCCGGGTTCGAGTCCTTTTCTGGATATGTGTTTGTATGTGAGTGTATCTTTTTCAGTTTAACCCAATAATAATTCGTCCTCATTGTTGTGATCACCTGCAAGTGACAGAAATATGACCATAAAAGTAAGAAAAATGAAAATACGTTTAACTATAAAATACGCGTGCTTCGGTCCAAGAAACTAATAACAACCTATTACAAACCCTATTCAATTCACTGGAACAACTGTTGAGTGTGTACCTCCATACGCACACGGGATCCGGTTGCCAATCCACCTTTCGGAAAATCAAGGTGCGTTGCTTTGTTTAAATGCCACCGCGTGTTCACCTATCCCATTAGGGGAAAAAAAAGAAGACTCACCTGAAATTCTGAAGTCGATTTCCTCTTCCAGCCATCGTCTATCACAATTCATGAACACCAACTACAGTTAATCTTGCGCGCGAACTTTTTTCTCTACACGAGGCAGCGATCACAAATACTTTTGTCTCGCCGAACACTCATGTCGCACTTTGGAGAACGCTCCCTTACATATACTTTCGTCAGCAGAGCCCGCGACTCGACTGAGGGAGACAAGAAGAGACTCGCTTAGCAGTCGGAGCTGCAGTGTTGCTATCTGCCGGCGAGATCTTTCGCCGAGGCAGATAAAGGCGCTGCCTTCTCCCCACATTCAGTATTCTTATCGGAAGGCTTGTGACAGCGGCGGTGCGCTCACAGGCGTTATCGGCTTTTGGGACAAGGTCCGGGAACAGGAAGTAGGAAAAAAGAAAAGAAAAAAACTGTTAAAGTATTAGCTAGGCATGTAAAAATACAAGTATCACTCCCTCACTGCAGGGTGAAAATGAACGAAAAGGGGCTAGGTGAGTTCATGCATTGCCCTCTACCATCACCCTGGCAACAACGGTAAATTTTCAACCCTGGTAACAATATAACAGTCGCATTTATAACACAAAAAAAATCCCAAATGTAGAAATTTATTAACGAAACGCGAATTGTCATGTTTTCAAGCTCCTTAAGTACGGTACAATCACCGACATTATATCTGTTCTGACTGCAGTCAAACTGACCGTATTTGCCATTGTTGGCCCTAAACAGTTATAATAAATATAATATAACGCTTATAAATGAATATAAAGTAGAAAGCTTCCCATTCTGTCATCTTTCAGAAAACGCTTGCGCAAGAAAAGGGAGTTGATGAACTGTTACGTTCCTTAATCAAGTTCAAATTGAATTAATTTAAATATTAGTTCCATAATGCAGCACGAAGCATCTAGACTAATAATTGTTTCAGGGCGCAATAACAGCGAATGAAAATTCGCTAGAGCGAGAGGCGTAACAGCAAAAAGTAAGAAAACATAATTCAATTACAAATGCGAAGTAATATGTAGATCTGTACATTTGTCATATTGCCTTAATTAAAAAAAAAAATTGATAAATGTAAATGCCATGGAATTTAAATTCCATTAAATACTTCTGCTTAAGCTTTTCTTCTGACAGTAAAGGTTCGTTTAATTTTATTATTTCTTTTTTTTAAAAAAAAGAAAGAGGGGGGAATAGCCTACACGAGGTGTTTTCAAACTTTTAGCTGTCGTGGCTCCCCTCCGCTGCCAAAATCCGCACGCGCTTTCCGTCAACCAACACAATATCTCTTCATGTGTTTATTTACTGTTACTACACATACAAGTAATGAAAATATAGCTAAGGTGCATAGGCGTCGCCAGAAATTTTTGCAGGGGGCTAGGGCAAATGATAAAAGTTGAATAGTAGATAAATAATAAGTATTATTACCACGGTTATAAATGTTATTATACAATAATAACTATTATAAACTAACAAAAATAAATTTTACGATCGAAATAATATAAATGGGTAGACTCGATCCACCAAACGAGTGATTACCAGCATAACTATTTTCCATTATTTATTTTGCATTTAATGCAGTTAGTATCTGAATGCATTTTGATATTAACCTTTGCACATCTCGTTCAAGAAAAGGCTTTAAATGTTAAGGGGACTTTTCTTTTATAAAGTGTGTTGTGTGACCTCTCACCTACAACTGTAATTATTAGAATTTTGAAAAATGTGAAACCATTTGTACTTTGGATGTTCCTGTATTTTTCACTCAATGTTTTCGATCCAATGCATTTTTACTTTGATTATTCTGTACGAATACTAACTAAATGAACTTTATTTCTGTTCTTAACAATAAGAGTAACAATCTTTCGGCTTTCTTGTATCTTTAAATGAACGATGTCAATTTCCAGGGGGAGGGGTCCACCGACCCGTTCGACCCCCCTTCCCGACGCCCATGCTAAGATGTGTAATCACACAGGTGGTATATATATTTCCTTTTAATATTTGTAAGCTGGGGTCCATTCACTTATCTGTACGATGAATAAAGAATTTCTAATTTCTAGTATTCATGAGATAAAGAACATAAATACAGATAGTAAAAAAAGCTGGATAATAGATGTTAGAAACAGGCACAAAGCAATGTTTGGATTTCTTCATTTAAGTGTAGTCCTGTTTTTTGTAACAACATGCTCAATGTACGAAAGCAATCAATCACCAATGCTATTATCTTTAATCTCTCTCTTACAAAGCAACAACTTTCTTATCTGATAGGTGCAGGTTTTCCCTTGTAACTTCTGGAGATTCATTCAGAACATTCAGTTTGTGGAAAATATAAAAAAAGATTCGTCAGTTTCTATACAAAGGCACTCTCAATGAAGTTTTCAGCATTGGCGTGGTTTTCCTCTACACGGTGCGTGTGCAGTTCATCTCTCAGTTCAAAAACGCGGCTCTCAGTTCAATCGACAACCAACGTTCGTTGCAATAATGCAGAAGATATTTATATTTTTTATGAACACATTTTAAACTATCAGAAATAAAGAATATTTTTTTCGGAAGTTCTCACGCCTTCTCTGCGAAACTTCGGCGCCTCTCCAGGGAGGCTCACCGCACAGTTTGAATACCAATGGCCTACACTATTGCGTTCGAAATTTTCCAGTAGGCCTACTAAACATTCTTCTCTCATTTGATATTTTCAAAATTATATATAGGTTTTATATAGATATATTTTAGAACTTGATGAGTGCCGATCGAAACTCGGAAATATTAAGGATTCACTTGGAATTCAATTTACTATTTATAAACTTCTTAACAATGGGGTGCCAAAGGGAGTGTCATACTCCCCCCCCCTTTTTTGGTCCAGTATTCCATAAAAACCGTTAAAGACAGGAAAAATGGCAAAATTAGGACTGACTACTAAAAAAGTACACATAACCTCCCATTTTGAAAATCAGCGGTACGACACTGCTTTGTAATATCTTGAATAGTATATGAGAGTTTAGGGGATTAAAGGGTTGTGACCACGTTAATTTCCACAAATTCTACAACTTTAGTAGAAACACTTTCGAAAAGAAAGATCAAGCAGGAAAATACTTTCTCCTTGGTTAACAGGAGGAGTAAATACAAAATACAATATTGTTTTTTAAACTGATATTCTCGAGTCATTTGTTCAGGGATCGTTTATCAGCTCATTATCAATTGGCGTTACGTAAAGACATGTGCCCGGCTAGCTCAGTCGGTAGAGCATGAGACTCTTAATCTCAGGGTCGTGGGTTCGAGCCCCACGTTGGGCGTACTTAACTTTTTTCTTTTCTTTTTTAATCTTTCTTTCTTCTTTCGAGTGGGTGCCCTTCATTGTTCGAACTCCCATAGTGATTGTTTGAGACTCTCGTAGACAAAAAAATGTTTTATTTTATGTCTCGTAGGTTTCCGGTCTGTTGAATTGTACCCGTTCTCATGGACTGGTATCAATCTATCAGGCAGACAGAGCAATTTTCTTTTTCCTTAATTATCCTTGAGCTTGAAGCTTCCAGACTGATGTAACATTTCCTGTTTTTGGCTATTGTTCCTAAACATTGTATACACTCCATTCTACAATTTCGGTGCATTTGAATCACTTGTTCTATGTGTTATTACAGTTAAACCTTGAAGTTAGCGCATTTATTCAAAGTAGTTATCTGGAGATAATTACTGGAGAGGATTCTAATAATACGGATATATTATTATTCACCAAATTATATCTGCTTAAAAACCTTGTTTTTAAAAACCTATACATAGAGAAGACCTATCAAACTATCAGCAGAGAAAAAGTAAATAAACAAAATACAATTTTTCACACAAAATGGTGGAAAATGTAATAATTGTACAAGCTTTTGTTAACAAAAGTAGTCGAGTTTAAAATCAAGTCGATGCAATATCGAATTTAAAAAATATGTAATAAACTAAAAAGATATACTGTTTTAGCTTGCTTTTAGCCTGGTTTAGCCTGAGGGTTCTGCGTTTCTGCCTCTTAGACTCTTCCAACAAGGAACAGTCGTTCTGTATGATAAGAAATGTGAGTTGTTTTTAGAAAATATACATGCGAAATTATTGATACACAAACATATCATAGTTATTGTTTTTTCAATAATTTTTACAGTTGCATAACTTTCTTTTTTTAATTAGTGTCGCAGTGAGAGTGAAGGTTAGAATACATGAGAACAGAAACCTTCCATTTGCATCGTAGAACCGTTAACCACTCACCTACAGGTTCTACTGGTGGGCTTGATGCTTACGAATGATGGATGGTACTTTGAATGTTTCATCACCTACGACGTGCATTTTTCTCGCTCTTTCTCTTTCGGATGTGTTTGTTTCCTAGAATCCTATGAAGTTTTTTCTTCTACCATCGACGGAAATCCTTCTGGCACTTATTACTTAGACAAAAGTCCAGAAAAGGAAATATATGACTAGGGAGCGGAAGTTGATGACCTAAAAAAAATATAGGTATATGACCTATATAATGTCCTAAAAAATGGGGGAAAATGACGTTGAAAATGAAAAAAATGACCATTAAATTTGTTAGTTTCAGGTTAAAAATTGAAATGAAAAGAGAATTAAACAAAATGCAATCTTGCTTAAAAAAAAGACACCAAATTCAATTAAAATATGCAACGAGGATTTCCAATGGAAACTACCCAATAATTTTAAAACAATTTAATGAAGAAGTCATATACACTGAATGAATTGGTGTGAAATGCATTAATTTCCCGCATCTTTGCCTGGTGATGTAGTGTGTTGTGTTTCTGTGGCACTGTAAACAAGAAGAAATTATCACGATCCACGTAAGACAATTTATGTTTACAAATTTAACAAATTGTATAAAAAATAGGGAAACAAAAATCAGGGACGCATCCAGGAAAGGGTTCATAGACACGGCACCCCAGGAAAAAGTACGTCGAAAAAGTAATTTTTAACATCAGAAATTGTTTGAAATATCTCACATACAAGCACTTTCTAAATATTTAACAATTTTTTCCACTTACCTTACAGAGAGTTGCAGTACACCACCATTGTCTTTCGGAGGTTCTCAAACGAGAATCTTCTTCTGTTGTCAGCCAGACTCAATAATATTATCAAAATGAAAGAAGTGACAAAATATGACGAAATAATACACCGAATATTGCGAAAAATGACGAGAAAATGCCAAAAATCGGAGAAAATTACCTAAAACCGAAAAATTGGCAAAAAAATGCAAAAAAATGCATTTTAAAATTACCTTTTTTGGGTTCTAGACCAAGTGTAACATTGTGTATATTTAATGGGTATCGTGTCCGAGATGTCAGAAAAAAGATGACATTTCATCAACTTCAGCTCCCTATATATGACGCTCGATAACTTTTAAGTGGGAATTGTATGATAAAGTCTCGCTATTCGATGTTAGAATTGTTCACACACATGTTTTTCATGGTAACGCCACCATCAACCGCGCATTTAGTTTATGGACATATACGGTAGAAATGCACATCGTATTTTGTCACTTTCGGCTATCGCAACGATTGATGAATTGACACTCACAAAGGAGTTTTGACCGCTCAACGCGCTCGGCTGCCGGGGAGGTCTGGAAGTTTCCCACTGGGGCTAGCAACACTGTTTTCAGATTTCACTCCAGCTCACTCCGGCATTGCCATTTATGGAAACCGGCAGCTGTCAAACTGCGGGTTGTCTAAAACTTTTGGCGTGTTGTGCTTTCCCCTCGTGTCCCCTCGCGGATGGCATTGTTTATTCAGAAAGGGTGGACCTCTGAAAGGAGTCAGTGACATTTCACTCCCTTTAAAATGCGCAGATGAAACATAATGGCGAGACACTCTTCGCTGCCACACACATACAAGATCATCATACGAATGCACTGCGCAGCGGGGGACACGGCTTTTGATGGAAGTACTAAAAGATGTACCGGTTACGCCCTTCGGTTGTGCTGCAAATATGTCTACTCGAAGACCTCAGTATAATAGTGAAATGGTTTGCACAAGGTGCTTCGAGCTCAGGACCGCCGACTTCCGAGGCGGAGTGGTTATCGCGGCGCTCCGATGTCAGGGATCTCGGGTTCGATCCTGTCCTTTGTGAGTGTCGCTTCATAAATTTCATATCATCACCCATCCTCATCGTCGCGATCAGCCAAAAGTGGCAGAAAAGGGAAAAGTAACTTGCAACGTCTTTCTAAGAATGTGGCCTATTTGTAAAAATGTCTATCTGGTTTGATAGAAAGAAAGGGAAGAACAGTCATGTATAGGCGCGAATGAAATGAAAACAATGTGATGTAGTGAATAGAAGGCACACACAGAAAGAGAGACAGAGAGGCAAGATACAAAGAAAGGATAGTGGAGAAACAGAAAAAGATGACTGCGAGAGAAAAAAGACAGAGGGTAATGAGGGAAAATAGAGAGGGAGAAAGGGAGAGGAAGGTAGAAAGCGAGGGAAGTGGAAAGGCTGAGAGAAAGAAACCGAAAGAAGATAAAGAGAAAGAGACGAGAGAGAGAGGGAGAGAAAAGATGGGGGCGAGAAGATGGAAACAGAGTTGGAAGCGATTGAAAGATAGACAGAAGCTAAACTGAGTGAGAAAGAGAAAAAGGATACAGAGGTGAAGAGAGAGTATGGAAAGAGAAGAAGGACAGAGAGAGAAGCAAGAGAAGCCGAGAGACACAGAGGCGGATTAAGCGCCGAGTGATCCGGGCGACTGCCCTCTTGAGTAGGACCAAAACCTTATTTCTGATAACTTTAGCGTTTTATAAATAATTGGATTGCAGTTACTGCAGCATAAATAACATAAGTATATTGCAAAATCAGGTACCAATTTAAACTAAGAAATTACTAGTATTTAGTTATTACGTATAAATACATTCAGATTCCACAATAAACGTGTTCTCTAACAGCAACTATTACAAAATAAGGCTATTTTTTTCCTCGATAAAATCGTAAATATATAATATGGCCAAGTTTTTTTTTTATTGAGGAGTGGTGGGATGTAGGAAGGCCAGGGTGGAAAGTTGGAGGGGGCGCCAAAAATTCACCTCTTGAGCCGGCCCTGGAGAGAGAAAGGTAGGGGGGGAGAGATGAATAGGATGTAACGACATGAGAAAGACCGTTGAACTTGGTACCCAACTGTATACCCTAATCGCTTGACTATTTTCTTTTTTCACAAATGCACACACTGCAGTTTACACATCAATATAGATAGGAAATAACCATGGGGCGTTACCGAACTTGTTGCTTTATCTTACCATATTGCAAGCGGTACTTCGCGTCCTGTTCCTCGTACTTTCAACAGGGGGAAACAATTTCGCAATCGAAATCCCTTTTCTTTCCAGCTGACAACACTGTTCATAGAGCAGATGTTTTGGGCCAAATTACCTTGAGCTTCTTCCTACTTGTCAACGTGTGCTACCAGGAGGGGAGGTGTTGAAGACGAAACAGCTGCGGTAAATGGTTACCCTGCCTGGCGCAGCATGCTCCCCACAACGTTACTGTCCACTTGAAGGATTTTCGGCTTTGAGACAAGTGTAACTGCTAAAAATCGTGCCGCGGCATAGACACAACATTATTATCAACCTGGGAGGTGAGTAAACAATGCAGCAAGAAACTGGGGGCTGCACACTGTGAAAGCAGGATGTATTGTGTGCCTCGTTCCACTTTGTAAAACGCGTTGTCCTGTCGCTTTGTGCACAGCTTTGGCAAATCTCCCTTCTCGTTACCAACCCACGTATTTCTTCCTGTCCCTTACAAATTGTAAGTCTACCATGCCAGGTAAGTATGCCCACGAAAAGGAAGCGCGAAATCGCAAGATCGGGTACCTGGCTCGCTGAGAAAGAGGATTAATCTGGCTGTATGTCGAGGCGAGAGTCCTTGTTAGGGCTGGTGAAAATACCGCGAGACGGAATAAATGCGAAATGGAGTTAGCGCGAACCCAAATTTCACCACCGTAATGAGCGCGAAAGATGCAAGTGCGGAACGGATGAAGGCCGTAAGGAGGACCAAGCAAATTTCACTTTCTCGGTTAGAGTGTACAGTCACGGACAGTTCTGGGTTGTAACGATCCCATTAACTTTAAATGGGATTGTTACAACCCAGCGGTATCCGTGACTGTACATACAACATGAAAGCGGTGTTGACACTTGAGTGCCTTCTAAAAAAGGCCACCTGTTTGCACACCGAATAAAACTTGAAAGTGCTAGCGCATAGTGCCATTCGTTGTTATATGACTGTTACTTTTGAAAATAAAATGATATTCACAAAGTTAGAAATATGATTTTTTTTTAAGATAATGGCTACACCACAGAAACATTGAAGCCTAAAATATACATCAAAGCCAAGCGCAAAATGAACGAAGTTAACAATTGAAGGAATTCTGTGGTTTAAAACCTTTCAGAAATGTCCTTTTATACTAAAATTAACGGGGAGGACGCTGTCACCACCACCACACCACCTTCAAGTAACAACAAAGGTAAACTTTCATCACTGCCAGGAATGATTTTATCCCCCTTCATTTGTCTATTGTTAAACTGACAGTATTGTACGGTCACGGTCACTTCTGGGTTGTAACAAATCCATTTACTTTCAATAGGATCGTTATTCAACGTAAAAGTGTCAGTGACTGTACAAAGATTATTATCAAGAAGTACGCAATAATATTTTATTATTGTTTTAAGAAGGACATGTTTAATGCAAGAAGATCATCGGATGGGAAAATGTACACTTTGCAATGTTTCTTTTGACATTCTTCCCTTAAACCATTGCATAGGAACACGAAATTGATGGACTACTTATGGAACTTTATGTAAAGATCCAACAAATGATAATTGAATTATTATTGTATTTCTTCAGACACTAAGTTTCTACGACGGACTTCATAACTGAACTCGAACACATGAATCAGTTCCCTTCCACCGTAGTACTTCATTGTTGCAGACTAACGCTGGCGTCTGGACACAAAACCAGTATAACTTCTGTGTAGCTTTGGTTGTGTTCTGACCGTCTGTGTTTGTAATTGTCCTTTCGTCACTTACATCAATTTCATCTTATCACCATTCATCCTCATCGCCGCGAATGAGTCAAGAGTGGTTTAAAAGCAACCAAATCAATCAAACATCTTTTATTCTGGAAACTATATTCCTCTGCCTGTTTTACGCATCGAAATGAAACTGTGCATTCTTATGGAGTAATAGCTAATATTGTGAATTTAATTTTGCCCAAGATGGAATCCATTTACCTGAAAACGTAAGCTTTCCTGTTTACAGTGTAATCTACAATAACATACCTCCACCCTCCCAAAGCAAGAAGTTTAATTCGTACGCCGAATGACTCTATTTGCTTAAGTAAATTGTTGTTGGAACTTCCGTACTTTCCACATCTCTCCTCAGCCCTTGCAAACTTCCGGAAGTTAAACAGCGCCATATTGAACCCATCCAGGATAAACATTTCACCATCACGTGCTTTTCCACTTTTTTGTCAAGTACATCCTTATATTCTTTACGCACATACTACGTATGGAAATCGTGCATAGCGTAGCCAGGGCGTTCCTGTGGGTAAGATTTCTTCCCACAGTAAATTTCCAGCGTGAATAATGAACGCCGCACGTCGTGGAAAAGGAGCCTCTAATTAGCGAGTCGGAAGGTTATCGTTAGTGTCGGTGAAGGAACTTTTCGGGATTAAATTAATCGAACGTTGGCCTTATTATGACACACTGACTTTTCAGCGCTTCAATTACTTCGGCCCCATTCGTGGTCAAGGAGCCAGCCAATCTCGCTTCATACTTTGTGAACCGTAGTTGAGTTTTTAAGATGTTGTTTTGGAACGAATCGAATGAATCATCGCAAGAGAATCGATTCGTTCTGAATAATTTGAATGCATATCTTACATTCATCATTGTTAGGGATCTTGTTACTGGGTGATAAAGATTTGCAAAAATGATTTAAGTAGGTTTGTTTCAGTCCGCTTTCTGCTGGTTGGACCAATCGAGACTGGCCCTACAGTTTAAAGTGAGATCCGAATCACTATGAACCTCCACCCCTGATCGAATGCAGGGCTCTTTGATTACAGGGCGACTCCGCCAGATGGAGTCCAGGAGAATCATTAAAGATGTAATGGTAGTCAAACAATCTATCAGCAAATGCAGAAGCGAAAATTTCCCCCCGTTTTCTCCTTGTATCTTTTTCTCTCTCTGTTTTTTTCTCTCAGCATCTCTTTCACTTCGATTTTTCGGTTTCTTACTCGATCACGGTCCCAGGGGTCCCGGGTTCGAATCCCGGCCTGGGCATGGATATTTGTGAGTGTCGATTCATCAATTTCATCATGTCATCACTCATCCCATCTTCGCAAATTAGCCAAAAGTGGCACAAAATATAAAGGAAATCAATCAATCGATCACGGTCACCATTGCTTAACTAACTCTTCTCTCTATACGTTTTTCGTCCTATCCTCTCACTTTATCTCCTACGATTCTATTTTCCAAACCCAACCATGATCACTGTTTCTTTAGCTTCACCTTCCTCCACCTCTCTCTCTTTCTGTTTCTATCATCGCACTACCCTGTCTCTCTCCTTCTCTGTTTCTCTCCAACTTCTCTCTTTTCATCTTCATTTTTCTCTTCCTTACCTCCTTTTGTAGTTATATATTTCTCTTCCTTACCTCCTTTGCCTTTCGCGCTTATTCATCCACAATTATTCTGTTACTTCTTTCTCGTTTCGCGCGTATTATCACAGCTTTTCCACTCGCCGTGCTCACGTAAATTGGTAGCCGCTGAGCGTCTTCGCCAGTAGGCATACGCTCGTGCCACGAAAGGTTCTGGATTCGAGTCCCGAATCAGGTATGGCTCTTCGCGAGTGTCCCTTCATGAAATTCATATCGTCATACATCGTCATTCGTCCTCGTCATCATGTTGAACGTAGAGATAATAAATAACCAAACAAATATGTGTGTCTGCTGTTACGTCGCTTTTCTCTGTCTTCAGACCAATCATGACGATGATGATGAATGGTGATTAAGTGAAAATGATGAAAAGAGAGATGGGTACAAAGGAACACCCATGCCCAGGCTGGAACTCGAACCCGAAACTTCCGGTTGTCGTAAATTAAGAGGCTGACATGATGACTAGGATGCGAATTTTATAGAAACTAAAAAACTTGGCAGGGAAAGGAACTAAAAATGACGAAAATATGCACTCAAAAGGACACCATGAAATGAAAATGGCACCAAAGTAGGCATGGCCAAGATCTTACCATTAACTTTCTTCAGGACCTCGCCCATGGCGTAGTGGTAGCCTCGTCGCCCTGTAATTAAGGGGTCCCGGGTTCGGTACTCGGTGGAGGCATATAGTGGTTTCGATCCCACTTTAAACTCTTATATACAGTCCTGATTAGCTTGTCTGTGCATAAAGTAAACTTAAACACTACAACTCTTAGTCAGTTTCATACTTATTTACTTCAATTTCTTTATTCTGTTGCATATTTCTTATTTACTTCAATTTCTTTATTCTGTTGCATATTTCTTATTTACTTCAATTTCTTTATTCTGTTGCATATTTCTTATTTTTGTTTCACTTTTCCTAGGCTTTTGATAATTTCGACGGTGATGAATGGTGATTGGATTAAATTGATGAAACACTCATACAACACAGGTTACCTTACACAGTGTACTGTGCAGAGATCCATAGTAGCGAATGAGAGGGGAAATAAGGTGGTAGGGGGAATATGCAAAAATACAGCGTTATGCAAAAAGAATGGTACAAAAGTAAAGTTAAATTATTCTTAAGTGAAAAGATATTAAAAAAAAGCAATTCTGGTGGGAAAGAAGAAAGGAAGGTTGTAAATTTATAGCCTGTGGTTGTAGTTGACGTAAAATCCGCTAGAGGCGCTACTTGTTGTTGATAGCTAAAATGGTAACAACGAAGGTAGAGCAAGCATATACGTAATGGAATTTGCACGAACAGGGGCAGTTGTTACAGTTCAGAGACACTTTCGTGCGAAATTCAAGAAACGACCATCACATAGATACTGCATTACACGCTGAGTGCAGAAGTTTGAATCAACTGGATGTCTGTGCAGAAGAAAAATTCCCGGTCGACCAGGAACGTCGAGGGAGACAGTGGATAGAATTATCGTTTTGACATCTGCCGTGTTACCCAGGGTGCTCATATCCAACATTTGTAATTGCCTAGGTAAAGTTACAACCTTCCTTTCTTCTTTCCCACCAGAATTGCTTTTGTATCTATTTTCACTTAAAAATAAATTAACTTTACTTT
Organism: Lepisma saccharinum; assembly: GCF_977018435.1. Classification (NCBI taxonomy): domain Eukaryota; kingdom Metazoa; phylum Arthropoda; class Insecta; order Zygentoma; family Lepismatidae; genus Lepisma; species Lepisma saccharinum. The sequence continues at coordinate 155,072,416 of NC_139229.1, read as the reverse complement.
TGTACCATTCTTTTTGGGTATATCTTCAGGCAAGATTATGCAAAATAGGCAATAAAACACAAAAGAGACATTGATAGGCACTATAAAAGTGCGTTTTCATACTCCAAACAATATGAAACGAATTTGTAACAACAAATACTATGTTTTAATACGAAGGAATGAAAATGGCAAACAGGCTAAATATGCATCCTAAGGATGACACGTATGAAAATACTTACATGCACTGCACATTGTATATTCCGGTGTCACTTAACGTGCGGTAAGGAATGTACCCGATTCGAACAAAGGGAATTTTGGGGGGGGGGGATCAAAAGATGCAACAGCTTGAGCAGGAAGCGGCCTCTATCATGATCGTAGGACATAGCCACTGGGCGTTTTCTTCGTCCTGATTTTTCAAGAATTATTCTCCTTCCCTCCTCTCGCGGTTTGTAAAAAGCAGGTGACGGGCTTCCTCTTGGTGCAGATCTCAAGTGAGATACTGGACTCCTTCCCGACTGATCACGCGAAGCAAAGAACATTTTCCATCCATGATGGCTGGCAATTTTCTGTAAATGGTGAACATCCATTCATGTTTCATTCGAATACGTACGTTTATATATATATATATATAAATAATCAAACGTGTTATATTACAGAATCAGTTTTATCAGGGGGAATATCTCCCGACAGCGACTCTGGTAGACTTATTATCATTGTTTTTCTCTTGTTACTACATCTCTGTAAGCCATTGTGAGTTTTGAAATGCTGAACGATATACAGTAATACCAGACTTGGATTTCCTCTATACCTTCTTTCTGGGATTTCTCACTTTTTTCCTTAGGTGAGACTTCACTTTACTTTGCCATCTCATATTGGGTCTTCTTTTTGGTCTCTCATCCATTGCCTTCAATTTTGTTTTATTCTTTGATGTTCTATTTCCTTTGCGATGGCGTCGACTGTCGAGATTGAGACGAGACTTGACACTTTCACTGTCTCGTCTCGAATTTGAATTTGAATTTTAAGTCCATTTTTTTTTCTTTTTTGGCAGAGATAGGCTAATTGATACTGGACCTTCAGTTTAAAGTGGGATCCGAATCACTGTGTGCCTCCACCGGGTACCGAACCCGCAGTTATCACTACGTAATCGAGTAAGCTTTGTCCCGTCTCGAGTTGCATGTAAATGCCTATCTCGTTCTGGGTCTCGTCGATGTATAAAAATCCGCCTTGTTCTGGGTTCGGTCTCGGATCTCAAAACGTAATAGGATATCCCCGATGGCGTCCCGAGTTCGATACCCGGTGGAGGCACATGACACAGTGGTTCGAATCTCACTTTAAACTGTAGGTCCAGTCCCAATTAGCCTTCATGTGCATAAAGTGGACTTCAAAACAACGAATCAATCAATCAATCTTGCAATAAGGGGTACCGTGTTTGATACGGATTCCACTTTAAACTATAAGTACAGTCCCGATCAGCCTATCTGTGCATAAAGTGGAGTTGCAACAAAAACTCAAACTCAAATATGCGTACAATGGTCACAACACAAACTTTCTCAAGCATAGAGGTCGCTGTATGCAACCGCGCGAGGAGAATGTGGCAAATGGCTGAACGCTGGACCCCCGTATATTCGATGCCTGTGCCTAGCATAATCTTCAATGTGATACACACAAAGTTCGACGTTTATTTCATGAGACTCAACTCTACAGAGGGTAAAAGGTTGACGTGATAAACTCGCAGATTCAAACAGGGGTTTCCGTTTTTCCTCTGTGATGGAATCTTTAAAGAAGTTGATGGAAATATTATAACAATATGTTGGTAGTCGCAATGTTTATATTCTAAAATCTTAGAAAAAGGGATGCTGCTTTCTTGTGGAAGGAGAGGGGGGGGGGCGTGACCCAGCCTACCCCCATCAGCGTCTCCACTGTGTGTGTAAACTATCAGGATTGGCAACGCTGTTCGGAATGGAACACCGGTTCGGGCAGTAAATTTCTCTCCAATACACGAGAAAGTAGATTGTGACAGTTTATCCTTCAGGCTTTTGGTCAAAAGGATTTTTACAGCAGTCCCACTTCCGGTGAGGCACCTGGTGACTGCGAGGGTTAACAGGCAGATTGTCCTTTGTTTTCTCATCCTTTTTACCAATCCGGCTGTTAGGCCTACCGTTAAGGGAGGGGGGTCAACAAAAAAGGGAAATAAGACGTGACGGCGCATGCGCGGGAATGGAATGTTACGTTTGGCGGAAGGGGGTGGGGGGAAGATATGTAGCCGCGTCGGAAAGAATCGAAAAGACTGCGCCTTTCAATGTGAATTCCTAATAGGACCGAAGCTTAAAGAAGACAAGAAAAGAGGTAGAAAAAAAAACAAAGAACAAAAGGCAAAACCTGATACGAGTTTTACCATGTTACGCTGCGTTGCACAGCATTTTCCTGATGCCTTTTTGCCCTCGCTAATATACAGCTGTGCCTTGCCGTCAATTATGCCGGGGCGCGAGAGGTTCCCCTGAAATTTGTAATTTTACTTTGCGCAGCAATTTTCATCAACAAATATTTATATCTGTCAACAAGCCTAGAAATGATCGAACTAATCTAATTTCTTTATTGATATATCATTTAAGGGGCACAAATTAATAAATGCATAAAGTTTTTTTTTAAAAGAATATAAAGGTAATTGATAAAGATATTTACCTTGTAAGGGTAAAATTGTTGGAATCGGGGGAAGAAAAAGTAATGTGCTCCCCTGTGCTTTGTGCTTTGCATCACGCCATGAAGGCGTATAGGGGGTGTGGAGTTAGGGTCCCACATTTTCTTGTTCACGTCCGAAGGTGGGGGTGAAGTGATCAGCGCTCCTGGCCGCCTTAACCTCCCTCCCCCCCAGAGTTTTCTCAAGTACCCACTTTATACGACGCTGGGTGGGCGCCGGAGCCGCTTGAACAGGTGGGAAAAATCCCGGTTCTCCCCCGCCGGGGATCGAACCCGGGTCTCTCGCATGGTAGTCAGGCGCACTAAGGCCTAAACTAACGCGGGGAACCAATTATATATATATTCATTCATTCATTGTTTTCTGCCTAATTGGCAGGTTTTTCACTGCAATCTCCAGCTTTCCCTGTTCTCTGCCTTACGCTTTGTAATAGCATACGACCCAGTTAATTTAATATCATCCATAAGCTGATATCTCTTTCTTCCACGGACTTTTCTTCCTTCAACCATTCCCTCCAAGGCATCTCTTAGCAGGCAGTTTCTTCTTAGACAGTGTCCTAACCAGTTTCTTTTCCTCTTCTTGATGGTCTCCAGTATAGATCTTTTTTCACCAACTCTATTCAGTACGGCTTCGTTTCTTACCTTGTCCGTCCATTTTACACGCTCCATTTTTCGCCATGTCCACATTTCAAAAGCTTCGAGTCGTTTCTCTTCATTTCTTCTCAACGTCCATGTTTCTGCACCATATAGTGCTACACTCCACACAAAACATTTCACTAATCTCTTCCTTAGACCTATGTCCATGGGTCCACAAAACACATTTTTTCTTCTATTGAAAGCTTCTTTTGCTATTGCGATTCTCATTTTCACTTCTTGGTTGCAGCTCATGTCACTGCTTATAGTGCATCCGAGGTACTTGAAGCTATCCACTTGCTGGATTCTTTCACTGTTTGCTCTCACATTAATATTCCTTGGTTTCCGTCCTATAACCATTGCCTTTGTCTTGTTTACATTAATCTTCATCCCATACTGCTCACAGCTGCTGTTTAACTCTTCTAACATACTATTTATGGTTATTTCATCCTCAGCGAATAATGCCATGTCATCAGCAAATCTTATGCAGTTTATTCTTCTTCCTCCCAATTTGACACCTCCTGTGCCCTGGAAACAAGTTTTCACTATATCTTCTAAATAGATATTAAACAAAGTAGGCGATAGGCAGCATCCTTGTCGTACTCCTCTTCCAATTTCACAGCCTTCTGTCATTTCGTCTCCTGTTCTCACTTTAACTCGTTGATTCATGTATAAGTTGCTTAGAAGTCTTCTCTCTTTCCAATCTACACCAATTTTCTTCAGAATTTCTAAAAGTTTAACCCAATTCACTCTATCAAAGGCTTTCTCCAGGTCTACAAATACTACAAACACCTCCTTTCCTTTCTCTAAATATCTTTCCCCAATGGTCCTCAGTAAACCAATTGCATCCCTTGTACCTCTTCCTTTCCTGAAACCAAACTGTTCTTCCTCTAACTCGCCACTGACCTTCGAGTATAGGCGTCTGTTCAGAATTCTTAGAAGAATCAGGCACGTCATCTTCATTTTCTACATTCAGACTGTCTGGGCGATTCTCTTTCTGGTAGAGCTCTTCAACGTACTTTCCCCACACATTCGATATTCCTTTTTTGTCTGTGATTTCACATCCTTCCTCGTCTTCTATCATCCACATCGTTTTCCATTTCTTCTTTTGGAAGCCCAAGCAGTTTACTTCACGATACATCAAGTCATACCTTCTTCTTTTTTCCAGTTCTTCAATTTCTTCACATTTTTGTTTCATCCATTGTTCTTTTGCCCTGTCAGTTTCTCTTCTTAGCTGGTTATTCAGTATCTTGTAATTATGTCTTCCCTCTTCTGTATTTATATTCTTCCATTTTCTCCGTTCCTCCATTTTTTCCAGCATACTTTCAGTAATCCATGGTTTCTTTGCACTTTTCCTTTCCCTGTAGCCTATTGTTTCATCCACTGCCTTCTGTAAGCAGCTTTTTATTCCATCCCACATCTCATCCTTATTGTTACAACTAGCTTTAAACTTATTATAGTTTCCTTGGAAATGTTCTGCAAATTTTTGTCTTTCGTCTTCTTCCCTTAGCTTCTCTAAGTGGGGTTTCTTGCTCACCTGGTTTTGGGTTATCTTCTTCAATGTAAGATTGATTTCTCCTATTAGCAAGATGTGGTCTGAATTAATGTCAGCTCCTGGCAATGTCTTCGCATTTTTCAAACAATTTCGAAATCTTTCTTGTACCAGTATGTAATCTATCTGGTATCTTTTACAATCTCTTGGACATATCCAGGTGTACCTCCTTCTCTTATGTTGCTGGAACAGTGTGTTTCCAACAATTGGGGAGTTTCTTTTACAGAAATTTACCAGGCTTTCCCCTCTCACATTTCTCTCGCCTAATCCATATCTTCCTACTGTACTTCCATCCTGCCTTTCTCCTACTACAGCATTCCAATCACCCATTACGATAATGCACGAACCCTTTCTCTCTTTTTCCATCAATTCCTCTACCTTCTCATAGTTTTCCTCCACTTCTTCTTCTGACAACCCACTATGTGGCATATACACTTGAATTAACACTAAGTCTTTCTTTTTTCCTTGAAGTTTCACCATTATAATCCTGTCATCCACATAACGCACTGCTATAACTTTATGTTTCACACGTGGTCCTAGCACTATACCCACACCACGGTTTCCTTGTTGATCACCTCCAGAATAAAACATCTTGAACTCATCACTCACTATTTCACCATTTTGTTCCCACCTCACTTCTGATATTCCCATAACATCAACTTTGTTTCTTCTCATTTCTGCCTTTAAGTTTTCTAGCTTTCCCGACTGTAACAGGGTTCTGACATTCCACGTTCCAATCCTTAATCTTACCTTCTGTTTGCTTCTCTTTTCCCCATCAGTGTCCTTTGTCATAACGTGTCCTTCCCAGACATCCCCCTCCCGGACATCCGAATGGGGGGCTAGTTTACGTCCGGAATATTTTGCCTTGGAATGACTCATCATGATTGCAGTTTTTCTAGGGAAAAGATATATGCGGTAGCTTCCCGTTGCTTTCCGCACACCACTCTCTCTTTCGCATCTTGAAAGATCCCAGGGGGCTCCAACGAGGAGGTGAGGAGAGTGGATTTGACTAAATGAGCCCTCCGGACTTCACCGAAATTCACTGCACCAAACGTATGGTGTTTGGATATAGGTTGCATATCAGTTCCATCAGGGTTTTTGACTCAAGGTCGAGAAATCCCATTTAGCCTTTGCCCCCCTATATATATATATATATATATAAAGCATACCGGGCCGCGGTGTCGCGAAGGTTGAGAACCACTGGGATATGAGATCCAGGATTATATCCAGAGATATTTCCAGATTTCATTTTCGATTTTCGAAACGCATTAAGGTTTAGCAAATCCAGTACAATATCTGGTTATAAGCAAAGTACTTGATCTTACTGGTGAGGACTGTGGTGTTGCGAGCGAAGCAAGCAAGAAAGAGTAAAAGTTGGAAAAGATACCAAAACGTTCTTGTTCTTTCACAGTCCTTTTTGTCCTGGCGCCCGGGTCGGCCACCCCCGTAGCTCCAGCTTTGGTTCTAGCATTGGAATTAGGGAACTAAATCAAAGTAGAAAGACAAACAGGTTTTTCTAACGGGTTCGATTCTCCACGGAGGCACATTTCACTCGTTCGGACTTTAAAACAGGCGAACCAGTTTACTTGTTGCAACAAGAGGGAGGGGGAGGGAGAGTTTTCTGGTGTCCAATAGTTCCTATATCGAAGCGATCTGACGCAAATGTACATCGTCGAAAACCGGTTGGTAAATCTCGCAACCGGATCTACGCCGGGTGTAATTATATGCAAGCAGTTACCGCCTACTGGACGAGAGACTGCATCCATTTAAAAGCTCTCCTCCTATCGTTCGAAGACTCCGAGTATCTCATCAAGGGTCGCATTCTTTTCCGATGTCAGAAGGTGGAGTTCGGTTTCTCCCCCCCCCCCCCCATTGTCCCGTCGTTGACATGAACAGAATGCATATTGTTCGCACACGCAGGTAAAAAAAATAAGAAGGTCAGCGCATAGGTTTTTGCACTCATTTGCCACCATAGGGGGAAAAATGCAGTTTGACAAGCATTCTCTTCTGTTGCGAGACACCGCCCTCTGCTGGGCTGTGCTCAGAAATTCAAATATGAAAGATGAGGTCTTGCAGCATGAAAGACAATGGAAAATGCTAACAAACATGTGGGTTTGTTGCAACATATTTTTTTTTCCTCCGAATAGTTGAAGTTGTCCTCCCGTGCCATGAAGGCGCATGGAGAGGTGTGGCCTCACACATTCTCGTACTCGGCCGTAGTGCAAGATGGGGGTCTCCCTTATCGCACAACACTTGAGCAACATTGCGTTCTGACGTCACCAGGGAAAGCTTTTAGTGTTAGGCTAAATGCCTAAGTTGTTAGGTTAGGCTAGTTAGGTTTAGTTCTCTTTGCATAAATAATACATTTTCATTGTATTTATGCTAATAGAACCAAACCTAACAACGTAGGCATTCTTCGTCTGACGTCAGAACGCAAGGTTGCTCAAGTGTTATGCGATAAAGGAGACCAGTGCAGATGATGTGATCACAATCACTTCCCAGTCGGCTAAGCGGTCGACTTTCGATCTAGCCGTCGAAGTTCGTGGGTTCGTGTCCTGGCCTGACCACGAGTGTCTCTTCATCATGTAATCATCACTCATCCTCATTGTCGCGATAATAGTGGCAGACAAGCGACGCTAAATAAAAAAAACGAACACAAATATAAAGAATCACTACCCGGCTACCTTTAGTCTCCAGGTTTGCCCCCAGTCTTTATTAGAAGTTGGGTGAGTCCCAGAGCTGCTTTGTGCTGGGACTTGGCGGGAGAAGTTCCCACATGACATCACCTACACCGGGAATCGAAACCAGGTTGCCCGCGTGACCTTATAGACTGGCCTACGAATGATAGTAGTACACATCCATACGATAGAGAAAAAGGAAAGGACTGGAGATAAAATACAGAAGAGGCAAGGGATGAGTAAAAAAGAAAGCGAACGAGAGAACAAGAAAGCGAAATAGAATATATAGAAAGCAAGAGAGAGAGAGAGAGACGATATAGAAGGGAGTAAGGAATATACAGAAGAGAAGAGAGAGAGACGACAGAGAAGGGAATATGGAATATACAGAGAGAAGCTGAAAGAATGAAAGAGAAAAACGAAAGAAAAATAAGGAAGGAAAGACAGAGATGAAAGAGGGAAAAGGAGAAAGAAGAGGTCAAGGGAAAAGAGAGCATCGCCTTGTAATATTTCATCTACCCTTATAAAAGTCTCCAGCGTCACCACAGCAGCAGGTACCCACCAGGCAGGATGTGTTCCCTATGCGAACAAATACTCTGCCGCTTTATTCATACTAAATTGATTAATTTTATTGAAATACAATTTTTGGGTGCGTCAAGACTTTGGTTATATTTTGCACGTCACATTATACGTCATCCTCTTACCGTAACTAACATTCACACTTGTCGCTGAGGACTAAAAATCTCCTTACCTAGTTAAGGCTCGGCTGGACCTTTGGCATGCAAATGGGCGAATTTTTTTCAAATTTTTCCTCTCCATTCGAAAAACTTCTTGGATATTTCAAAATATGAAACATTACATCAGCTCTAGAATTCCTTCTAGAGCATTGACGTGAATTTTCGTGTAGTTTTCTTTCACTGTTGTCTAGATATTATCAATAGTTTTGTGATTACATAAGTCTATTAAACTATTGATAATATCTAGACAACAAAGAAAGAAAACTACATGAAAATTCACGTCAATGCTCTAGAAGGAATTCAAAGCTGATATAATGTTTCATATTTTGAAATATCCAAGAAGTTTTTTCGAATGGAGAGGAAAATTTGAAAAAAATCGCCCATTTGCATGCCAAAGGTCCAACCGAGCCTTAAAAGCTGAGACTGATTAGGGTACTCAGCACATATAAGGACAAAACGCAGGACAGCGCACACAGATCCATACAGAGCAGAGCATTATACTGGCCGTTGGTCCGGGCGGCAGAGTCTCGTTGACCTGCAAGAAGCAGTTGTCGGGGAGTACTAAGTGGAAGTGATGTTGACTTTTGGGTGCCTTACCAGAAGGTCACCACTTACACGCCCCCATACTAAATGGAGTTGAGAAATGTGCTTCACACATCTCATTATATAACACTATTAATTTCAATCAAGAGATTCAAATTGAGATAGACAACATTCCATTTGACCCTGGCTTAAGAATTTAGGAGGAGATTTTTCTTTTAACAGGAAGAGTTTATCTTCACGGTCCGGTAATTCTGGACGAATTTTAGCTTCTTGAAAGCTGGAGAAGGAAGCACAAAAGAGAAGGATGAAAAAAAAAAGGAAGGTGGTGGCTCCAGAGGATCTTCTGAAGATTGTAAGGAAGACATCGGAAACCCATTTCACACCCCAGTTGCTTCGGTCCACCGACAGAGGGGCCAGGTTTTTCTTCGGAAGTGAGAAGAATAAATAAGGGTACTTTGTTGCGTTCGCCGAGGAGAAAATTGAAAGTTGATTGTTGGAGGGGAAGAAACAAGATGCTCTCAAAGGTGGAAAAGTGGCCGTGGGAACTGAAGCTTCATTCCCTAATCTTCCAAACAGGCTTTTCGAGGTGTCATATTGGCCGCTCCTAACTTCAAAAATACACATCAAAGCACGTTGCACTTGAAAGAACAGGCAGAGGGAGGTGTTGCTCCTTTTCGCCCCCTGAGCAGAAAATTATTGGCAGTATTGCCTTGGGGGTTTTGTGGGGATGTAACTCCTTCTGCCTTGCTTGCCTAAAGATGCAGGAAAATATCGTAATATGTATCAACCTAAAATCATACGATATTTCATATTTATATAAAATTTCATTTCAGTCACATTAAATTACGTATGTTAGTTATTAGAATAGCGTTGCAGGAACATGATTAAAAAACAACAACTTTATTAGGGGAGAAAACATGCCTCGTTTATCCCCTTCTGGAATAGAAATGCCTTGCTTGCCCCTCCCCGGAAACGTAAAGCAAGTAACGCATTACTTTCTAGTACTGGCCTTAGTAACGCGTTACCGAAATTACATGAGTAATTGCAACGGTACTTCGTTAACTTGCGTTATTTTACGTGCATTACGTTGACAGTTTCAGAACTGTAGGACAGACTTGCCAGACGAAACGTGCATGTCAAAATACATGTATAAGGTAATGTTCCGTTGCGTGGTTTTTAACTTGTGCATATAAAAGTACACTGGAAAAACATACGCTACAGATAATATACGTGATACTTGTGTAAACAGTTAAATGTCCTTATTGTCTGTCAGTAACAAGTTACCTTTTTGAGTAATTTACTCAATTCTGACGTAAAATTTATTACACTACGATTTAACTGTGACATCACTGAAACCTGAGGTATCTCATAATCACTCAAGATGTAACAATATATTGTGTCTAGGAGAAACAGACCATGTATCAGAGGTTCTAAAATTTTTTTGTCTTCACCCTATATATATATATCTGAGGGACTCTTCCCTTGGGCTTTTCTGCAAAAAGAAAGATCACGACTAGTTTCCTTGAAAAATTGAATGTTAGGAAAATGGCATTGTGTCGCTTTTAACGGTGCATTGGACGTTATCCATTGAAAACAGTATCTTGTCGGCGCATGCGCAGTCACAGTCCCCCAACCCACACCCCCTTCTGACAACAAACGGAAGTTCCAGGTGAAAAGAATGAAGGGCCTGTCCAGGTGACATTCATTCAGAAACCTTGGCGAACGAGAAATCTCAATTGGCCGTCGACACAATCGGCAGATGGCAGGTAAGTAGCAGTCGCGCCTCCTCCTTCAGACAAATTGCTGTTGGAAATCCGTTTTGGTGTCGGCTTCTTCCACCACAAAAGCCCTCACCTCTCAGGTAGAATCATCTTGTCAATGAAACCGCTGGGGGACCCACTTGTAAAACCCTCTTTGACTTGAAGTAGGAGGAGCGTAGAGGCTGTGCTGGTTGATTTCTTTCACTTCTGGAACAAATGTTGTCGTCCCGGTTTCAAAACAAATTCCAAACTGACATTCCCAGAAGGAAAATTTCCCAAGAATGGGGAATTTTCTACCGGCACATAGCTAAGAAGATGTTCCTTCAACAAATCAGTAATATCTCCAGATCCACATTCGAGATCATTCACATCAATATGTACTCGAGAACTCTTAGTGTAGCCCTACTATATCGAAGAAGACTTGCGTATCTCACGAGGTGTGATGCACGAGACCGCATAGACCAAGGTAACTGGATTGCTACCGATCATGAAATTGTGCAAGGTTAATGTCTGGTGGAAGGTAAAAACAGATATAAATAAAGTGGGATAAACTGTGAAAGTTCCCGAAAGGTATGAGAAATAGCACCTCATGAGTTCATGGTTAAGTGTATAGAGGTTGATTCAGTAATAGCGTACAAAAATGAAACAACAAATGGAACCAACAGTTGCTGGAAAGGGGGAAAACATCCAAAAATGTGCAGAAAATGAGGGAAGTCTGAACACCGGTGCTTGTTTGTAATTTCATTTCACATTTGCTTATGGTTTCTTGTAGTGGGTGATTAAATGCGAGGGCGGAAAGGTCGAATGCATGCCAAGGCGTCTAAATATGTATACAATTAAGCAACCCCTCCGAGATGTATAAAACAAACAATAAATAGCCACAGCGGGTAAAAGGGGGGGGGGGTTGTCCAGTTCTTGAAGCAGCGGAATATTATATAAGTTATAAGTTATACATATATTTCCCGAAGTCCAAAAAAATAACACAGATGGTGCAGCAACCAGCAGGGGTCCCTCCTCATTCCCTTTCAAATGTCATCCTCTAAATAGCCATTTAGCACGTGAGTCAATGTTAATTTTCACCCTCCCCCCCTTGACGTCTACGGGAAATTTCATTCTGAGTCGGGAACATAATTAATTCAAATCAGGAATTTGTAGGTTGAAGAAAAGGTGTGCCGGCACTTTTGGCTAATCGCGAGGATGAGGGATGATATGATGAAGACACACAAGAACACCCAAGCCCAGGCCGAGATTCAAACCTGGGACTCTTGGCGTCGTAGCGCGCTGTGCGGTTGATTTACCTTTGAAGTAGTACTAATAATAATATACAGGGTGGTCCAAAAGTATGGAGACACTCGAATAAAAGTTAGATGACATACTGTTCCACAAAACTAATAGTGTTGCTCACGAGACGAGACTTTGGCCTGTCTCGTCTCGTGGAAATGCTGTGAAATGCTGTCTCGTCTCGAAAATATTCGTTTGTCTCGGGACACATGATCAATCTCGTCTCGTCTCGAATTTTTAAAAGCCTGTCCCGTCTCGTCCCGTGGGCAACACTAAAAACTAACACTGTAGGTTTGTAATACGGGTGGGAGAAAATGTTATAGGGCATATGACGATGACGGCTGCCATCTTGAATTCAACTTCAAAATTTTAAATGGGAATGGGCTGATATGATGTATCAAATCAGGCTAGAATTCCTCGAGAAATGCAGTGGTGAAGGTTATTTCGAAGTATTTTTAACCAGTAAAAAGTTATGGATGAATTATTGTAAAACTTTGCTCCTTTTCGAGGTGTCAGAAAAAACGCATCAAAATGGCTGTAACGCGTCAGTAACAGAGATCATACCGACATCTAGGGAGAGACGTTCGCATGCCATTGCACATGATTTTGATCACGGATATTCCCGAGGGTTGGATTTTGCGACTGGTTAACTCCAACAATTACAGTGTGATGCTTCCACTGGAATGAAATGTCCTTCACAGTGACGAGGCTAATTTTTATGTTCATAAGGAAGTTAATAAACAGAATATTCGATGCTTTATATCTGATAACTCACTTTGGACAGAAACTTTCTCACAACGTTCCCGTAGCATTGTGGCGCTCTGTACTGTTGAAAAAAAAACTCTACAAAAAGTACCTTCTTCCGTAAGCAAGGTTGAAAAAACCTCTTCATTTAACAAATCCAAGTAGTCCTTAGCATTTAAGGTTCTATCGATCAAAAATGGACCAACCAATCGCGTTCCTCACACCAGACACCACCATTAACTTACCAACACTAACCATTCGGCTGTGATCTCTCCAAAATTGGTTATCAGATTAAAAGCTTCGAATATTCACTTTTCATTCCAGTGAAAGCATCACACTGTAATTGTTGGAAACAACCAGTCACATAATTCAACCCTTCGGGAATATCCGTGATCAAAATCATGTGCAATGGCATGCGAACTTCTCTCCCTAGATGTCAGTAAATATGATCTCGATGTGTTACTGGCTCATTGCCAGTATAATGCTTTTTTTCTGACACCTCGAAAAGGATGAAATTGGTACAATAATTCATTCATAACTTTTTTACTTGCTAAATGTACGTCCAAAAAACCTTCACCACTGCATTTCTCGTAAAATTCTACAGGGGTTTCCTCTTGGCGTTTACATCGAAGAACAAAAAGGTTCTCTCCAACTTGAATTGTGTGATTTGCAAGGCGATGTGTTGTTCCTTCAAACTAGGCAAGAAAAGGGGCCCGAGTTTTTCAAATATCTTTCAAAGGAACGCTTTCCAAACCTTCTTAGTTTTGGGTAAAAAAATAACATCGATGTTCGGCAGCACATACACGTTATAACACCATTAAGCCTTGTTTCCATGATTATGAAAAACTAAATATGCTGACCAAGGCAGTAATTTATTTTATTAAAAACATAAACTAAACGTAACGTTTCAACCTTCTAGCAAGGTCTTCTTCAGACTCTGTATCAAGTACAAAAGCAACAAGATACAAAAACAGGGTATTATATATACACAAACATTACTCCCTCCAGACCATTTAGAAAGTTGTTTGGAACTTTCTAGCAGGTGACTTTCACTTTCCAACTTTCCTTTCACCTAAAAGGCTAAACACAATTACTTCCATATAGAATGTGGTTGGACTTTTAACCTCACGCTCTTTTCCCTTCATTTTTCTTCCTTCTCCTCTCCTCTTTCTCTCTTGTCCTTTCCACTCTTTCTAACATCTTCTTCCATTCTTTGTTTAACTTCAATCCCCCATTCCAGTTCATTGTGTCTTCTTCACCTTTTTTCTCTATTTCCTTGGCTTCCTTCCATTTTCTCACTAGCATTCTCTTCTCCCGTCCTATCTGCTTAGCCTCATCCCACTCTATGTCATGTCCTGTTTCTCTCGTGTGTTTAAATATTGCATTTCTTTCTCTCTTAAGTCGTACATCATCCCTATGTTGTTTCAACCTGTCTTTCAGCCTCTTTTTCGTTTCTCCTATGTACACACTCTGACATTCTTTACATTTCACTTCGTAGATAATCCCTTCCTCTTCCTCTTCTCTGTTTTCCTTTTTCTTGTTTGCATTCCTCGCTATTCCTAAGATGCTTCTCCCTCCCTTTCTGTAAGTTTTAATTCCCCCTTTCTTAAGTACTTTGCATATCTTTTCTGTGGTCTTCCCCATACTCCTTATTCCAAACCATCTCTCTCTTTCTTTCTCTTCCTCTTTTTCTTTCTCTTCCAATTCTTCCCTGCCCGTTTTCTTCCTTCTTCTGTTTATGTCCAGTCTATCCTGCTTCTCATAGCCATTCTTTTCCAGCTGTTTCCATAGGCTATTTATTTTGCCTTCTTTTTCACATTCTTTCATGCATATTTTCTTGATTCTGTCCTCCATATTCTTTATAAAATTTATTTTTGTCACCTCACTTACATCACTTCTTTTGTGGCAGAATACCCCTGCTGCACACTTCTTCTGATGCCAAGCGGTTTCAATTTCTTGTCCTCTCTTCCTTTTCATCAATATATCTAGAAAGCTTAACTTGTCTTCTTCTTCTATTTCAAGTTCCAATAATATCCCTCTTTCTTCATCTTGTATTTCTTTGGCAAAAATATCAAGCTGCCTCTTCGTTCCCTTCCATATGCCAAAACAATCGTCCACATATCTGCAAAACAGAATTATTTTGTCACCTCCTTTTTCTATCACTTTCTTTTCCCATTCATTCATAACCAATTCAGCCAATGCTGGGCTTAGACTGGAACCTATATTTAGTCCTTCACTTATTAACATTATTTTATCTCCCATTATACTGTAACCGTTATTCCAAATGGTTTCCAGCGCCTTCACTACCCTTTCACTATCCCATTCTCCTATAATTTCTTGTCCCATTCTCTTTTTAATAATGTCCAAAACGTGTCCCCTCTTGATGCTCGGGAACATACTTTTCACGTCTAAGCTAAACATTGTCGTCTTCATCTCATTTAACTTAAGTCCTTTTATGAGGTCTACTACTTGTTCACTGTTTTTAACTGCTCTGCTTTCTTGCTGTGTTACTAACACGTCAATAACTTTCTTTAATTTCTTTTCTAAGGGTTCCAAAATATTGTTTCTGCAGTTCATTACTGGTCTTAACTTTATCTCCTCTTTGTGTATCTTTGGAAAGCCTTTCAAACTTGGTAGTCTTCCTGTCTCCTTTATGCATTTCTTGAATCCTCTCCTCCTACAGTCTTTTATGATTCTTTCTTTTATAGTTTGTTCTTCTCCTTTTCCACAAATCTCCTCACATCCATTTTCTTTTAGGTCTTCAAACTTCCTCTCGTACCATTCTCTTTCCATCACCACAATTGCTCCTCCTTTATCTGCCTGCTCTATCACCACATCATTTCTTTTCTTGATTTTCTTCATCCCTTCCCTTTCTTTTTGACTCAAATTATCTACTTTTCCTTGTTTTCCCATTTCTTTCTTCAGTATGGCTGCTGTTCTTCTTCTAATCTTGTCTCTTTCTGGTTCTTCTTTTATATGGAGCACTGCTTCTTCAATGTCATATATAACTTCCTCATAATCTACATTTCTTTCTTTAACTTTGAAACCTCTTCCTAGTTTTAAAAAAGATTCCTCTTCTTTTGTTAGGTCTACATTCCCTATTACCACAACTCTTCTTCTGGTATCCTCTTCTTCTTCCTCTTCTCCTCTTTCTTCTTTCCATCCTAGTCCCTCTCCTTTCTTCATCAATTTTATTTTCATTTTCTCTCTAAATTTCTCCTGCCAGATTTTCATGTCATGAAATGTATATTCTCTCGTAAAAATGGTGAGACCATCTTCAATAGCTTTTTCAATTCTTGTAAGGTTCTCTTTTATTATCTTTATCTCCTTTCTTCTTGCCCTTATTTCATTCCATATCAGTTCTTTTTCCATTTTCTGAACCAATATCCTCCATCTCCTGGTGTTGCAAACCACTCCCTTCTTACTTATTTTTAATCCTTTAGGCGCTGTGCCTCTCTCCAAACATTTTCTCAGAAACTTCTCTTGTTCGTCTTTGTGTATTTCTTTCCTCTTCAAGTCCTTCCAGTTGTTAATTTTCCTCATCAGCCTTGGAAAATGTCCAATTATAACACCATTAAGCCTTGTTTCCATGATTATGAAAAACTAAATATGCTGACCAAGGCAGTAATTTATTTTATTAAAAACATAAACTAAACGTAACGTTTCAACCTTCTAGCAAGGTCTTCTTCAGACTCTGTATCAAGTACAAAAGCAACAAGATACAAAAACAGGGTATTATATATACACAAACATTACTCCCTCCAGACCATTTAGAAAGTTGTTTGGAACTTTCTAGCAGGTGACTTTCACTTTCCAACTTTCCTTTCACCTAAAAGGCTAAACACAATTACTTCCATATAGAATGTGGTTGGACTTTTAACCTCACGCTCTTTTCCCTTCATTTTTCTTCCTTCTCCTCTCCTCTTTCTCTCTTGTCCTTTCCACTCTTTCTAACATCTTCTTCCATTCTTTGTTTAACTTCAATCCCCCATTCCAGTTCATTGTGTCTTCTTCACCTTTTTTCTCTATTTCCTTGGCTTCCTTCCATTTTCTCACTAGCATTCTCTTCTCCCGTCCTATCTGCTTAGCCTCATCCCACTCTATGTCATGTCCTGTTTCTCTCGTGTGTTTAAATATTGCATTTCTTTCTCTCTTAAGTCGTACATCATCCCTATGTTGTTTCAACCTGTCTTTCAGCCTCTTTTTCGTTTCTCCTATGTACACACTCTGACATTCTTTACATTTCACTTCGTAGATAATCCCTTCCTCTTCCTCTTCTCTGTTTTCCTTTTTCTTGTTTGCATTCCTCGCTATTCCTAAGATGCTTCTCCCTCCCTTTCTGTAAGTTTTAATTCCCCCTTTCTTAAGTACTTTGCATATCTTTTCTGTGGTCTTCCCCATACTCCTTATTCCAAACCATCTCTCTCTTTCTTTCTCTTCCTCTTTTTCTTTCTCTTCCAATTCTTCCCTGCCCGTTTTCTTCCTTCTTCTGTTTATGTCCAGTCTATCCTGCTTCTCATAGCCATTCTTTTCCAGCTGTTTCCATAGGCTATTTATTTTGCCTTCTTTTTCACATTCTTTCATGCATATTTTCTTGATTCTGTCCTCCATATTCTTTATAAAATTTATTTTTGTCACCTCACTTACATCACTTCTTTTGTGGCAGAATACCCCTGCTGCACACTTCTTCTGATGCCAAGCGGTTTCAATTTCTTGTCCTCTCTTCCTTTTCATCAATATATCTAGAAAGCTTAACTTGTCTTCTTCTTCTATTTCAAGTTCCAATAATATCCCTCTTTCTTCATCTTGTATTTCTTTGGCAAAAATATCAAGCTGCCTCTTCGTTCCCTTCCATATGCCAAA
Organism: Lepisma saccharinum; assembly: GCF_977018435.1. Classification (NCBI taxonomy): domain Eukaryota; kingdom Metazoa; phylum Arthropoda; class Insecta; order Zygentoma; family Lepismatidae; genus Lepisma; species Lepisma saccharinum. The sequence goes on along the minus strand of NC_139229.1, from coordinate 155,054,955 downwards.
ACAATCGTCCACATATCTGCAAAACAGAATTATTTTGTCACCTCCTTTTTCTATCACTTTCTTTTCCCATTCATTCATAACCAATTCAGCCAATGCTGGGCTTAGACTGGAACCTATATTTAGTCCTTCACTTATTAACATTATTTTATCTCCCATTATACTGTAACCGTTATTCCAAATGGTTTCCAGCGCCTTCACTACCCTTTCACTATCCCATTCTCCTATAATTTCTTGTCCCATTCTCTTTTTAATAATGTCCAAAACGTGTCCCCTCTTGATGCTCGGGAACATACTTTTCACGTCTAAGCTAAACATTGTCGTCTTCATCTCATTTAACTTAAGTCCTTTTATGAGGTCTACTACTTGTTCACTGTTTTTAACTGCTCTGCTTTCTTGCTGTGTTACTAACACGTCAATAACTTTCTTTAATTTCTTTTCTAAGGGTTCCAAAATATTGTTTCTGCAGTTCATTACTGGTCTTAACTTTATCTCCTCTTTGTGTATCTTTGGAAAGCCTTTCAAACTTGGTAGTCTTCCTGTCTCCTTTATGCATTTCTTGAATCCTCTCCTCCTACAGTCTTTTATGATTCTTTCTTTTATAGTTTGTTCTTCTCCTTTTCCACAAATCTCCTCACATCCATTTTCTTTTAGGTCTTCAAACTTCCTCTCGTACCATTCTCTTTCCATCACCACAATTGCTCCTCCTTTATCTGCCTGCTCTATCACCACATCATTTCTTTTCTTGATTTTCTTCATCCCTTCCCTTTCTTTTTGACTCAAATTATCTACTTTTCCTTGTTTTCCCATTTCTTTCTTCAGTATGGCTGCTGTTCTTCTTCTAATCTTGTCTCTTTCTGGTTCTTCTTTTATATGGAGCACTGCTTCTTCAATGTCATATATAACTTCCTCATAATCTACATTTCTTTCTTTAACTTTGAAACCTCTTCCTAGTTTTAAAAAAGATTCCTCTTCTTTTGTTAGGTCTACATTCCCTATTACCACAACTCTTCTTCTGGTATCCTCTTCTTCTTCCTCTTCTCCTCTTTCTTCTTTCCATCCTAGTCCCTCTCCTTTCTTCATCAATTTTATTTTCATTTTCTCTCTAAATTTCTCCTGCCAGATTTTCATGTCATGAAATGTATATTCTCTCGTAAAAATGGTGAGACCATCTTCATACATACACGTGTGAAAGTTATTTTCTTCAATGAAGTTCATCAAGGACCGCTACAGAAGTCGACTGGTAGATTCTTCACTGCTTCATCTTCTGAGACTTTCAAATACACAAATTGAAGTGGACATTCCAACTTTAATAAAAGAAGCAGATCGGCCTCAATTTTCACATTGAACACTTACTATGAAGGACTCTTATTTGTATGGTGTGTTTTTCATTTCTTTCAATTAACTGATTTCAATTAACCCATCCATAAGTATTGGGGTTTTGTGACATAAATTGTAATTATACAATTTTGATTTGTAATTCCATTGTTTTTAATGCCTCATTTTAGAAATTTAGGTCATGCGAAAGTAAGTACTAGATTTTCAGTTCGGTACTTACAACTTTTGTAATTTTTAATCCGTCCCCTCAATAAAATGCGGCCCGCCAATCAACTCCTGGATATAATTTTGGCCCTCGGACCTTTTGAAGTTGGAAACCACTGTTCTAGCCTGATTTGATATATCATATTACCCCATTTCCATTTAAAATTTTGAAGTTGAATTCAAGATGGCGGGTCTCAAGATGGCGGCCGTCATCGTCATATGCCCTATAAGATTTCCCCCCCACCCCTATTACAAACTTGCAGTGTTAGTTTTGCGGAACAGTATGTCATTCAATTTTTATTTGGGTGTCTCCATAGTTTTTGACCACCCTGTAGAATGAAAAATAGGTTTTCTATATGCTCTCATTTTGTTCAAACCGCAAACACAACTAACAGGACTGTATTGTAATGAAAACTTGCTGAAAGTCTAAAAACATTAAGTAATTAGGTCGGAAAGCTCACCAGCAAGGAAGTCGACGGTAGCGAAGGGCGCTAGGGTGCTTGTCCGAAGATTCTGGTTCGGTCTTTATTGCGTTTATTCGATATTTTGTTTTTACGAGTAACTACACTTTTTGCGCAGATAGGCTACTCGGAACTGGGCCTACAGTTTAAAGTGGGATCCGAACCACTATGGGTATCCACCGGGTATCGAACCCGATCCGATACCCCTTGATTATAAGGCGACGACGCATCGGTGAGGCCCGGTTCTTGCGTTTGTGTCTTCATCAATTTTCATCTACTCTACTCAAGAGTTTATTCTCATTTTCGCGATGAAGCAGAAATTCAGAACACGGGATGAATGAGGAACGTCGTCGTTTTGAGTTGCTGTTTTAAGTCCACTTTATGCACAGTAAGGCTAATCGGGACTGGACCTACAGTTTAAAGTGGGATCCGAACCACTTGTGCCTCCACCGGGTATCGAACCCTGGACCCCTTGATTACAAGGCAATGACGCTACCTCTGCGCCATGGGGGAGGCCCGAACGTCGTCGTAACGTATGCAATTTTCATTTTTCAGAGAGTGGTAAGTAAGTAATCCTCTCCCGAAAATGCTGCCTCCTCAAATAGTCAAGGATAAAAGAAATCCTCAATTTGAAGTTGTCAGGTTCCTGTGACTACCCGTGCCAGTTTTGCTTGTAATTATCATTTCCTTACAATAATCAATGCATATTACTGTGCTTGATATTAAGTTATGTATGAAATATATAAATTTTAGGTTCACATTCATTTCCATGGACGTCGTTAGTGGTTATGGCAGATGAAGAATCTTCTCTCGGGGGAAGCGAAGGATCTTTTTAAAGATTCTTGCCGCTGTATGTTCCACTGAACATATATTGTTAGTTTAATGTGGTTTTCGGAGGGAGGGTCGTCGAATTTACACATCAACTGCATGTAATTTATTATTACTGCTTTGAACTTGTCGGTGGGGTCGGTAATCGAATAAATATAGAGGCGTCAATTGGACTCGTCAATCGACATAGTTTTAGACGGTCTCGGAAGGGGTGAGTGATCGCTTGAATTTAGGCCTAAAGATAGGTCGCTTTTTAGACATCAAAATGGGAAGGGGAGTGATAACAATTTTTACTCTTAATGAGTTAAAACCAAAAATTTTCGGGTCTGGGTTCCCTGGTTCAGAAAGTATCCGGATCCGGATCCGAAGAGAACCCGGATGCGGGATCGAAAATCGGATGCCTGAATTTCTGTACCCAGATCCATTATTTCCCGGGAGCCGGATCTGGCCGTCCCTGCCTTAATTGACGACTTGTCAGTTTTAAACGTTAACGTATTTCCTTTAATCCGCCTATGGTTACTGCTAAATTATTCAAACTGTCCAGAAAGAAAATCTAAATCCACGGCCAAGGCGTTCTTCTATCGGCCAATTTGTTTACAACAATCGTGAAAGCTGGGCGTGCCGTGGGAAAAGACCGGCACACCTACGCTTTGTTACAAGCGTGTGATCTGCTGAGCATAATGGCCTGCGCCCACACCCCGCTAACACAATAAAGGCTCATTGACTTTTTGTTCCTCTCCTCCGCAGACTGACTGGAAGACATTCGGTAACTTTGAAGCAGAAAGCAACGCGGGACGGTATATGTATTTTGTGTTTCGGTGGGGAAGATGCCGAAGAATGCCATTCATTGTTGGAACCAGGCGGCCTTACACAGAAACAGTGGCGGAGATTGGGTTCCAAAACGGGGGGGGGGGGGGAGCAAAGACATATTTCCCTTTGTAGATAAGGTTTGATCTCCCGCGTAGCCAAGTGGTTAGCGCTCTCAAGTGGTGCGAGTGGTCCCGGGTTCGATTCCCGGTGGGTGCCCCCAAAATTTCGGCGTTGACCCAGCGTCGTGAGGACAATTGGGAAGCTACTTCAAGAAGTAGTGGGCTCCGGTCACGAAAGCCAGAAAAACAGTGGCGATGGGATCCGATGCGCTGACCACACGTCACCCAATGAAAAGCCACTCTGGCAGACCCTGGCCTTTCATGGGCTGTTGTCCCACGGAGTTTATTTTATTTCAGTTTTAGGTAAGGTTTAGCATAGTGCGGGTGCGGGTGCAAAAGTGGCGAAAAGTGAGTGGGGCAACTGCCCCCTCGCCCCCCTAATCTCCGCCAGTGCACAGAAATAATTACTAAAGACGAGAAGTAAGTTTAATAATATTATAACATAACAGCTACATACACTCGGGGAAATATATTTCACCATACAGCTCAAATCTCCAAGAGATATCCACAATATCCAGATCATATCCACGGATATCCATTAAACATCCAGGATATCCTGTCCTGGATATTCATTGGACATCCATGGATATTCCTTTCGGGATATCCATAGAATCTCGTTGTCCTGGATATCCATGGATCCCATGGATCCAGTGCTGGATAGCCATGGAATATGCGGTAATGTCCACGTGTTATTAAAAAACTGACAAATGTTTTCATATCCGTGGATTCATTCATAATGTGTAGTCATTCAGATATTTAGGTATGTTATGTCACAAACTCTGTAATGCAGTATTAAATCATAACTCGCAAACATCACGCATCCTGCATAGACCCATTGTCTGACCCAATGAATCAGGCATGCGCATAAGCAAGCCCGGCAAACGCCGCTCCCTTTCGAAAACTTCCGCCTCTCGTCATTATGCAGCAGGCACGTATCCAGAGGGGGGGGGGGGCTTAGGGGGCTCGAGCCCCCCCCGAAAGTTTTAGGTTTACACTAGATAAAATGAGGTTTTTGGTTTCTTGTGGTGTGAAATAAAATAATGTGACAATAATTTAAGGAAATAAATAATTATCGAGGCAAGACGGAGAATGTTCCGTAACCCTGTTATTGATAATAGCACGTATCCAAGATGGGGCACAGGGGGCTCGACCCTCTCCCCAGGAAATTTTTCAGTTTACGTTAGATAAAATTAGGTTTTTGGCATCTTGAATAATGTGAAAATAATGTAGCCTAAGGAGAGAAATAATTATCGAGGCAAGACGGAGCATGTTTATACCCCTGTTATTGTTAATAGCATGTATCCAAGGTGGGGATGAGGTGGCTCGAGCCCCCTCTCAGGAAATTTTTCAATTTACACTAGATAAAATTAGATTTTTGGCGTCTTCAAAAATGTAAAGATAATAAATTTATAAATCTGAGAGAAATAATTATCGAGACAAGACGGAGAGCGTTCTATAACCTTATTATTGTCAATAGCACGTATTCAAGGTGGGAATCGGGAGGCTCGAGCCCCCTTCAGGAATTTTTTCTGTTTGCACTAGATAAAATTAGGATTTTGGCTTCTTGAATAATGTGATGATAATTTGGGAGAAATAATTATCGAGACAAGACGAAGAATGTTCTATAACCCTGTTATTGTTAATAGCACGTATCCAAGGTGGGGTTGAGGTTGCTCGAGCCCCCCCCCCCAGGAAATTTTCTATTTACACTAGATAAAATTAGGTTTTTGGTTTTTTGAATAATGTGACGATGATTTAAGGAGATAGAAAATTATCGAGGCAAGACGGAGAATGTTCTATAACCCTGTTGTTGATAATATTGCACGTAAACTTTTCTTACGCTTTCGGTGTTGTCGCAGCGCACTTGAGCACTATGTAGAGACTTGTCAGCATTTGGAAGCTGCACAACAAGGGTAGCGCCACACGTAGGGCGATTCGTTGTAATTTCTAATCTCTTGAAGGCGGGAGAGGGAACGTTCTTGAATGTGAGAAGGAGTCAACTACTGGCAATATTAACGAATCGTTTTATCTGCGGAACGTTCTAGAATATAATGAGGATATAAATACACGGATTCAATTTTGCGGTTGATCTGTACAAAGAATCGGTTAATGAGATTTCAGAGGTAAGACAATTCATACAGTCGATTGGTGATCATATCAGTCAGCGTCCTCTGGTTGCTTTATAAGATATAGTGATTCGAAAATGAAGACATTGACGACAGCAGAACTTCCGGGGCCTCAGAGTAGTGGTAGCTCGGTTCGAGGGCCGAAGAGATCAAGGCCTCTCTCTCTCTAAAGTGTATATTTCAGCAGTACCGGATACTGGAGTGGTTTATTAAAACAGAAATAAGCTGCATAGATCAACTGAAAATCAAAGTTTTGAGTGATGATTTAGTTTTGCCAGAACTAAATTTCGTATATGCACTCCGAGAATTTCATGGTATAAAGAAATACTTTTGTTTAAGCCTACTGGGTTCGAAACACATTCAAACACTTAACTACCATAAAGAGACAGCCGAAAATTTTATGAATGTCGAGAAGAGAAAGGAAGATGTTGCATATGTAGACATTTTAGGCGGAAATTGCAGGCTCTACCAGAACCCGAATCAGGGCTCTTCCAACTGAGCCACCTAGCCATCCTAGACTTCAACCGATTTTTCGTTAAAATGTCTACATAGTACATATCCTGTGTATATCAAATCGTAAGGTGTTGCCTGTATAGTGAACAACCACAGAAAAATAGGAGAGAGAGAAGAAAACTGAGGAGCATTCCCACCGGTTGAGGTGACTGACAGTGGCCTAATAAGGGACATTTCACACTGTGTCGCCTGAGGATTTCACAAGTCGAAATTAGGTTTGTGCGGCCTTTTGTGTCGCTACAGTGTGAAACGTTGCTGTTGATTGGCCCATTCCAATTGACATGTATTGCGTGTCCCTTCAGTCTGAAACCTTCCTAAGTCTTGAAAATCCAAGTCACAAGATAGAAAATTAGGGCCTCGTTAAGGTTAGGCGTGAAGGCAGGCAGACGACAGCACCCTAAAGGATCATATCCAAAACTGCAGGAAGAACGCATCTTACTTCAATCTCCAATACGGAATGATAAAAACTATACTATTTTTGGTGGTCAGTCCTGATTTTGCCATTTTTTTCCTGTCTTTGACGTTCCTCTTTCTTTTTTCTTTTTTTTTTTTAAAAAGGAATACTGGGTCAAATGGGGTTATGACTTCACCAACCCTCCCTTGGACACGTCACTGGAGATAAATGAGTAAGCATTTGATCATACTGAGAAACGAAACATTAGATATGTTGGGAACGGAAGGGTTTTCATTGTGCATTAATTGGTTCGTGATCCACCTGTATTCGAGTAGACTTCCTTTGTTTCGTGCCGATATATATGCTGTGACAGGCATTTTTGAACACTTGTGAGTGCTAAGGCCTGAATCTGAACAATTTGGTGGGTTTCGGCTTTTATAAGAGCTACAAACATGGGAGGACAAGACAAGTTAGTGGTGTTCAGGCTAGAATCAGAGAGAAATACTCGAGAATTGTCTGCGTCCAGTTCGCAGCCCACAATTTGAATCTCGCGTTGTCGAGTGGATTGTCCATCCCTTGCATGTGTAACAGCTTCGTAAAAACACTCAAAGACACCATAGATGTTTTTATGCCAGATGAGAAGAAATGGACAAACACACATACCGAGATGGTTTCGGCACACAATGTTAATGCATGGAAACAGAGGAGTCGAGTGGTAAAAAATGTTCCGATTTCACATTCTGATTAAAATGACAGCCTTACAGTGGCGACGATTTAAGGGATAGTTGCTCCCCATTTTTTATTTTCTTGCCTCAACATTATGACCTCTTACTGTTAAGCCTTGTCTGCTAAGAGAAAGTAAACTTTCCTTGCACCGCCTTCCGCCCCCTCCCCCCCATTTTGGAACCCAATTGCCACCACTGGTCTTGAACATACAATTGTGAGGTTCTTACTATACCCCTTAAAAAATGGTGTTGAGCCCCTCCCGAAAGGAATTCCTGGATACGTGCCTGTTATGCAGCAACAGGAAATTGAAAATCAATATATTCATATGTAAATCCTCAAACTATGAAATAAATAATGTGACATGTTAAGTTATTGCAATACTATTAAGAACAAAGAGGCCTCGACCACAGCAAAACTTAAAAAATGCGACACTAAATTTTATATCATTAAATGTATCTGTCGTAAATGTAAGAAGTATGAGGAAAGAAATGTTTAGAAGACTTGACCTCATAATCTTACCGTTGTAGGTCTAGATATATTTTTGGAATTTTTTTAAAAATATTTTTTCGTATAATGCTATCTTGCATAAAATGGAAACAATTTTGATAGTTCTCTTAATGTGCTCATTGAGAAAATTACAATTATTTTGCAAAAAGTTTGATGTTTCACGTAAAAGAAGACATTATGTAGCGCAGTCAGAAACTTGATTATTGCAACCAAACGCAATACTGCACTTTTCCAATGGCGAGATTCGGCATTTAATATTTTGATTAATCCACTTTTTAAAGAATTCAAGATGAACAGGAGACTTGCCGTGACTGACTAAAGCTACAGAAATGTTGCGCCACTTTAGGGATGGGACCGAATAAAATCAGTACTCTATCGGTATCGGCCGATATAGGCATATCAGTGTATCGGTAAAATTACCGATTATTTTACCGATCCGATATATCAATAAATATCTGCAAAATTCTGCCATTTTGTTGTAATTTTTATGGATAATCTCCATGCTCCTAATTTCTAAAAAAGTAAATGTCTAAATATGCAACTTCTCTTGCACTGCAGTTACATTGAAACAATTTATTAAGGAGGTCAATGAAACTTTCAGGTTCTTCAAGGACCATTTCTAATTTTATATCGGATCAGTAGAATATCGGTTATCGGTAAATTTAATGTCAGTACTTTATCGGTATCAGCTGAAATTTCATATCGGCCCATCCCTAAGCCATATAGTGTAAAATATATTTTAACTGTTGAGAACAGCTTGCAAGAAAAACGGAAAACAGCATTTTTGGTTTGAGAATAAATCAATCATTTTCTGCCAATGGACTTACCATTACACAAAGTTTAACGGTAACACTTACTTTTGACCCGGCGATTCAAATTATCTTTTGGGCAATTGTCAAAATCTGTTAGGATGGCCTCTCCGCTGTGCTGTTACTACATGTATTACCTTTAGAAGAGCAAATATTTACCATTTACTTATTATAGTTATATTTGTCTTGCATTGTTATTTTACCTTTATTATGAATATTTTATATCAATACCACATTTGTTATTGGTGTAAGATCTGTAAACGGTCTCTTGAATGAGAGAGAGAAAGAGAAAGTATGCAACACTCACAAACACACTACTTTGTGTGTGTTTTCGATACTATCCTTAGTTAAGGATATTTGAAGTAAAAGATAATTGCTCGCCTTTTGTTTTTATAACAAACACTCTCCCCCAGGAAATTTTTGGTGAGGGGGATTTTTGAAGCCAAGGCTGTTGGTGGGGGTAATTCCCCCCTGTCCCCCCTAGGATTTCGCACCCTGAGGTTGGAGTTGCAAAGAAGAAATTCAATTGTGTTCTGGCGGGACTTTTCTTCTCCAAAAATCTTTTCACAGCAGACATGCAGACCCCATTTGAAACTTCGGTACCTTTCTTCTGCACTGCGTAAGCTCAGTATAAATGTGGATCTATCACTAATGTAGGTCTCCTGTCTTTTATTTCTTCTATTCTAATGTGATGGCATTTGCACATGAAATTAATGCAAATGAAAGATTCAAAAATATTATATACATATTGGAAAAGTGCGAGGCCCCTTGGAGCATGAGATCCTGTGCGGTGGCACGTGTCGCACACCCCTAAGGGCGGGCCTGCCCAAAGTACATGTGAAAATATCAGAATAATGTTCAGATTTGGTCTAATTCTAGTCCAGAATATATCCATATCAACAATCAAATAAAAACATCCATGTTTACACGAACCAACATGCACTGATATCCAAAACATGTCCAAAAATGACCCACAGAATGTCCAAAAATGTATACAAAATTGATCCACAGAATGTCCAAAATATATCCAAAAATTATAAACAGAATTTCCAAAACAAATCTTTCCTAGATATCCTCTAGACAGACATGGATATCCAGAGGATCTCAAATAGATGTTTACTGGATATTCCCATAACTGTCACAAATATCCAGAAGATATGTATCCATACATGTTTCCCGGGAAAAAAAAAAAAAGAGAGAGAGAAAGAGAGAGAGAGAGAGAGAGAGAGAGAGAGAGAAAGAGAGAGAGAGAGAAAGAGAGAGAGAGAGAAAGAGAGAGAGAGAGAGAAAGAGAGAAAGAGAGAAAGAGAGAAAGAGAAAGAGAGAGAAAGAGAGAGAGAGAGAGAGATAGAAAGAGAAAGAGATATATATATATATATATATATATATATATATATACACATTTTCACCTGGTAGCCAGTAGCGGAGATTGGGTGTCAAAACTGGGGGGCAAGGACAATTTACTATCTCTTAGTAGAAAAGTTTGAGTGATTTTTTATGTCCACTTTTATGCACAGATATAACTAATTGGAACTGGACCTACAGTTTAAAGTGGGATCTGAACCACTATGTGCATCCACCAGGTCTGGGTAGACAAGGCTTAGCTTTAAGAGGCCATAGTGCAGGAGCAAAAGTGGATATAGGGGGGGGGGGCATCTGCCCACCATGTCCCTCCAACCACTGCCTTGCATCAATGATAATAAAACTAAAAGTACTCAATATCGCATACTGAAGAGTTCTGGGGACTGCCTCTCTACACAACAAAAGCATTCATTTACGCAAGGACAAAATTGAAATTTTTACAAGTTTGAAAAATCGTCGATGTTATTTTTGTAGTTTTTTATAGGTTTACATTTAAAAATTTAATGGCTCGAAGGGGGGGGGGGGGTGGCCTGTATCTATCAATCTCTCTATAAAAATTTTCAGCCATCTCTATCTTCTTGTGTAAGGGTTAAATGCGAGTTTGATGAAATGGGAAAACTTTGAAATGGAACAGCATATATTTTCCAGGCTTATTAACTTTTTCCATTAAATTTAAATTACAGTGTTCTTGTTTAGTCAACAGTTAACAAATACCTAGGTTTCTATCAGTTTCATAATAGTCAAATGTGTTGTCGTTGATTGCATTGATGACATTTGACAGGATGAATAAGTTTAGTATTAAATGTAACTATTATAGTGTTACAGGAGAAATTAATCTATCTTCCTAGGGATATTGGGTTCTAGAGGAGATAATCCTCCAGCATGCTGCTGTAAAATAAATCAAATGTACGGTATTGTCAAAATATTTATGAGCTTGCTCTTTTACAAATTAAATATAAAAATCCTTACAATTTTTACATTGTAGTATCAATCACAATACAATATAAATTACTTGTAACTTTACCTGAAAATATATTTCCAGGCAAGTCAGATATTTTAAACATTTTAATATGCATCTGTTCAAGTTGAAATTAACATTATATAAGAGCCCCACTATGCCTAATGTTCACTTTGCTAAGAGCAATCTGGTCAATAATTCCTACTGGAACTTTTATTGCTAAAAAAAATGTAGATTTCACTGAGAAGTAAATAAGTTCTGTACATATTGTTTAACATGATTTCATATGAAATTTTAAATGAAATTATTTTAGATATAATGAAACTCAGTCTTTCATAAATGTCATTACACTAGGGATCTTCTTAGACTTCTGATTTACTTCAGAGCTGTCCATCAGCCATAATACTTTGTTTGCATTTTTATGAAGAATACCATTGAACTTTTTCCAGAGTAGTTATGAAATGTCACTCAGACTTTCTTTTTGTCTCTTCATTCGATCCCTTTGTGGCTAATGACAAACATCAAAATTATATTACATAATAAATACTTGAATTCTAACTTCTGAAATATTCCACTACAGCAGTCCACCTGTTTCAATGAACCCACATTAAATCAAGATAATTTACACATCTTCAATCACAATACAAGAATGTTAATGGATTTTTTATCTCCATAAGTTGTGGATTGTGTCATCAATTAATTATTTATTTTTGTCAAAGGCAGACTAAAAAATAAATCTGATAAAATTGGAAACCACACACACACACTTTGGCCGCACATAAGATGATGATGTCTTGAAGAAATAACAGGATGATAGAAATGACTAGATTTAAACTTGTTACTTCAACAATTTTTCGAGATCCACAAATTGCTTTCCTCATAAAGGAAATGTCAGTGTTCATTGTTGAGGAGGGTTGGACCAAAATCCTCTTCAGCCTAAAAGAACACGAAGTAATTTTTCAGGTTTTGCTATCAGGAAAAATATGAATACAAAACATATGCTTCTTACTACAACACACAACTGCATATAAGGCAAGCACACTATTCCTAAGAAAAATGTCATGTATGCTTTAATAGAAAACTTATTATTTACGGCGGACACATTTTTTTTTGATTAGAGTTTATTTATAATCATTTTGGGCAAAATTTATAAATTCTCCTCAAATTAAAAATTGAGACATAATTCTAATGGTTGAAAAATTAAAGTTTAACTGAAATAAAATTTAATTGTGAAACAAATATTGTGATGATTATTACAATTAATGTCAATTAAGTGAATATTTATATTCATAATGCTGAGAAATACATTATAGGCTAACTTTGATAGGAAATGTTTTTCTTTTAACAATATTTCACTACCTTTGACTTCATTTTGAGCGCTTCTAATTCTTCTTTCTTACTTCTTCTGAAGAACCCCATCTACAACAAAATGTAATGAGAAAAATGACAATTTAATCAAGCAGTCACATGTTAGAAACTTTCTTCATTTATAATATTTTAAAAATTTATGTAAGAAGGAACTGAAACATGTACAAAACAAGTAAACATTGATTATCTAAATTTCATTTTTATTACTGTTTGTAATGTGTAAATTTTTATCTGAAAAAAATTTCAGACTATACCAAAAGCATTTTTACATTGGGCCTGTAATAGAACAACATATTAATATAACAATTATTAACCAAATATTACATATGTTTTACTAATAATGACGTAGAACAATTGAGTGATATACAGGGTTCAATTTGTACTAGAATTGCTAAATAGCTATAAATTGTGGCTATGTCATATGAGTATGCAAAACTTGTTTCACAAAATGAGGATTCTGGTCAGATTTTTATATGTATTTGTATTTTTCATATTTCAAGTCCCTTTTATTTCACTTTTGACTAATCATAATGATACAGATGACAATGATAAAGGGACACTCACAAATAATAATCATTCCCAGGCCTTCAAACTTGGTTTCAAGTAGCTCCTGTATTGTCCCCATAATGTTGGGTCAATACTGAAATTTTGGAGTTTCTACTTTGGATCGAATCCAACACTGCTCCCACCAGGGGCAAGTGTTCTAACAATTTGGCTACACCTGAGCTCTTTTATATGTCTATCCCCATCCTCACATTAAATTGTGTGAACAAATATTTTTTTGCAATATACATACTAACATTCTATCATGATTAATTTTAGTTACTACTATGGACCATGGTGATCCAGTTGGGAGGACCTCTCCCAGCCAATGAGAGTTTGATTCCCAGAAGAACTACAGTTTTTCCGACAATGCACCTGCATAAAATGACTGAGTCCCCACCCAGTCTCTAATGAATGGATAGCTGGGGGGGGAGGGGGGGTAAAGGTTGGCAGAGTGTGGTGTTGATCACACCACCACCAAAATCGAGAATGTGTGGAGGAAGTCCTACCTCAATTTCCCATATGGGCACAGGGGAGAACTTTTTACTGTGAGTTATTCAGATAGGATTAACGGTGCAGAGCTTAAAGCACTTAAACAAGGGATGCTCAAGCATGCCCCTTGCACCTATGACAAAACTGTATGCTTGAAATTTCCCCTGAATATTTTGCAAGGAATTCTAAAATGATCCATTTTCTATTTCAGAATTGTTTATCAAAGCAATAGATATTTAAGAATGTTGTTTCTGGGGGTTTCTCTAAGTCCAGTCGACCTCTTAAGAACTTACCTTTACTAACCCCATGATAATAAATAGGAGAATAAGAAGTCCTACAGCAGCTGACACAGCAATCACCCAAGTATCTACCTCAGGTTCTTTCATTTTGCCAAAGAACACTGTGCTCAGAGTGATTACATCAGGCCTGTGAATGAAGCAAGAAAGACGAATTAGAAATATACTGTACCTGCTGCTCACTACGCCAATAAAAATATCCTTGTTCAGGATTTCAATCTATGTACATACAGGGTGTTTCCGTAACCTTGAATCAAACTGGCAGGGTGGATGGAGACTGCCCCAAGTACCAATATGAGATAAGGAACCCTGGTCCGGAAACTTGTCGTAAAAAGATATAAGCCAAAACTAGTTACGGCTGCTTATGACAGCAGAATAAGTTAATTGAAAGATGTGGCTTGTAGATTTCATTCTGACATTACAACAATGTATCTTAGCAATCTACAATGAAACGTTAAAATATAGTCCTAATTCCTAATAAATAATTAATATATATTCCTAAATGCCACACAAAAAAATGGGTATTTTAGCTGATAGAGAATTTATTTACAATTTTTTCTTGCTTGCTGGGAATGGAGAAAGCAGGGTGGGTGCACTACAATCCTCCTCTCCCATGGTGTTGTTACTACACAGAGTTGAGAGCACCAGGTTATAATCCATCACCACATGAATGACACCAGAAGGAGAGAATTTAACATTGTATTTATAAATAAATTCTAAGCTGTTTGTGATAAAGTAAAAAAATCCAGTTTTACAGCAGACAGTTATTTGTTTATTCTTTCAATAGCAAACATTATAGACATGATATGTGTGTTGCATAATCTCTGATTAGATTCTTTATGTATGCCCAATATAAAATTATACATATAATAGTTTATTTAATTGATTCAGTGCAACTTAAATGAAAGCAACATAAGATCGCAGTTTGTGACTTGTGCCTTTCCTGAACACCCTACAATTATAAAGATGTTTGTGGAAAATTTGCAACTCAAGATAAATGTACAAACAACGCGAGTAGAAAAATAAAAAGTTGAGATATGCATTGTATCCAATAATTCAAAGTAATTTTAATAGTAAAATTAGCACCTATAAATTTACACCTAAAGTTGTAAAATTCAACATTATCGTTTAGTACTCTGAATGTGCATACATTTTAACAATATTTGTTTAATTTAACAATATTTATTTAAGTACCTAGCCACACAGCTGTCTCATTAAAAGCCATGCCTCTGAATTATGTTCAATACACTGTATTTTTCAGGAAGAATCTAGCTATTATCAGAGGAAATTATATCATGTGCACAAGAGTGTGCTAGTATGTGTGGACATTGGCTTGCCAGAAATTTTTGTAGGAGGGAGGGAGGAAGGTTGGGCCTTTGATATAACATCGAATAATAATAGAATTAATAACATTTTGATTTGATTTGCTTTATTTTACTTCGCTTCTTCTGCTACTTTTGGCTAATTTTGCGAAGATGGAGATGAGTGATGATATGATTAAATTGACGAATGGACACTCATAAATATCCATGCCCAGGCCAGGATTCGAACCCGGGACCCCTGGCATCGTAGCGTGATGTGCTAACCAGTCTGCCACAGGGGCCGGCTAGAATTAATAACAATAATGACATATATTATTATTATTATTATAAACTAATAAAAATATTTTTCTAATGGCAAAGGTGGATAGGAGGCAGAGGTTCGAACGGCCTTCAGAATGAACATGTGGATGGTAAAAACAGGGCAGAAAAGTTATTGTGTGTAACAGTAGTTGCATGGACCTCCAGCTTTTGCTAATATGTATTCTGATACACCAATGAGGGTTAATAAATATTACGTACAATTGAAATTTGAAATATTTACCTATTATTCTGTGGTTCTTCAGGAAGTGGTCTATCTTCGATGCTGGCACTGAGAGAGGATGAAATCACTAATATATCCTTCTTACCAAGCAATGGTTCTGAAATTAAGAAAATTTATTACATAAATCCAAGAAATATTATAATTTCTGCAATGGTGTTAACTGCAATGCTTGCAGAGACATGCATTTAGGTAGTTGAACAATCAAAATTTTAGTCCCAGTGGCCAGAAAAGCAAATACATACATACCTATCTGACGAAAGTTTGCCTGCAGTTGAAAGTTGACAGTGGCGTGAATCTGACTGCTCTGGAAAGATCCTGCAATGCATATCACTGTTACACAATGCACATCTGGCATTGAACAGTTGAGAAACAATGTTCTGTTCAATGGCAACTGAACCATCGCAGAAGCTAATGCTGAATCAATCACTACATCCACGCTTCTCTTCTTAAGATGTGTAGGCATCCCAGATGTAGGGATATCAGCTGTTCCTTTTTCAGCAACAATACTGGAATAATATTGTTCATCTGAGTTGCATATAATTGGTTGTGCATTCAGTTCAACCTGAAAGAATATGAATACAGCAAACACTATAGTGGTTAAAGAGACTATGTATATTAATGATTGAAAAATTAACAAAAACAAACAAAAATGAAAAATGAAAGAAGATATCGTTGTTACTCTCCTTTCACTGCAAACATACAGGTATTCAGCATTCTATGTTGTCAAGCCTTCCAAAAACTATAATTTGAACTGGAAATTGTGTGCAACAGCTTCCATATCAACCAGTTTTCATTCATATATAGGTGTCTGATTTCATTGTACATATGTCCCGCACCATGGCTGTGTGGTCTAAGGCATCAGGCTCATGCTGTGGTCAACACGACAAACACCTAGTTGTTGTTGTGGGGTTTCATACCTGGGTTACGCCATTCATTCATAGCTCCCCAATTTCCTCACAATGGTGGGTGACCACCAGTCCCATACACAGGTCGAAATCTCAGGAGAAAAGTTGTTACGCTTCCCCCCATGCGACTTGAACCTGCTCACGTCCTGTAGTCTGAGCCCAAAGCCTGACGTCTTAGACTGTGTGGCCACGGAACGGGACTTTTCAGCTTACAGTACATTGATATAATTTTCAAAGGGAAACATCAGAATATTAGGGGGACTATTTTATTATTTAAAAAGGAATCAGTGTTTGGCGATGTTTCTTGTCATAAATTACTACAAATTGAATGATGTAGTCAAGAATAGATTGTATAAAGAATATGAAAGTAACATGCTCTGAAGTGAAGCACATCACTGGTAAATGGTGTTCTGTATCTTTATTAACATGACAAACAAAGTTTATGACTGTATGCAGTTAAAAATAGTTATGGGAAAATTTTCTGCAAACCTCTATTCTACAATAATCATCTGTGAAGAATCCATAAGATAAAATTAATTATGTGTTACAAACCTTTGGTGCATAAATACTAAGAAACTGAGCATCCCCATGAGAAGTTTTAATTTTGGTTGGTAATTTAAACTCAAGCTTCACTTTGTCAACAGAACTAGGTCCATAATTCCGCACCTGCAAAATATATTTTGATCTTGTATACGTATAAAAATAACACATGTATAAAAATGGAAAATGCACACTAAGGAAAAAGGTATTATTAAATAGAAAGTGCATTGCAGGTAATAAAACCATTGTAGTTACGAACTATTCAAAAGACAATTCACATGTTGACAAGTTAATTCTTCCAACTAAATATGTGGTGTTCGTTTTAGTTACATGATGAGTCATGGTATAATTGTTATTTGAATTTGATTGATTTTAACTTTTTAAGATTATGGACCCATCAGCACATTGGCTATTTGAAGTAGTCAGGGATGGGTGGATCTAAAGCTTTGAATATTTGGTTATTGGTTCCTGATGAATTCGGATAATAAAGATTCAGATATTAATCTAGGAACTAGAATTTGGATTTGAATGTCCATTCCTAACTGCACCTTATCTAATAATATGGAAACATGCCTCTTAAAAAGAAAACTCATAGTAACTCCCACAGTCATCACATCACAGTAATCGCCAGAAATTTTTAAGAGGGCTCAGACCATTAATCAAATTAAAATGAAAAAACAACAATAATAATAATGATTATTATTATTGTACAATAATAATTAAATCTAAAAAATGAACCAATTTTATTCCAAAGTAATAATAATAATAATAATAATAATAATAATAATAATAATAATAATAATTATTATTATTATTATTATTATTATCCTTAAAAAGACTTTCCCGCTCGATCAACCAGATGAGTGAATATGCAGTACAACTGTGTTTCATTGTCTTTTTACATTTCATAGTTCATACAACTAGTGAACTCAAATGCACATATTATATTTTGCTGTAAAATTTAAGATACTTTTAAGAAAAAGCTTCAAAAGGTAGAGGAAAATTTTAGTCAAAGTTTATGTTGTTTTACCTCTCACATAAAACTTAATTTTTGGAATTTTTGAAAACTGTGAAACCATTTATTCTTTGTATTAAATGGTAAAGTATGAAAAACATAACCTGGTTCTTATATTGTACACTCAATTTTTTCAATCTAGCACAGCTTTTCTTTGGTTATTTTGTTCGAATACTAACTAGATGAATTCTATTTCTGTTATTAACAATAAAAATAACAAATTTTCTGCTATTTTGGAACTTGTTATAAACTATGCTAATTGTGGGGAGGGGGGACTGGTTCAATATCCCCCTCCTGATGCTCATAATCTCGGTACTGGGCAACATTCCCAGGAGCAGAGCTCTATGCTGCCGAGCGCATCCCCAGGTTGCGGATAGGGGAACGGCCTACAGATATGTAGGCTAGCTGCGACAAATAAGCAGTTGCGGACAAGGAGCGTCAGTGTCAACAGGATGTGGAGAGAGTTATTTCTGGCAGGATAACTCTCATTTAAAAACCACAAAAATCCAGCGACGACACCGAGACATGGCGAGTAAGTGCCGCCATTAAATAAGCACTGCCCCTGCTGCCTTGCAGGTAAGAGAGGGATCTCTAAAGCTAAGGGAAGGAAAACCCTGACAGAAAACCAAGGGGTAGGAAGAGCCCTTAGGCGTGGTGAAGCCAGTCTTCCTAGGGGTAGGAACCTCGAATACAAATCCCTGGTCCTCCAGGTTGGGGGTTGGGCGTAAGGCCAGCACCCTTACCCCGTAAAACAACCTCCCGCTACGAACTCTCAGACAAGCAAAGCCGGACGGATCTATAAGAGACGACCCACGCAATGTAAAAGGCTAAGGAATGTGGATTTTAATGTGGCAACCTGGAATGTCTGTACCATGCTTCAACCAGGCAAAATGAATGAAATTGCAGATGAATTAATAAAATATAACATGCAAATAACAGCATTACAAGAGATAAGATGGAATGGGGATGGATGGATCAAAAAGAAAGAATTCTCTCTTATGTATAGTGGGCATCCAACAATTAAAGGAAGGAATGGCACAGGTTTTTTAGTTACTGGAAATGCGAGGAAATGTATACTCGGATTTGAACCAATAAATGACCGAATATGTAAATTAAGAATAAAAGGAAAATTCAACAATATGACCTTTATATGTATATATGCACCAACTGAAGACACAAACAAAGAAGATATTGAACATTTCTATAGTGAACTGTCAGATGTATGTGACAGAGTACCAAAACATGATGCATTAATTCTACTGGGGGATTTTAATGCAAGAATAGGTAATGAATCCAGCAGCAGTGGAGTATCAGGCAGATTTTCCCTACACAAAGAAACAAGTGGCAATGGAGAAAGGCTGATACAACTAGCACAATTACAAAACCTTGATATCAGTAGCACTAGATTTAAGCATAAAAAAATCCACAAAGGGACTTGGAAAATACCCGGTGAACAACGATGTAATCAAATTGATCATGTACTGATCAATAAGAGGAGAGCTACATTAATAATTGATGTCAAAACATATAGAGGACCTAGTTGTGATACAGATCACTATCTTGTTAGAACTAAAATAAGACAAAGGATTAGCATGGTTAATGATGGAATATACAAGAAAACTAAGAAATGGAACATAGAAAAATTGAAGAAATCTTCTATACAAAATACATACAGACAAGAAATACAAACAAAACTCGATGAAGCAGGAGAAGAAGATGATGTAGAAGTCGAGTGGGATAATTTAAGAAACATCATAGATAGTACTGCTAATCAGGTTTTAGGAACCAAAGCATATGAAAAAAATGAAGATTGGTATGATGAAGAATGTAAAAAGGCGGTTAGTAGTACAGTGTCCCCGGTTCAAGGACCGAAAATGAGGCTCGGTGAGGCTCGCCTTAATGGATTTCTCTCGTAAGGCATGAGCCTCATTTTCTTGCAGTGTTGCCAGCTCACCCCAAGAATATTTCACCATGTGATATTTTACAGGCGAAGCTAACCTACGAATGGGAGTTGGCAACACTGGCAACATCAATTGGCGATCAGTGTTGCCAACTCACCTCAAGAATATTTCACCATGTGATATTTTACAGGCGAAGCTAACCTACAGTAGTAGGTGGAACCCTACGTTCTGGCGACGTCCTTTGACCTACTTTTTATTTTACGACGTTTTACGCACTAAACTAACCTACAATGAAAGAAAAAATGGCCAGAAAAAGCTCTGACATCACTTTTTAAGCTATTTTTTACCCTATTACAAAAAAGGAGAGAGGAAGGAAGAGTGAGAGAGGAGGACGAGTTAACCGAGAGTGTTGCCAACTCCTCACTCGAAAAAATCACCAAGGTTTTTGTTTTTGGGTATAACCTAACCTCAAGCAAGAAGTTGGCAACGCTTGAGGCTTTCTTGCAGTGTTGCCAACTCACCCCAAGAATATTTCACCATGTGATATTTTACAAGCGAAGCTAACCTACCAATGGGAGTTGGCAACACTGATTAGTGGAGGTAGCCGGGTTCACCAACATCAATTGGCGATCAGTGTTGCCAACTCACCCCAAGAATATTTCATCACATGTTATTTTTACAGGCGAAGCTAACCTACGAATGGGAGTTGGCAATATTGACTAGTGGAGGTGCACGGGTTGAGTGCCATCAATTGCGGTTCAGTGTTGCCAACTCACCTCAAGAATATTTCACCATGTGATATTTTACAGGCGAAGCTAACCTACAAATAGAAGTTGACAACACTGGTAACATCAATTGCGGTTCAATGTTGCCAACTCACCTGAAGAATATTTCACCATGTGATATTTTACAGGCAAAGCTAACCTACAAATAGAAGTTAACAACACTGGTAACATCAATTGCGGTTTAATGTTGCCAACTTACCTGAAGAATATTTCATCATGTGATATTTTACAGGCGAAGCTAACCTACAAATAGAAGTTGACAACACTGACTAATAGAAGTGGCCGTCCGAATCAGCAGCAGATGTCACCTAGAGCGCTGTTCCATCCGGGACTCAGCCAATCTCTGTTGTCTGAATTTGCGGTAGACGTGGAGTCGGAGGGCGACAGATGCACGCTTGAACTCGCTGTGACGCTGCGCTTGGCAGCCATATTCTAACTTTTATTTTGTACAGACAACATTTACTGATTAGAAGATATAAAATTCAGTTATATTTTAATATTTTATCGATAATACTGAATGCAGAAAACATAAATAATGAAATAGCGTGTTATATTTTTAATGTGGGTAGTTAGGTGGAAATTATTGTCATGTTTGTTTGCGCCCCAGAGCGCGGTGGGTGAAGTTCGGGCTGACACCTGGCGGGAAAAGTGACAGATTCGGACGACTTGGACGCGACTTCGAGTGCCAATCCGGACACGGTTTTTGTAAACCTCTCTCGGGAACGATGTGCCACACACGCGCGCGCGCGCCTATCGGTAGATTATGTTTCGCGTATTTATTCGTTGCGCTGACACAGCGTGATGAGTAAATAATGCATTTTCTCATTTTTAAAGTACGAATGCACTTTATCGTAATCTTCCAAGTCCCGGGGACACTATATCGTGACTTTTGTAAACCTCTCTCGGGAACGATGTGCCACACACACACGTGCACGCGCTGGCGCCTCTTATTATTTTTGTATTGTGACTCAAGAAAACAGCACCAAAACATCAAAAATTTATTTTACTCATTTGGCGATCACCAAAACCTCAAAAAATAAAAAAAAATAAAAACTTATTTTCTCTCCATGTTTCGCGCATTTATTTGTTGTGCTGGCACAGCGTGATGAGTAAATAATGCACTCTCTCACATTCTTGAAGGATGAATGCATCTTATCGTAATTTTCCAAGTCCCGGGGACACCAATGTTTGTATATCGTGATTTTTTTGTAAACCTATTTTTTTTTTGGGGGCGATGTGCCATATACACACGCGCGCGCTGGCGCCTCTTATTATTTGTGCAAGAAAAACATGTTAAACCTGTTAAAACTGCTCTGTAACCCTCTCGTTCTTCACGTCGTACGCGAAAGACTTCTCTGCAATCAGGATAACGCTGCACACGGTATCATCGGGCAGCGCGTCGTGGAACTCGCAGACGACCTTGATGTTGGTTCGATCGTTGACCACCACCTGCTTTCTCTTAGATGTGTTGATGACGAACATCGGTCTGCGGGTTTTGAATTCGCTGGGCGTGTAGTACATGTCCATGCTTCCCTCGGTCACGCGTTTGAAAGAGGTGTAAGCTTCGTAAAGTTTGAGATAATCGTTTTTGGTCATGTCGAGGTTGTAATTCTCGCGCGGGAAGACTTCGTTGCGTCCATTTTTGAGATAAACGTTCTTGATCTTGCAGTCGTCGAACTTGCTGGAATCTTTTTCCTGGTTGTTATTGCGCCCGGTTTGAAAGAACACTACGACGAAATCTGGCATGTCGAACTGTATGTTGTTGAACTGAGTTGTCACGTCGAATTCCATGTGACTTCCCGATGCCATCTTCTGCACGCACTGGTAACCGTGAAAGTGAATCGGCACCTGCGGATTCTTCAAGATCTCCGCTTTGTACTTGAGGGCGTAGTTTGTTTCGTATTCCACGATCGGCATTCTCAATTCCATGCTTCGGATGACGCACTTGGCTGCTTCGGGTAATGTGTTGGCTATCGGCGTGCCGTCGGCGTTCAAGTTGGTGTATCGCATCAGTGCGCCGTTGTCGTTGGCCGCTCTTCGAAACGTGACGCGCAATCCTCCCTTCCACATGATCTCTTTGTAGTCGGAGAAGAATCCCGGCAGCAGACGCATGGGAAAGAGCACCGTGTGACTTCTTGTTGATATTTTCGTCCCCGCTTCGAATCCTCCCGCCTGGTAGTATGCCGCGTCTGTTTTGGATAATTTCAATGTTCCCACTGCCGTCGACGTGATACCTGGATAATCGATTCTGTCGATGACGGTGTTGTGTTTCCTCACCTCCACCTGCGAGAACAGGTGAGGCACGAAGTTGTCCACGAGTATCAAATTTGCATTGGGTGGAAATGCGTCTCCGCTTTCTTTCTTCACCACGTCGAATTGAAGGTAGAGGTCCGCTCTGTGAGGATGAACAAACCCGTCCCCTACGTCCACGTCGTATTCGATCTCCCTGTTTGCTTCGTTGAGATTGGCGAACGTGCGACGGTTCGGAGGAAAAGATTGCAATTCGTAACTTTCGATTTGCTCCATTTTTTACTATGCATGTTATTTATTATACGTTGATCTCCACGATGGCCGTCGTAGTGGCACCTGCAAAATCCACCACCTCTCCTTTCTCGTTCGTCACCACCAACTCTATGTCGTCTATGCGGTTGCGACATACTGGAAAATAGATCGGCGAAGAGGGCGTGTAGATGATCGGTTCCATGAATTCGGAGCTGGGTTTGAATGTGGCTATGATTCCTGTCTGCTTGTGACTTCCTAACAATCCGTCCGAAGATTTAGTGATCATGCCTTCCGCCACGTTGCAGTGAACGTTTAGAGTTTCTATGGCTAGAAATTTAGGAATGTTGGTTGCCGTATGTTTGATGCCAGCTTCGAGTTTGGTGTCGTTCTCGAAACCTAAAAGTTCTCCCATGGTGCCCAGGTTCACGGTCTCCATCGCGGATAGGATTTCCACTCTGTGCGTGACCGAATTTTGAGAAAGGTACGTGCCTTTGGGTAAGTGAGCTTGCAAAGTGGAAATATTGTATTGGCCTGGCGTGACGACGATGTGTTCGCTTCCGACACTAATTTTATTATTGTGCAGCGTGACGTTAGGTATGAGGTACATGCTGTAGAATGCACGGAGAGCTACGGATTTAGGATAGACGATGTCGTCGTGCAGCGTGAGTTTCAGGATCGAAGATTCGCTCGTGAGATGGAACACGCCCATCGTGTTTAAGATTCCACAATGCTTTCTGAAAATGTTCCACCGACGGGTTATTTATTTTAGACATGTATGCGAGAACAGAAAGGCATAGGTGGCCGCAGTTAACATCGGTGAAACCCTGGATGCGTTTGTCATTGTAGTAGAGGTTGGCAACACTGAGATACTTCACCAACCTGGCAGGCGGTGTGCCACCGAATGAATCGAAAACAAATGCTTTGTCATCGTCAATTTTGAGGTAGCATATCCAATGTGTACCACGATTTTTGTAACTGTCCAGGTTGACCACGCCATACTCTTTTTTCTTCACAGCAGAGGGTAGAGAATCGGACATGAAAACACCCCTGAAGTTTCTTATTCCCAACAGTTCGATTAGAGATTCAATATCGAAGTTGGACAGGGCTTCTTCTTTTTTTTATATTTTTTCAAAGCATCGAGGTTGCTTTTTTGCTTTTTGGTTATACCTTTCCCCTTCTTCTCCATAGCCAGATTGTGACGTTTTTGTTCTTCCAGTTCCGCCTTGTTCTTCTTCGAGTCGATGACGGTTTTCGCGATGGCGGCGCTTCCGCCGGCCAAACTTCCAACGGCCCCCAATGCTGCCAGGATGGCCGGGATGCTGAATATGAAACCTCCGATTTTTTGCTGTTTCCGCGAACGCTGCAAGCGTCTCAATTGAGGTGTGCTGAGAAGTAATTTCATTCCGTGTCCTTTCGTCAAGCAAGAACGTTTCTTCTCACGTTGTTTCTTGGTGAGTAACCCATCGAGGGCACCTAGATTTTTCAGATTGGAGTATGGTATCTGGTACACGACACCTTTGGGCTTCATGTTGATGCTCTATATGTTATCTTCACGGTATGTTATTTATATATATGTTCTGAGATTTTTTTTTGCTTTGTGTAATTTTTTTTTGGTATGTTATTTATATATAAATGTTCTGAGATTTTTTTTTGGTCCGTATAATTTTTTTTCAAGGATATACTGCGCGCAGAACTGTTACACAAATTCTATTACGTGCTTTGTTTTTTTACCAAGAAGTTCTTTTGTACCCTTGTACACGATTTGAGTTTTGTTCTCGATTAAAATAGCTAGCTTCTCGTCGGATAACATGTTAGCGTATCGATCTGGTAAAAATAGACTGTATTGTGCGTTGAGCAACAGACGTGCCTTGGGACCATACTGGGTAGAAACAATTGAACCGGAAGTTATCGTGTAAGGTTTGTCCACTTCCAATTCCTGAATTTTTACATACTCTACTGTCAAATTTAGCATTTGTTTTAATGCTTGAAAGTCACTCATTTTTTCAGTCGTCATATTGAAGAGAAATTTTCAGTGTGTGTGTTAGAGAAATTTAATTTTTTCACAATGTGTGTTATTTATATACACTGAAGATTATTTTTTTTCACGATGTGTGTTATTTTATATATTTTTTTTTCACGAGATTTTTGTATCGAAGATTTTTTTTTGTCTGTGTTAGAGGAAGAAAGTTTGTGCTTCGGAAAATGCGATAATGTGCGTGATGATATCTTCCGTCTCTTGTTTCGACTTATGCCAATCATCTGTGAATCGTCTTCTCCCCAGCCTCGCCTCGTGCAGTTCATCTAACCTATTGTTTAATTTTTCCCCTGCGACCGAAAAAAGAGTGTCGAGATCGCCGCACCTCATGCCACTAATTTCCCGAAGATAATCCTTAACAGCCATTTCACAAGGGATGCGAAATTCCGGCGTTGATCTCGCTATGATCAAAAATTTTCTTATATCCTCACAATCTCCGTTTACTGCATGTTTGAATATTTTACACAGCAGTTCGTGTGGCAAGACGGTTATACCAGACATGATGGTTTTTTTTTTTTACTGTATGTTATTTATATACCCCATCCAAGTTTTTGTTTCGTGTTCATGGCGATGGTGGTGCCCAGTGCTGCAACTCTTTCTCCCAGCGAAGCGTCTCTGCTAACGAATCTTTCGAAAGCTGCGTGCTCTAACTTTCTGTCTGCTTCGTGACGTGCATCCAGATCGGAGCGAGTGGTGTTGTAAGCGATGTCGTGATCTTTGCATGCGGCGTCCAACAGATTCACACCCTTGTCTCCTCTCTCCAATCTTTTCTCGAGTTTGGTACCTGGTCCGCAGTACTGGTAGCCAGGTAAATGCATCTCGAAAGGTAACTTGTTGATGATGTCGTTCACGAGACCCTTTCCTTCGGCCACGTTCCAGAATCTCGGAGGCAGCGTGTTGATGATTTTAATGAGGTACCCTATGCCCTTGTCGTCGTTTACGATGAAGTTGGAAAGTTTTGTGCTGATCATGTCCACGATGCCAACCTTCTCGTTGTAGAAATTACGATTGCCTGCATTCTCCTCTCCTGCAATAACCAACAACCTGTCTATGAGCTTGCGCACGTCGTCCACCCAAACGAATTCTTTGGGTAGGGTGTTGTAGAGTTTGACGCCGCTGCCTGTTTTGACCTGGTTCCATATCGGTTTGATGAGATTCCTGTACTTTTCACCGCTGCTCGATTTCACCCTATTCTGCGTGGCGTCATTGTTCTGGTACAAGGCATCCGTCATGATCAAAATTTCCTTGTAACTCTGGTAATCTTCGTCGGTGTAATCTTTCGGCTGCTTTTTGGCAACGAGTTCCCACAGTCCCACCGTACCCGGATACCTGTTCCAGCTATTCTTATCGCCTAAATTAACTTTAATGTCGTTGCCTTCGAAGGTCACCTTCGATTTCCCAATCTTCCATACCACACCGCCGCCTTCATTGGTTTCCATGGTGGGATACAATCCGAACACTTCATCCTTGTCGAACTTGCCCGTGCTCAGGTAGTCTCGTGCCAAAGGTCCCAACTCGATCTTATCCAAAGACGACGGCGTGCTACCTATGGCTCGATGTCGTGCCGGTACGTCCCTTAGTTCGAACGGCGTTGAAGGAATGCTCGAAATAGGCGTGGGTACGGTGTAACTTTTAGCTGCAAGTGGTACGAGTTCGTTGATCAAATTTTTATTTTGTTCTGTGACGCCTTTAATTTCTTTACCTAGATTGCTGATGGCATCGATCACAGGTTGATCTTGACGTTTCTTCTCTTCGTAGAATCCGCGATTCTCGGATTTCCAACCTTTGAAACGTTTCGCGAGGTAGTTTCGCAACTTGAGATTTTCGTCTTCGATTTTTCGTTTCGTCATAGCGTTATTTATACACGTCGTTTCTCACAACGTTGCAACGTTTAGAAAGTCGTTGATTTTGTTTCTGTATTTTCCGTCGTTGGGTTTCCTCGTCATGTCGATCGTCGCGAATCCGAAATCGTCACTGTTCCAACAGTGGGAGCAGCATTCCGAAAATTGATTGTAGTTCATGTCTCCGCCTACGTAGTCATCGTACGCGTGCTTGAGGTTGGTGTGATCTTGACGAAACAAACATGTGAAATTAGCGTTGTCGCGTACTAACTGTTTTGGAATTTTGGAAAACGTTTGAGCTAGGTAAAAGCAATCCATTCCTTTGTGACGACCTTGCGTGAAAAAGTTGCGAATTTCATTTTGATTTTCCAGGATGACGTCGTCGAACACAACGACTGAATTTTCACGGCAATCGTCGAGGGGTTTTATTTCCGAAGAGAACGTTGCAATATCCAGACCATCGTACAGTTTCATCAGTTGCTGGTATTTGGATTGCTCCAAACTTTTCGAGAACACGTACAGGTGCCTGTTCTTCCAATCTAACCAATTCGGTGCGAGGAGAAAATTGTCCACGAGCAGTGTCGTTTTCCCACACTCAGAAGGACCTACGATTAGACAGCGGATGCTGTCGGGAAGCAACTCACCGTTTTTTTTTTCGTTTGATTTTCCGAATCCGGTAGACGCTTCACCACGTTCCACGTACTCACAAGATCACTTCGTTCGCGTCGATCCAACTCTTTTCCGGAAGTCCCAGCCATTTGACAAACAGTTTGTCACCTTTCCTACGCAATACTTTCTCGATGAGGTACGTGTCGGGATGTTTTGTTTTAGAGAGTTCCTCTTCGTAAAATCTTCCTTTCAAAATCTCGCCGCTACTATCTTTTATTATATACGTGTGTCGGTTTCCGGGTAAAACTCGAACCACCGTAAAAAGTTCTGTGCTCCAATTTTTTGTGAACCCCTTCTCGAAGGTGCGTTTGAATTTGCTGATCCTCACCTGGTCTCCAATTTTGAATTTTGATTTCTTGGTAGTCGTGGGAGTGTACTTTGGACAGTAAACTGTAGAAATTAAACGCTGCTCGTCAGATTTCGTAACGTCAGCTGGCTTCATGCCTATCGTTCTGTGTACCGTATCATTATAGGTATCGACGAGTTCCGGCAGGATGTCGACCCATTTGTAATTTCCCCGAAGCGTGAATCGTTTCCACATGTGTGTTTTCAAGGTTCGATTAAATCTTTCCACGATGCTGGCTTTGATGTGACTGAAAGTCGAATAATGTCGAATGTCGTGTTTCCGAATAAATTTTTGGAATACGGCATTGTAAAATTCCTTCCCGTTGTCTGTTTGCAAAAACCGTGGTCGTCTGCCGTTTTCGCGAAAAATTGTCTTGAATGCTTCCGTGACGCATGTTCCCGTTTTGGCCTTCAAAGGTAGAGCCCACGCGAATTTCGAAAATGTGTCTATGACGGTAAGGAGGTACTTGTTACCCTTGTTCAATTTATGAACGTTTTTTAGATTGCCGCTGCTCATCTCCACGAGGTCACTTTGCCAGAGGTCGTCGATTCCCTTGGTCACCACCGCCAAACGTTCGTAGTTGCGACGTGCAGGTTTATGCAATTCTTCGACGATGGCTTGCCTAGACATTTTTTTTAGAGATTACGTTTGAAGAGAAGCACCAGCGTGATGGGATTCAAAGAGGGTGGCACCTCGCTCGTGTTTTGAATGATCAGCTTATCGCCGGCACTCACGTCAAAAACGGTGAGATCTTCGTCTTCGTGTATTTCATATATGTTGCGCGTTTCGTTCCAACGTGCCAGAGGAATGTTTCCTGCTTTCTGAACACCACGATTCGATATCAAGGTCATGGTGGGAACGCTAGCTTTTCTGCCGTGAGACCAGTACGAAAATTCGTTTATCTGAATCGTGCCATCGAGGAGAAACTTGTAGTACGGATGATAAGGATGCAACATGTACAGTTTGTTACCTTCGACGAACGTGGAGATTCTCTGTTGATTGGGTACGCTGTTGATTTCGATGGCTTGCAGAGAATGCAGTTTAGCAAATTTAGTATCGACGCTAACGAGGTTGCTGTGAAGCTGTCCCAGTGTATTTTGTACGGGCAACAAATGTTCGACGATGGTATCCGTTACTGAAGAAAATGACGGTTTGATTTTCACTTCCACGTTCAACTGCTTGAAGTTTTCGTTGAGTTCTTGTAATTTGGCACCGAAAGAGGCCAGCGTCGATTCCTGCGTGGATTCCAGCACTCCAACTTGATCTCTGATGTTGACGACGATACTCTGAAGGTTCTCGACTTGATTCAATTTCGAACTTTTCTCGGTAAGATCGTTCACGATGCTTCGCATCTCGGTAAACTGTGTGTGAAGGTCGGCGACGCTCTGCGAAGTGGGCAGCGTCGACACCAGCGAAGTAAGTTCGTCTCGAATCTGTTCCACGTTCGCTGTTTCCGTTTCCAGTCGTTTCAGCATACGTGATATGCTCCTTTTCAAAGCGTGCAATTCTTTTGAGGTGGGGAGATTGGCCACCCTACTCTCGAGATCGCTCAACGAACTTTTGATGTCGCTCGATTCGGATAGTACCGTCACCGCCGTTTTCAATTTTTCCAAATCTTCGCTCGAAGGTACGCTCGTCCGTAACAATTCCAAGTCACCCTGTATGTTGTCCAGTACGTGATGAAAATGAGCAAGATTTGTTTCGACGTTCAAATTTTCTAAATATTCGATCTTCTGCTGAACCGTGCTCAACGTGTCTTGTATGCTCGTCAACGCACTGGCTTCAGCGTGAATATTTTTAATTTCTTCGTTGATCAACTCCAGAGACGCCTGAAGCGTAGCGATGGTGGTTTGAATGTGTTCGAAATCTTGATAAGCCTCCAATTGAATTTTTATGTTCGCGACGCTTTTGCTGATGACCTGTAGTTCGTCTGACGATGGTAGGTTCGTCATGGTATCTTCCAAAGTCTGTAACTTGGATTTAATTTCTTCCAACGTGCCGGCGAATTCTTCTTGTAATTTGGAAACAACAACATGCAAGCGTTCTACATCAATATCCTTCACGACGGTTTGAAGTTCAGAGAAATTCTTTTCGATTGCCGAAGTTCGTTCTTCGATTTCAAGTTTCAATTTTTCCAAATCTTCATTTTTCGATTGAAATTGTTGTAATTTGGCCAAATCATTTTGAAGGTTATCCACGCTCAACTGTATATTTTGAACATTGTCGTAAGAAGGTACGTCGACGTAATTTTTTATGAGCGTTTTCAGTTCGGAATCGATTTTCAGAATGGGGTCGAGACATTGCGTTTGGAGCGTAGCGATCTCCGACTCTAAACTTTTGTTTAAGGTCTCCTGCAAAGCGATCAAATCGCTCCTCAACTTTTTAATTCGGACGTCCAACATGAGAATCTCTTCTGCGTGGTCTACACGCTTAGTGTTGCCGAAAATATCGTTAGGCATTTTGGTTAACGGTTATTTATAATAGGATAGACGATTCGTAATTCTACGAAGAGAGGAATGAGTTTGTCGTAATCTCCGAGGAGTTCGACGTACAGGTAATCTCCTGCAGAAACATCGTACGTAATGTTAGAAAGCATCTTGTCGTGCTTGATTCGAAAAATGTTCTTGCCGGTAGATATTTTGATTTCGCCTACGTTTTCCGGATTCACAGCGATTTGAAGTTTTCCATCGATCGGAATTTCGTAGAAATGTAAATTGTTGTTGAAGACGTAAAACATCTTGCCCACATCGTCATCCAATTTCGTCCAAATGCTGTTAAGGTGAACAATCAGTAGACCGTTGAGTTTAGTTAACATGGAAGGTAGAAATTCATGATCTGTCGTCGTGTGGTGTACAGTCTCCATGTTGGTTTGTTTTCGGAAACCAAAAAGATTCATATTATGCTGGTTATTTAAAATACGGTCAAAGTTTTTTGTAATGACAGTCAGTGTTTTTTTTTTGTAATGACTAACAAAATGATTTTTTTTTGTTTTTTTTTTGTTTTGTTTTTATGAATCTTCTGTTGAAGATGGGCATATGTTGCAGGTTTTGCTTTCTGCTAAGCGATAGTGCCCCCACGGCAGTGTGTGGATTCCACACTGGAGAACGCACCTCTTGTCGTCGTTGGGACCCAGGGCAATCTTCCTCACTTTGTTGGTGGTCAACACATGGTCGACGCTCTGGATGCGCTGTTCTTCTCTTAGAACCGACGACCTGGTTTTGAGACAATCCACGAAGTCCTCAAATGTGAGATGCTCCCGAACCACCTGTCTGCCGACACCCTTGGCCTTCTTGGTAACGCTGCCCTCGGCTTTGATGGTATAGGCCTTGGCGCGAAGACCTGCAAACTCGAGAATCACGTCTCCGTCCTTCTCATCTTTGAGTTTGCCAGGCACCTTCTTGTTGCGGGCCAGGATGCCGTACTGGTTCGGCTGGGGATAGCCCGAGGTGTCGAAGAGCTCTTCAAGAGCTGGAACTGTGGCTATATCCCCGTATGCGTCGGCTGTGCGAACGTGGTACACCAAGCTGTCCGTGTCCGTGTAGAGAAGCGAGATGTTGTGGCCGTAGTGTGGACGTAATATGTCGTAGTATGTTTCGAACATGTGGAGCTTGCTCAGATCCAGAACAGTGGCTCCAACGTAGATGGGCTTGGTGAGTTTCACCACACCTTGCCTCATGTGAATCAGAGCCAGCTGCTCGTTATAGATTGTTCGAGACTTGAACAATGGACTCGCGACAAGCTGACGACATCGCTCTTTCCTCGTCACCAATTTTATGTCCACGCGATTCCGTACATTCTCCATGGTCTTGCCAAACACCGCATTATTCATGAGCTTGAAGAAATCCTTATCAAGCTCGGACGTAGCTGCGGTGCGGTGTTCAGTGTTGACTTCAATATATGGACGCAACCATCGAGAATGCTCGAACTTGAGGATGTGGTGAACTGCGTGGACCGTGACTTCTTGCTGCATCAACCACCGGAGATTCTGGTAGTGAAGAACGTAATTCTTTTTGGGTTCGAAATCCATGACGAGCTTCTTCTGGTTGGAATCGGGTGGACACTTGAACTCGGGTGCAGGGGGGAGATCGCAGAACAAATCCTGCAGCTTCTCGGAGAACTCGAGGTCCACCTCGGCAAAGAACCCATGTTCCGAATCGTCGAAACCTTCAACGTCGAAGTTGGAAGGGTCAGCCCACTCGAACCCTCTAAAGGGGAGTGGCTGCATCATGGAGTGCCCGTACAAGTTATTCACGTCCGTATGCATGATGTAGCTCGACGGTTGGGTGGAGTCGTAGCCAGTAGCCATGTGACGGTTGTTGGCGCGCGCGTGCCGTTGCGACACCTGGACCATGCCACCCCGCACGGCACGTTCCACAAACAGCATCATGTCCACGTCCGAAAGAAGCTCCAGCTTGATTTTCGTCACCAGAAACATGGCTGACCACGCCAGTCCGGGGAGACTATAGAAGTAGGCGGGATCCAGGTGGTAGATGTTCATAGCGGTCGCCCGGAACGTCTGGAACACATCGGCGAGGAGCGTCACATCAAGTCTGAGGTAGGCGTCGTGGTAGTCTCCGAGAGTTCGACAACCTAGCTCGCGCCACATGGACTGGGCGTGATGATATTCATCGTCGGTGATGTTCGAGCCTCGTAGCTGACTGTAGAACTTCGCCTGGGGAGGTAGCGACGTCTCCGCAAACTTGGTAGAGTCGGTGACGTATTCGTAGGGGTAGACCCCCTTACGCCTGAAGAGACCGGCGTCCAAGTTCGGAAAATTCGCAGAGGTGATGAGCATTTGTTCGTTGCTCAGCTTCCCTGCAAGAGCATCGAGGCTGGCCGGGAGGAACCTCAGGGAGTCGAGGAAGCGAAGCTCGATGCTCCTGCTTTTTGAGTCGGCGGGGATCGGCACCCACTTGCTGACGCTAATATAACGCTCCTCGTTTTGTGCCAGGACATTGATTCTTGCATTGTCGTATCCAAGATGTTTGATCAGGTGGTGAAAGTCGTACCCCGAGCCATTGTGAAAAAACACAGGGATGAAGCGCGGGTCCCGGGCCAAGCGGTTGCAGTCGTTGCACCAAGGACCAACATACCTACCGTTAAAATGATCGTGGTGTCGGACTTTACGGTTGTTGGCGGTGTATTCCTCAGCGCAGACAGGGCAAGCGATGGCCTCGTTGTGTCTACGTTGATCGTCGGGGGACAGTGGGAACATAGACATGGGAGCCAACAATACCTTCCCTATCTCGATGGCCTCGTCAACCATCCTCTCGAGGAAGTGTTTGGCTGCGTCGGGACCACGGTACACATAGGGCTCGGGGTCGATGTGTTGATCTCGTCGCACCACAACATAGGCGAAACTGGATGCCTCGTGGAGTTGGTAAGGGGTGGTGGAGGAAACTTCAGGATCGGGATCGCAAGTAGACAGGGGTTTGAGGAAGGCCTCGAAGTCTGCAATGATGATAGCGGGGTGTTCCACCATGGCACCGTGCGTGCGAAAACACTCCACGGTACCAGGTTCGGACAAGACTGCCACCCCAGGCTCGTTGGCATTGCAATAGAGTTTGTGGCAAGCAAGCTTCTCGACAGCGATGTTGGAACCTCTGATGCGGTGATAATCCTGCTGTTCTTGATTATCAAAAATAGACAAGCACCTGCGACAAACTTCTATGCTACCATTATGCTTGCTTTTTTGACTCGACACCAACCGGGAGAGCGAGCGAATGAGGGTGTAGTGATGGCGAGTTTCATCCTTGATGAGCAGAAGGTGAATTTCCTGCGCACCGTCGACGTCTACGTCGCTCACCCGGATAGGGTACACCATATTTTCGTCAGTGAGGCCATAAACATTGATGGCCAACCGCGGGTTGTGTGTGCGGGCCTCGAACTTGCGAATGTCCGAGACCTCCACCGGGTAGTCGATCCCAGCAATGGCATCTTTCAGCTCTGGCTCGTAGGGTAGGTAGTGGTTAACTCGGTATGGATGGTTTTTCCAGTGGACAGGGTGCAACGCTGCAAGCACACACCATACGAAGCACTTGGCGTCACTGTTCTGAATGTTCAGGACGGCCGTCTTTTCCACAATTGCTTCTGGTAAGAGTACGTAGCTGGAGGCGGAGAGAGGCACAAACTTTGAAAGTTTGACGCGCAGTTCGTGAGGCTCCCCACACAGCGAACCCCCCGAGCCCTTGGCTTGATGTTCTTCTTGCTTTGCCACCAGCTCCTCAACAAACTTGTTGTAGATGTCCTCGAGGTTGTTGACATCCGCCAGATGCAGCGTCTTCGCCTTGGTGTTGTGGCAGAAGCTGTAAATTTCATCAGACGGCCTTTTGTACCGGCAACGTAGCGATGCGTAGAATTTGATGGAGTGCGTTGCAAGCGCATCGCCGAGGATGGAAATAATTTGCGCTTGCGCGTTCTCTAAAAAGCTACGCACGTCGCATGAGCCCTCCGAAATAAAAGGAAAGTCCTCTAACGAACGCTGGAAAGCAGACTGGTCTGCTTTTATCGCAGGCTTGACGCGTTTGGCGAGTGGTACATTGATGGAGGCTGCTTCTGCCTTCCTCTTGGTGGAGGTCGAAGGCTGGGCCCCAGATGTATTTTTGCTTAGGCAAGTAAGCTTATGCTTTTTGGCATACGCAATTGTAATGTATTTATTGCATCCGGAACACAGTTCGGTGGCAGCCAAATGCTTGCTTGGCACGCAGGTGCAACAATGTCTTGCAAAATTTTTGCTTGATATGGCTGTTTTGCACACAGGGCAACTTTTCATGGAGCGCATTTTTTTTTGGGTATGTTTATTTATATGTGATCGGTTGGTGGTAGAGTGTTGTCTTCCTCAAATATGTGCTTTAATCAACCCTATAAAAAAATTAAAAAAATATATAAGAAAAATATGATTGTAGATAGAAAAAAAAAATATTGTATGCATGTGTAATTCTATTTAGCTTATTTTTGCTAGACACAAATCTTCTTCAGATTTTATTGCCCACTAATATATTTTTCTACCAATCTAATAGAGGTGTGAAACTATGAAAATGTTCTGAGACAATCTTCTCTAGAATATTCTTCCCCAAAGCTAATGTTAACAACCTGTTGTAACCTAAGCATCGTGTGTATTGCATCCGGCAAAGCCACGCTAACGCCCAAGCAGCTCGCTATTATGTGCCTGCACGCTCCGGATATGCTGACGATCTTCCATCCCAGCTCGCTGTTGTGTGCCTGCATGCTCCGGTTATCTCGCTTGCTCTGAAACAAAATATAAACAAAACAAATTGTATACACCCAAGCAAGCCGCTATTTATGTACTTGCACGCTCCAGATGTTGCGGGGTAGGTGTACTGACGAGGCTCACCGTTGTGTAACTTTCGTCGTCCCAAGGCCTACGTATTGTTGATAGCACACGCAGAGAGGAGAGGGAGCAAAATTGTAGTTTTTCTAGATGTGTTTGCGCCATAATACAGAAATAATAAGAGGCGCCAGCGCGTGCACGTGTGTGTGTGGCACATCGTTCCCGAGAGAGGTTTACAAAAGTCACGATATAGTGTCCCCGGGACTTGGAAGATTACGATAAGGTGCATTCGTACTTCAATAAGAAAATGCATTATTTACTTATCACGCTGTATCAGCGCAACGAATAAATGCACGGAACGTGATCTACCGATAGATAGGCGCGCGCGCGCGCGTGTGTGGCATATCGTTCCCGAGAGAGGTTTACAAAAACCGTGTCCGGATTGGCACTCGAAGTCGCGTCCAAGTCGTCCGAATCTGTCACTTTTCCCGCCAGGTGTCAGCCCGAACTTCACCCACCGCGCTCTGGGGCGCAAACAAACATGACAATAATTTCCACCTAACTACCCACATTAAAAATATAACACGCTATTTCATCATTTACGTTTTCTGCATTCAGTATTATCGATAAAATATTAAAATATAACTGAGTTTTACATCCTCTAATCAGTAAATATTGTGTGTACAAAATAAAAGTTAGAATATGGCTGCCAAGCGTGCATCTGTCGCCCTCCGACTCCACGTCTACCGCAAATTCAGACAACAGAGATTGGCTGAGTCCCGGATGGAACAGTGTAGGTGACATCTGCTGCTGATTCGGACGGCCACTTCTATTAGTCAGTGTTGCCAATTCCCATTTGTAGGTTAGCTTCGCCTGTAAAATATCACATGATGAAATATTCTTCAGGTAAGTTGGCAACATTGAACCGCAATTGATGTTACCAGTGTTGTCAACTTCTATTTGTAGGTTAGCTTCGCCTGTAAAATATCACATGGTGAAATATTCTTCAGGTGAGTTGGCAACATTGAACCGCAATTGATGTTACCAGTGTTGTCAACTTCTATTTGTAGGTTAGCTTCGCCTGTAAAATATCACATGGTGAAATATTCTTGAGGTGAGTTGGCAACACTGAACCGCAATTGATGGCACTCAACCCGTGCACCTCCACTAGTCAATATTGCCAACTCCCATTCGTAGGTTAGCTTCGCCTGTAAAAATAACATGTGATGAAATATTCTTGGGGTGAGTTGGCAACACTGATCGCCAATTGATGTTGGTGAACCCGGCTACCTCCACTAATCAGTGTTGCCAACTCCCATTGGTAGGTTAGCTTCGCTTGTAAAATATCACATGGTGAAATATTCTTGGGGTGAGTTGGCAACACTGCAAGAAAGCCTCAAGCGTTGCCAACTTCTTGCTTGAGGTTAGGTTATACCCAAAAACAAAAACCTTGGTGATTTTTTCGAGTGAGGAGTTGGCAACACTCTCGGTTAACTCGTCCTCCTCTCTCACTCTTCCTTCCTCTCTCCTTTTTTGTAATAGGGTAAAAAATAGCTTAAAAAGTGATGTCAGAGCTTTTTCTGGCCATTTTTTCTTTCATTGTAGGTTAGTTTAGTGCGTAAAACGTCGTAAAATAAAAAGTAGGTCAAAGGACGTCGCCAGAACGTAGGGTTCCACCTACTACTGTAGGTTAGCTTCGCCTGTAAAATATCACATGGTGAAATATTCTTGAGGTGAGTTGGCAACACTGATCGCCAATTGATGTTGCCAGTGTTGCCAACTCCCATTCGTAGGTTAGCTTCGCCTGTAAAATATCACATGGTGAAATATTCTTGGGGTGAGCTGGCAACACTGCAAGAAAATGAGGCTCATGCCTTACGAGAGAAATCCATTAAGGCGAGCCTCACCGAGCCTCATTTTCGGTCCTTGAACCGGGGACACTGTACTACTGCGGTTAAAGCAAAAAATGAAGCTAGAAATAGTTGTCTTAATAGAACTACAAGATCAAATAGAGAAAAATATGAAAATCTGAAAAAGCATGCTAAGAAAATGTGTAGAGAAAAGAAACGCCAAGCAGTAAAAACACAAATAGAAATGTTACAAGAACTAAACACCAAAAAAGAATATAGAAAATTCTATCGAACCCAGAAAGTTATAACACAACAGTATAAACCAAGAACTAGAAACTTAAAATCCAAAGATGGTCAAATCCTAACTGAACAAGCAGAAATAATGAATAGATGGAAAGAACACTTCCAGGGAGTTCAACACAACCAGGATTTAGAAGTGCCCTACTGGAATACGATGAATCAGCAGGATAATGAAAACATATTAGTTGATGCACCAACATACGAAGAAGTGGAGACAGTAATTAAAAACTTTAAAAAAATGAAAGCACCAGGAAATGACAATATGAACAGTGAACTTATACAAGCAGCTGGAAAAGAAATGTATCGTAGAATACATAAACTTATAATTAATATATGGAATCGAGAACAAATGCCAAATGATTGGAACATAGCACTAGTGTGCCCTATACTTAAAAAAGGAGATAAAACAGTCTGAAAATTATAGAGGCATATCACTACTAAATAACCTATATAAAATACTTGCAGCAATAATTAACATCAGACTAACTGATTATGCCGAAGATATTATAGGAGAGTATCAAAGTGGATTTAGGAATAACAGAAGTACTACAGATAACATCCTGATGATGCATTTGATATTCGAGAAATGCTATGAATATGATATAGATTTGCATGTTTTGTTTATTGATTTCAAACAAGCCTTCGACTCAATATATAGACCAACAATATTACAAAGGTTACAAGAAATTGGAATACCAAATAAATTAGTAAGATTAATCCGAATGACAATTCAAAACACTCGAGCCTCAGTTAAAATTGAAAATGCAAGATCGGACTTTTTCGATGTCATGACAGGAGTCCGCCAAGGAGATCCTCTTTCAGCAACATTATTTAATTTAGTTTTGGACTCGGTGATTAAAAAATTAGATGTGAGAGGAGACATCAGTACTAGACTAAAACAAGTCACATCATATGCTGACGATGTAGCTATTGTAGCAAGAACTAAGAAAGCTCTTTCAGAAACGTTTATAAGTCTAGTAGAGGAAGCTGCAAGAGTAGGACTCCAAGTCAATGAAAAGAAAACTAAATACATGAATATTAATAGAACAAACATGAATAATAACAGATCAATATTAATAAATAATTACCCTTTTGAATGTGTTAGTAACTTTACATACCTTGGATCTACACTTAATGAAAACAATAAAATAGAATCTGAAATAGACGAAAGAATAAAGAAAGGTAATAAGGCCTATTATGCAAATGTATCCCTGCTAAAATCGAAACTTCTGAAACAAAATACAAAAATGAAGATATATCTTACTATGATAAGACCAGTGGTTACATATGCTGCTGAAACCTGGACCCTAACACAGAAGGATAGAAACAAATTAAGTATATTTGAGAGACAAATTTTAAGGAAGATCTTTGGCCCAGTACAGATAGAATGTGATGTATGGAGAATAAGAAATAATGTGGAACTAGAAAAATTAATCAATGGTGCAGACATTATACGATATATCAAAAGTCAAAGAATTAAGTGGTTAGGCCACATACAAAGAATGGATAACATGAGAACTATAAAACGTATACTAGAATGGAAACCTATGGGAAGGAGACCAATTGGAAGACCTAGGATGAGATGGATTGAAGATGGATGCGAAGATTTAAAGACTCTCAAAGTTAGAAATTGGAAAGAAATGGCAAAGAAGAGGAAAGATTGGAATGATTTGTCTGAGAAACCCACAAAGGGTTGTGATGCTAATGGAAGAAGATGATGCTCATAATGGATCCTATACTTACCAAAGAGCCAGTGGCGTGCACAGGATTCTCGAAAGAAGGAGGTTTGGTATACATTTTTTAGTAGTCAGCCCTCATTTTGCCATCTTTTCCTGCATTTGATGATCTTTTTTTAGTAATACTGGGCCAAAGGGGGGGTTATAACCCCCCCTCACCCCCCCATTGGGCACGCTACTGTAAACAGCATTATATATGTACAACCACTATGCACCACACAAGTATGTGTTTTATGGGACTAAGCCCATAGCCAGAATTTTATTTCGGTGGTGGGATGGGGCACATCCCTAATAAGCATGGGCATCACCAGTAATATTTGTAGATGGGTCGAAGCCATAGATAAACTTGATTAGTACAATTAATAATGACAATAATTACAATTAATGACAATTGTTATTTTACAATAATAACTATTATAAGTTATTAAAAATATACAAATTTCAATCCAAATGTATCATTATTATTACATAAATGAAGCGACTGCTACTCAATCCACCATATCAGTGAATATCTAACACAATTGTTGTCCATTATTTTTCTTATATTTTGTACAGTTAGTGTACTGAAAATTATAGTTATTGTATTTTGAGTAACTTTTACACAAGCGTTCAAAAGAAGTTTTAACAGTTAGTGGTAAATTTTACTTATAAAGTTTATATTCTATGACCTCTCACAAAGAAAACTAAGTTTTTGAAGTATCCATTTATTCTTTGGATTAAATGGTAAAATATAACCTGGTTCCTCTATACACTAAACTTTTTTGAATGTAATGCAATTTTTACTGTAGTTATAACTTTATTTCTGTTATTAGCAATAAAAATAACATTTAAATTAGACATTTGTAGGGGCTTCAGCCCCCTTAGCCCTCCCCCTGGCTACGTGTCTGTATGGGACTGCATTTAGGGTATAGCATAGTGAACATAACATGCTACAAAGCTGGAGGTCCTGTTTGAACTCCAGGCAAGGGTGAATAAAACCTTATGCAACAGTGAATTTAAAAATTGTAAAGGGAATTTTGGGACAATCATGATATTTTCAGTCTCAATCAGGAACAACACTAGGGAGAGGGAAGCAGCAGTTAAAATTGAGGGGTCATGGGTAGGGTGCAATTCCGAGATTTGAACCCTAACACATCTCCTCTAAATATGGCCATGAAGAAGGATTGTGACTCCAGGCACCATACCAGGAATGAATACATGGAAGAGAGATAGATACCGGAGTGTCTTCCAAAATAATTAATAATACTAATCCATGGAATTATTAGTAATAATGAAGACAATTTTAGCGGCTAAAATTCATGTACATTTCTTCAAATTTATGCATTTCACATACAGAGTTCTCATAGCCGTATTTAGAGGATTTTTTAGAGTTCAAACCCCCCTCTCCAAAACCTCTGGCATGTTGGATTAATGAAGACGAGAAACCAAAATTTGTAACTTATTTTCAAAAATTATTCGAAGCTTCACAAAAATACAACAGGGAGACAATGCTAGGAGGATCGAGCAAGAATTTTCAAACATTTGGAATTCTTGAAATTTGAGCAAAAGAGGTTTAACTCTTGGAATCCCAGCCCACCCTCAAACCTTCCATTTTCACTTCAGCTGTCCTCTTTCCAGTGTTGTTCTTAGGTCAGACTGAATCTTTAAATTCTCTATTTGGTAACGTTTTAAATCACCCTTGATAGGAGTTCAAACCTAGGATCTCCAGCTTCGTAGCACGTTACGTTCACTATGCAGTTGATCTAGTACATACATAACACGGGTTTTACACTGTTTATGAGCAAATTTTTAGACTATCCTTAAATTTTTTAATGTATTGTGCATAATATTTTACAACTTGCACTCAAGGGGCTCCTTTACACTCCATTTTTAACCTTAAGGTAAGGGTTTTAGATAAGGGGATATGTGCTCACTTTGAAGGGTGCAAAATGGCCATACATGCTGAAGCATCCAAAAATTTTAACTAATCAATCAATATTGCATAGGAAAACCTTATGAACACTGAAGAGGGATTTGTACCACCCTGAAGTGATAATTCTAATGAGTTTTCTGAGAGATGCCAAATGCTTGTTTATGATGTTGCATTGACATGTAGGATTGTGTATAAATGTTTGCGAGAACTGCTTTGATTGATTGATTGAGTTGGTGTTTTAAGTCTACTTTATGCACATTAAGGCTAATTGGAACTAGACCTACAGTTTAAAGTGGGATCCGAACTACTATGTGCCTCCACCGGGTATCGAACCTAGACCCCTTGAAAAGAAGGCAACGACGCTACCACTGCACCCACGAGAACTGCTTTGAAGGCAAAGGTATTTGGACCTGTTCTTCCTTTTTCATACACATATACAGTAAGTACAGCATATTCATTAAAACATGACCTACCTCATAGATATGATTGAACTTCATTGTTCTATGTTGTTCCACCTCCTCTTGTCTGTAGTATACATATTGGTCTCTGTCAGACTTGCTGAAATCAAGTAAATGACACTGGTACATTTTTTTGGATTTACAGAAATACCAAACTTTATTTCTACTGACAAGTAGTAACGGAGGGAAAAATGTTCAATAATTACATGTAATAAAATTAACTAAAAATTCATGCTACAAATATACTTATGTAGTCGACTTGACTGAAGCATTTCAGATAAAAGTGGCAATTCAACATCTATATAACAGTGTTGCATAAATAAACATATTTGAACATTTTTACAATTTAGCATTACTTTTGTTGTTATATTGATCAGGTATAAATCCGGATGTGCTGAAGAGGGTGTAGAGCATGAAACAAAGGGTGTGCAAGCTTTGCAACCTGCATCTTCAGACTCTGGCACTGGCTATGGCTATGGCTATTGGGTAGACTAATACAATTTTCTTGAAATGTTTCATAATTCAAACTGAAACAGATGTTAGGAATAACTTATGGTACAAACAGTGGCGTATTCTGAAAATTTGACCTGTTTTACCACACAAATTATTATTTATTGATTAGACATAATAGAAATAAAATACCAATTCAGGTATGCAAGTAAAACAAAACAGAAGTCCACCCACTTCAAATTTTCCGGCAATTTCTATATATATGATAAAAGTTGGTTTACTGGCAGTAAACAAGTAACATGGGAGAATACGACCACTAAACGCAGAGATATAAAAGTGACCAAGAGCACTGGGCAAGGTGTTTATTGTGCTTTTTCCTTCATATTTCATCCAGTCGTTATTAATCTCTATCACTGTGATAAACCTAACAACTCTTCTAATATTTCATGCTCATTCTCTAACAAGACATACCAAGCCAACTTACATTTGCCACCCATTCCAGTAAGTTATGGTGGGTGACACCTGAGATTGGCTTGATAGTTGGCTTACCATATGAAAGTATTAGCATATGATGGGGACCTAGATTCGATCTCAGATTCAACAACAAGTTTCACTAACTGTTCCGTAATTATTGTTAGTATAATATTTGTACTAGCAAAATAATGAAATCACTTGATCTTAGAAAACTCTTTTAAAGTTTTTTGCATGTTATGCACTTACTTGAACATGTTTAATATTCATCTTAACTTGCCATACTTACCCTGTGACAGCAATGTCTGCTATTGTTTTCAAGGGTAAAACAAGCTCTGCAAAATTGTCTGCTTCATTTTGTTCCTCACCAACTGACCAAGCTGCCAGCTCAAACCTAAGAGACTTTGTACCTCCCTCCAGGCTGCTAGCGTCTAGCTCCAAGTACACCTGTAACAGATAGCACACTTATATATACATATATTGTATAGTGTAT
This sequence comes from Lepisma saccharinum, assembly GCF_977018435.1. Lineage (NCBI taxonomy): Eukaryota > Metazoa > Arthropoda > Insecta > Zygentoma > Lepismatidae > Lepisma > Lepisma saccharinum. The sequence goes on along the minus strand of NC_139229.1, from coordinate 155,011,741 downwards.
GCAAGGAAGGTGGGCCAGAAGGGCTAAATAGCAAATAAGAAGGAAATAGGAAGCACTGACCAGACATTGGAAAATTTTAAAATTTTTGTAGCCAGGATCCACATTTTCAGTTGTAGAGGAAAGATGGTGGAAACCAAAGTCATGCAGAGTTGCCAACAGTGAACCTCGACTTCAATCTTCAGTGTTGCCATCAGTGGCGATTTCTCCATGTAGGAAGTGAGGAACTTCCTACAGTTTCATTTATACTTATTTCCAGTTTTCTACTTTTTAAGAGTTTAATGAGTGTTATAAAATTTTGAGCGCAATCAAGGTTCTCTACTCAACTGTCAAGAGTCAATGTGCTAGCTATCACCTGCTCGTTCCAGATCTGTTGCCCAAAGACGACTGACCATCTTTACCTGCTGCTGAGGAACCTTTCTCGTCATCCTACAGGCAGATGGGTGAGGGGCAGTGCAAGGGAGGGAAGGGGTACGGGGGGGAGTGTTGCCCAGTTATATGGTCCCCAAGGAAGGTCCCGTGGGTTCCTCAACAGTGATGCCAACTTTAGCATAATGGTTCTAAACCTAGCAAAATTTGAACTTCCTTGGCACCTAGTACTCTGTGTTTGGCATAATGGAAAATCCAGCATCATCTCAAAAACATGCACCCCTGGGAAACAGAAATTTAATTCTAATGAAGATATTTTGAGGAAATATTTATTTTTAAGAAAATCTCCAGATCTTGTTTGTACTTTTCTAGTGGACTTGTTTCAAACAAACTGAAGTATGCCAACCAAGGGACAAGCTTTTACAGGCCTTGTTTTCATCTTTTCTTTATCCTCCCTGATTTAACAAGGGAGGAACATTTCATGAAAGGAAATCGGTAGAAAGTTGGAGGTCACAAATAAGACAAATGGATGCCGTTACCAGTCATGGAATTTTCTTCAACTTTTTTCAAGAACTATGTAAACCCATTTTTTTTTTTTTGAATGGACGAAATTCCTAATGTTGCTTAACTACAATAAATAATCAATAACGCAGTTCACAACTCCAAAATAGCAAAATAAAATTGAACTTAAAACTAGTACAGTCATCAGAAAATGATAATAAATTAATAATAATTGTATAATTATAATAATAATAATAATAACAACCCCTAGCATAATTTATGAGTTGAAACAGCACCTTTTCTTATCAGGAGGTTGGTATTGGCAAAGCTGTTCTTAATCCATACATGACAGCCAGGGAGGGCCTGCAGCTAACATTACAAATCCAATGGCTATCGAAGGTACAAGGAAGGAAAAGGACTGTAAATACCTTTTCCTGATCCCCCCCCCCTTCAAATAGGCAATAGTTAGGCTGGAGAGTTCAATGAATTAACCAATCTCTAACTACACACTGGTAATGGTTAGGATGGAGAGTTCGTATGAACTAACTGATCTCTAACCGAGTTAATTACAGTTTTTTCCATACAGAATATATGGGAGAGGGTCTACATATCAGCCACGAGTGCAACCCTGTGGCCTGAACAAGGTCACTTCATAACTTTCCCCACCAACCCCATCCTCACCTTTTACATCCATTCCCAACCCCCTCTCCTCACACATGCACACACAACACCCTACTACTCAAGAGTTTTCACCAAGTCTGGTGAGAAACTGGATTCTTCTGTATCAACTACATCTTCTATCTGTACCTGGAAACCCTCCAGGTTGAATACTCACTTCCATTTCTGCCATCAATTTTTCAGTATATGGTGACTGTTTGTTAATTTTTTATTTACTGTTATGTATGTATGTATGTATGTATGTATGTGTGTGTTGGGGGGGAGGGGTGGAGGCACTTTTGATATGAGAAATGCCTATTTGTGAAATTAACATTTTAAGGGACTTTATTTCTGAAGTGACACAACACTGATGTTTGTATTCTGTGGAACTTTTATCTTCATTTTTTGTGATCTCTCTGACATTGCTGTTCTTGTACTCATTATCACTGGGCTTGTAAGACTGTAACCTTGTTCCTTTATTTGTTCAAAGTAGAAAAAGTGCTCACCTTATGCACTTCTGTCAACACACTACATGTAGTTTATTTTATTGTAGGTTGAATGTTTTAAATATTGTTACAAGCTTAATGATAACATGTAACAAATTCCACTTATTACACATCTTTTCCCACTTACCATTTTCAAACTATCAGGAATAAAATATTTACATAATCTTTCAAAATTGCAATCAGATTTTAGCTAACGTTAACTCGTGGATTAATGGAAATGATGGTTCAACTATTTTTTCAGTCCATCACATTTTTAACAAGATAGCAGATGTTGAAACAATGTAGGTACCACAAAAAGCTAATAACACTTCGTTGCTCTTCTACAGTGCAAGTCAACAGCGGAGTGGCCATGCTGTACGAGCTACTGCGCAGGCGCATACTGCTCGATCGTCACGACAACTTTATGGTGTGTTGCTAAGGAACCATTTTGAGTGCTGAAACACAAATTTTCGTTGTGCATTAATCTTCATGAAGTTTAGAATAAGATTCCTGTTACTTAATGACTTCCCCTCATACATTCTTCAATGTGCTTGTCTGATGTTAAAAGTGATAAATTTGAGATATTTTCATAAGTGTAGTGCAAAAATTATAAAATAGACTAATTTGAAGACTTCAACATCAACCACTCAGCATATAGTTGTGGTTATAACATGGAAGTCAACAAATTTAGAAAATTTCGCACATATTACAATACAAAAATTAATTTCCATAGGAACCAATGTCCGTCCCATTATGAAATTTTGCACACAAATAGTCAATTGATATATTCAAATCATATATTTTTTTGAAAAAAAATAATTAAAAATGGTGTTTTTGAGATTTTCAAAAAAACCTTTTTCAAGTTTTTCAAATATTACAAAATCCAAATACCACACTGATGCTGCATTTCAAATTAATGCCCATTAAAAGCAGAAGGGAATGACACCAATTTGAGCTCTCTAGGTCAAATAGTTTTTGATCTACAGCTGTTTAAAGATTTCAAAATGTCATCAAATTTTAGGATTTTTGCTTTTTTGAAAGTCAGTTACTCAAAAAGTAAGAGCGGAAAAAATCTGAAATTTGGCAGTTTTTGTCCTCTTGATAGGTGCAATGTATAATCAACAAATCTGAAACATCTGAACCCTTAAGGTTAAAAAATAATTATTATCGGTTGATTTGGCATGGAATGAGCCATATACATAATATACATTGCGAGATCAAATGTAAACAATAGTTCCAGTTATTTATGAAAATAAGAAGAAAAAATGCACAGCACCTTCTCATCACATGGTATCATTGTTTTCAAGGCACCATACCTTCAAGTGGTAGCACAAAAACCTTCTAGAGTATACTTAGTTTTTCACCTTTCATGGAATTTAGTCTGCACATAACATTGTTTAACCATCTTCACAATAATAACTAAGAATGTTCTTGTTTTACTACAGCAAAAAAGACAAACAGTAAGCAATTCGCAACACATCTTTCATCCATGGTGGCTGACAAAGGACTGGTGAGTGACTGCAAGTTAAAAATAGCTTCTACTTTAATTAAAAATATATTATATTTCTAGTATGTGCTGTGACTGAAATATTCGAAAAGAAACACTGTTACATGTCACTTATTTTACACTCTAGAATTTTCACCATACTCCTGAAAGTTGTCTTAGCATGAAAAAGTTGTTTTTAAAACTGATTTTGACTCACTTTTCCATGGTTGGAAACCAACCCCAACATAAGACCAATGTCAATTTGCCCATGTAAAGCCAACCTTTCCCACGTAAAAACTGACGTTGGCCCAACTGTGGTGGTTACTTGGGTTGTAATTCATCTTCTATGAGATAATAAAGTAGCATTGATACTCTGTATAGCCGAGACCCATCTCAATACATTTCAAGACTTAAATTGTGCCAATGCTGAAATAGTTTTCTGTTGGCATTCTCCATACATAGTACTCTTTGGTTGAAAACCATTGCAACATTTAAATGATCTGAAACTACCACTTACCAAAGATTCTTTGTAAAGAGGATTTCCCATGTTGCACTGAAGCATCATGACATCGCTCCTGTTGCCTACGTCACGCAGCTCCCAACAAAACTCTGGCAAACGAATGAGTGGCACTGACCAAGGTACTGTTATGTTAATGCGACTGAAGTATGCCAACTCTCCTTTATTCAGAAGTGCAATCACAAGATTTATTTCACGAGAAGATCCAATTATAAAATCCCTAAAATTAACAAATCAACATGGTGAAAAATTTGATTTTCAACACTCATAATTTGAAACCAAAAAATATCATTTATATAAAATCATGGCAAAAATTAGTATCAACTTACCGTTGAATATTGGGAAATCTTCCACTGATGATAAGGTCTGTTCTGCATACTTCATCACCACAACCTGTTGCATAAGGCACTTTCCACCTGACTTCATTTGCATCCTGTGGGTTTACAACTGGACAGGTTTTGCAGAATGCATTACCTTCAAAATAAGGAAGAATCTTATATTACCTTATAATTTGGCACACAAAGGAGATGGTTTTTTCTTCTGAAATTTCTACATAATCAGACTCCCCATGACAAGAATCTGGGTCTCTGGCATACCATGTCATTTATCTACCAACTGATCTACCGAGCCAGCACTGGCGAAACCTGATTTTGGAGGTTATGACCCGAATCAACCTCCTCCTCCATCCTTGGACACGTTGCTGGCCAAATCGTAAGGTAATTTGCAACTTGACACTGGGAGATACTAGGCATGGGTGACATCATCAGAGTTTCAAAGGCAACAGACCTCTTGGTGGTTGCATTGGCAAAGACAATTTCATACAGGGAAAACAGCAACATTGAAAAATCAGGCAAAGCCAGGGCTGGCTCGGTAGCTCAGTTGGTAGAATAGCATGGTATGCCAAAGACCCAGGCTATGAGTCCTGGTCAAGCCTGCATTTTTTTGCTGAAATATCTACAAAAGAATCTTATAGTTTGATAAATTAGGCATGACACAGATGAAATAGTACTACTTGAGAAAAATATATAACTACTGAAAACTGCATAATTATTATCCTCTCACTCTCTATGTGATCACTTTGCATGATTTTCATTCATTTACTAACTCATATATCCTACATGTTCCAATCTTAAAAATTACATGTAGCCAGGAGTAAATTGCCATTGCTAGGGTTATATTGAAAAGTTTTCTGAAATTTACAAAACATTCATTCCATCCTGAAAAAAAAAGTATAATCTGTATCAATCTCTTCTAAATTGAGATTTATAGCTACCCTGAATCCATAACCCCTGTCGCCAGCCTTTGCTCTCTCAGGCATTCAAAGAATGTCACATCAGTAATTTACAAATCCTTCCTGGTCTATTGGAGTTAAGGTGCTGATCAGCTGGTATTTCAGGGCATCGACCAGGGAAGGAGGAAAGAGATCAAAACAGAGAGCAACGTGTGGTGTGGGGTCTTTTGCCTGGAATCGCCGAACAAGAAGGAACTGAGGAGATTGAGCGATCGAACACGTTTCGATATGAACAGCTATCAGCGGGGAATTATATCATCAGAGACAGACAGGTATTGTTACTTCCAACCATGTTGATCTAGACTTGAAGGTATAAATCCGAATGCTTGTGTTTTGCCATTTCCAAGTGTGTAGTTAGTACCTCTCGCCCATTACCATTAGGCTTACCTTGAAGGGCGAGTGCTCAAATGAGGATGAATGATTAAGCGAGCTACATCACCCCCCTCAATGGTTAAGGTTCTTGGTTCGATCCCACGTACTCAGAGTACGTTACGTGGATGGAGGTGCTGGAATTTTCATTCATTTCAGTTTGAAATAAATGAAAACTAAGAACATAGAACCGTCATGCCATTTTTGTGCACGATTTCGTTCATCTCAGGCTGAAACGCAAAGAAAAAATAACATTTTATTTTAAATTAGGTTTCCTCACCCTCCAGATGGGTTTTCTCATTTCTAGGCAGAGAAAAGAAAGGAAGTACGTTACGAATCTTGTATTCCCACTTGACTATTGATCTCATTTCAATGGCTTTTTTCTCTTGATTGTACAATTAGATTATTTATATAGTACAGGAGGAAATATAAAAATGCAATGTACAATTCCTTTTGCTCAGATGGAAGAGTTAATAAAAACCACCTGCACTTTAAGCTAAGTTTCTGCAGTAGTGCATCTCCTGCTTGTGTCGAACATATTGTAATACTTATTTCCACATGGCAAAATACATGGTACCATCTACATTAGTAATTCAAGGACAACAGATCCTGTTGTAGTATGGCTTTTGGGGGCAATTCCACATTGTTAAAACATATGTTTTAGCAACAGCACAGTATACTCGAGACTGAGATAGAGCCCTCGGTTGGCCCAGTATTAACATTAACATAAAATACTCTATTTCAACAGTTAGCGTAACTTTCTGGTTAGACAGAGACTGGAATTCTGTGTTAGTTCGGCTAACCTCTAACTACTCTCAGATAAATTTCATATACATTATTTCACCACAGGGCCATATTCTTTGCACATCTTTCCTTCGATCCATTCAGCTTGGGCAATAAGGAAGCATGGTTCACCCTGCCTCGCGGGAGTACGGCTATACCTGGCAATTTGTAAACAGTAATGCCATCTCTCTTCAATTACAAATAACCTTTGGCATGCATAGGAATTCAGACATGATCTAAAACTTGGTGTTTCAACCTGGGACTGGGGCAGGAGTTTATCCAGGAATTTTCGCTTGGGGGATGTTGGAAACTTTTGGAGGAAGTGTAAGTTTGGGAATGTTAAATGCATATTTTGGACTGTTTTTAAAATGTTCGCCCTAATTCAATTTGTTCATAGATGTTTCTAGAGATTATCCCCCTCCTACCTTCCCTTCACGTAACAATTAAGGAAAAAAATGTCAAATGCAGGAAATGATGGAAAATAGATTTTTGTGATAATGTTCACATTTCAGTATAACGTTTCGAGTATTGCTTTCCGATAATGTTCAGTACTTGATTTAATGAATTGTTAGAGACAAGACACAAGAGATGACATTGAAAAACACAAAATTTAAACACATTATTACTAGGAATCATATCATGAAATTCTTAAGCTGTTGAAAGATAGTAAAGTTGAAGTATAAAGATTATAAAGAAATGAGGAACACTTGCGCAATATTTTTTTAACTGTATTTGTATGGTTCTTGTCGTAGGTATAACTCTGAGTTCATCTGCGGGGAGGGGGGAGTGCCCAATTAATTGATGAAACACCAGTGAAAATGCATTGCATGGGTGCATGCACGCTTGCCTGTCTGAAGTAGTAGTAATAAGTACAGAAATAATATGACTCTTTAATTAAATTATCACACTGCGAGTGAAGCGAGCAAGAAAATTTTTAGATTCTATGTTATGAGCGAGTTCCAAATTCTGCTGGTGTTGTCAAATATCTGTTTAAGCAATGATTCACACATTGAAACAAAGTAAGCTCTATATATTTAGAGCATGGCCATGAAGACTTTAAAATATAGTAGGAAGTTGAAATGCACATTTGATATATACCTGGTATTGCTTTGGAACGAAATCGGTCAAGGAATTTCATATTGAAGTCTTATACCCTTACAAAACTTCGGAAAATACATTTGGTGCTTTTGAGTTTTTATCTTTCAAATACTGAAGGAGAGACTCTAGGGAATTAGGAGTTACGTGCCTCTTTGCCTTAATAGATAACAAAATAACATGTGCAAATAAATGCATGGCATGTTAGCTGCAAACCAAAGGCAAAGAATTTTCACTTCTAAATTGAGGCAATGCTTTTTCAATTATTTAAAAATTGAGTAGCATTTATTTCATTTTCCAACACAAAGAGCACAATGAACCAAACGAAAGTTCTCTCTCCACGTTTTTCAGCAGGCAGTGGCAAGTGCCGTTGTGCCTCCAATGGTGCACCTAGGGTCAGATATAAATTTGGGACTTAATGTAAATTAAATTTCTCTTTACGTTTAATTCCTTATACTGCCCTTTCTTCTTCTGAAAAGTTGGGAAAAAATAAATACGTCAGGGAACAGACTAGATAAAAAGAGGAAGAATTTTTTTACTAAATCTATATCTATGCAAACTGACAATAACTTTAATTAACTAGGGAGCCAGTAATTTCACAGGGCACCACAACGTTAATGCTTTTCTATTTTTATCTGTTTTGCTTGTTTGGCACCCCATTTGTCCTTAGCATCCAGGTAATCACACCACACAGACCCCACCCCTTTTACAACTCTCTCTCTAATATATAATATCTTTTACAAAGGTAAGAACTCTTAAAAGTAAAAAAATGGTCAGATACATCAACTACAGATGTGAATGAATCACTTAAATTCTTCATGAAATTATTGCAGTTTTATATCGAATACTCGGTCAGTAAATTTTATATTGGTACTTTATGAATATCCATTGGAAGAAATAGTGTCACTGCTTTTGTACTCACCACTTTCGGTTTCTTTCTGTCCGGGTTCATTTTCTCTATCGTCTTTAGCCAGGTTTGCAGTAAAGTTTCAGACATTGTTACACTAAGCAGAACGACAACACACGAACTGAGATGCTACACTGAAACTGACCTAAGGTCTAGGGCATTTGACTGTTCTCTTCTCTACCACTACAAAAATCATCCATCTTGCCCAAGTTGCAGAAAATAACATTGCTAACCATAGCAACACAATTCACTACAAGGAGTCAAACCTGTATCTTTCAATTTCTTCCCTTACTTTTATCGTACATTTTTAACATGAAAGAATTGAAAGGAAAATACAACAAAATGTAAATTTCATTGACTCAGTGGTTGAATTTACAAATCTGTAACGTATTTAAGAAATATTTATTTAGGTATTCAAACCCTGAACTGTCAACACTGTGTGCGGTATGTGCTCCCAGGAAGGAGGGCGAGAGGTCAGTTTGACATTTTTCAGATGGCAGTGTGTCAGTTCCCTAGACCTGACAGAAGCTTTGTCAAGGAAGCTGGTGTTTCCAGGAAATGACCGCGCTGCACATTTCACCCTTCTTCCTTCACACTGGTTTTAGTTGATCAAAAGGTCCATTAGACTATGCTTCTTGTAGAGCTACAAATGGTTTGTTTCTGTTAATGTTGAAGTATTGCCATTCTATTTTTGATATAAAAATCCATATTCACTTTTCTGCTTGAGGTGTGTTCGTCAAGATTTGGGAGGGTGGATAAATCACTGAACTGGGGAACCAAAATTTGCATTCTTGCTCACACAAGTTATACACTAACCTCTTGCAGGTTGTTACTTTACTTCCAATGCAAAACTCTCATGTAAGACTTCCTCCATCTACTTCATACTCCACATTTCTAACAAATCATATAACTTTCCATTATCTTTTCCATCTGAAATATTTTTATAGGTAATTAAGGTAAAATGGTAAAGCTTTTCTGTGCACATGGCATGGTGCCATGAAGGCACATATGGGGTTTTTGTAAAGAAACATTAATTTTTAGTGACAGCAATGTAATTTACCTGCAATGTATACAAAATTAGCTTTTACCTGCTAGTCTTCTTCCTCTCTCATCTCTATTACTCCTGGGGGAAGTTTCCTTTAATCCATATGTCAGCTTTAAGTCAATTGGCTTCAAAAGGTCTTGATTACCAGACTATGAAAAAAAGAAACAAGTTCATCTAATAACTGGTTAAAATCCTTGAAATGTCCATGTGTCTCATCTGTTTTAAAATCATAAAAAAAATATTGTGTATATTTCGTGGATCAAGAATTCATAGATATTGTATTTTATAATATACTGTGGAGATGTACACATATGAAAAAAAGAAAACACTAACAACCAGGCACATATCTAGAAATATACTCTGGGAATTATCCTCTCAGATTAAGCAGATATTTCACATGTAATAATAACACTCTCATAAAATAGATATAACAGCATACATCTGTTATCTAGTTATTTCTGGTTATGACTACTAAAATTTTATACAAAAAACAGTTTTCAAATATAGGAATTTAATTTTATGAGAAATTTAAAAAAATCCAGATTTATAGAATAACAAAAAATGTTATTGCAGCTGCTGAAAAAGAAAGTATCTTATTACGCACTAATTTTCATAAGTGCTGCCAACATAAAAACATTTTATCTCAATTGATGGCTCCATTTTCACATCAGAATGAAGGTAAAATAAATTAACTTCATCTCACAAAACAAAATACATATATTTTGTTTATTATATATAATACTCTAAATATACCCTTGCTAGCAAACATGAATTTCCTTGTAGCCAAAATAGATATAACAGCATACATCTGTTATCTAGTTATTTCTGGTTATGACTACTAAAATTTTATACAAAAAACAGTTTTCAAATATAGGAATTTAATTTTACGAGAAATTTAAAAAATCAAGATTTATAGAATAACAAAAAAATGTTATTGCAGCTGCTGAAAAAGAAAGTATCTTATTATGCACTAATTTTCATAAGTGCTGCCAACATAAAAACATTTTATCTCAATTGATGGCTCCATTTTCACATCAGAATGAAGGTAAAATAAATTAACTTCATCTCACAAAACAAAATACATATATTTTGTTTATTATATATAATACTCTAAATATACCCTTGCTAGCAAACATGAATTTCCTTGTAGCCAAAATAGATATAACAGCATACATCTGTTATCTAGTTATTTCTGGTTATGACTACTAAAATTTTATACAAAAAACAGTTTTCAAATATAGGAATTTAATTTTACGAGAAATTTAAAAAATCAAGATTTATAGAATAACAAAAAAATGTTATTGCAGCTGCTGAAAAAGAAAGTATCTTATTACGCACTAATTTTCATAAGTGCTGCCAACATAAAAACATTTTATCTCAATTGATGGCTCCATTTTCACATCAGAATGAAGGTAAAATAAATTAACTTCATCTCACAAAACAAAATACATATATTTTGTTTATTATATATAATACTCTAAATATACCCTTGCTAGCAAACATGAATTTCCTTGTAGCCAAATCAACAAAACTGTTCTCAAATTGCCCACAAAGAACAAAATTTTGACTTCCAGAATGCTTCCAATCATACTCACTCGAATTGTAACAGGAAAAGTTTTGCAAGTCCAAGAATCAATTTCAAGCATCATACTGTAATGCACTGAGCGAGATTGTGAAGAGCCATATTCTGACAAAATATATCCCCTTGCGTACAATGGGTCAATGATAATTGTGGCTTCAGCATCTGTAAAGAGAAAGGAATATGGGGATACAACTTATAGTTTCTTTATATTATTATCGTCAATGATGAATTCTCATGGAATTATTTCTTCAACATATTCAACTTCATGTCATATTTCAACTCTAGGAAAGAAACACAGGAGCAATATCTGTCCTTTTCCAACTTTCCACAGCAGCACTTTCTCAGTGCATCTCATGAGCTGTGAACCTACTGTATTTTCCCTCTTTATACAACATAAGTGCCAAGGAAGAAATGGGTCCTCTATGTATAGATGTGAACACTTACATGAGTTAGGACCAGGGAGTCGTAACGTACCCAATTTGCGTTACACGTTACGTTCCATTTTGTAGGAGAAAGAGTATGGTTCAGCTGCTGGTACCCATGTAACGTAACGAAATGCAATATGTTATAGACTGACGTTACAGAGAACGTAACAAAATGTATTATGGTAGATATTAACGTTATAAAGGAACGTAACGAAATGAGCACATTGGAACATAACGTAATATGCAATATGGTATATACTACCGTTACAAGGAACGTAGTAACGAAATGCAATATGGTATATACTAGCGTTACAAAAACGTAACGAAATGCAACATGGTAGTAAATAACGGTACATAGGAACGCAATGAATGCAATCCTCCGTAACGGAATGAAGTGAAAGGCAATATGGTTAACTAACGTTACATAGGAATGTAACAAAATGTAAACCACTGTAGCGGAACGGAACAAAATGCAGTTGGGTACATACCATCTGCATAAGGAACGTAAATAAATTCAGTATGGTAGATGTTAACGTTACAAGGAAAGAACAATTCACAAATGTTAGCTAGTAACGTTATAGGCGCGTGACGAATATAATCTATTTAACATCAAGGAAGAAAAAGGAATAGCCAAAATCTCTTACCTTTCATTGGAACATTGCGAAAAATAACTCAGTATATCGTATGGGATTAATGTGAAATAGCCGTGAAAAATATGGTTGTTTGTAAAAGAAATGAATTTCAACCAGGGTTGTTAAAGGGTCAGGAATTTTAAATCAATTCAATTCCGGTTCAGCAGGGAATATTAGCAAGCATAAATGGATCTGGACTGTAAAGCGCCTCTTTATGTATTTCAATTCGTTCCAGGGACCTTTTCTCCTGATCAATTGAAATACAGCACAGGGACCTTCTTTCCGGATCAATTTAAAGACGGTCTAAGTTTCATATTGAAATGAAAGAATACGCAACTTGGATCGAATTTAAACTGTGCGATAAAAAAGGTTCCGGTCTTGTTGCGGAACACAATAGAAGAACCCATTAGAATTTATGGGTTCGTGGACGTTTAACAACCCTGATTTGATATTAAATTACATTTTTGGCTCGAAATTGAATAAAGCTTCCAACTATTGTAGAAATGAGTAGCAATAGGCGTGCGCACGGGGTGCAAGGGAGTGGGGGCAAATGCCCCCCCCCCCTCATCATGGACATCTTTCGATATTTTAGACGCAGGGAAATATGCCATATGCAATTGCATATTAACCCGATAATAGTGTTGCCCCCTCAAGAAACACTACTTGAATTCGAAATTATCGCATTCCTGCATTCCCATTATAATTAATGTAAATTACTATGACAAATCAAATTATACGTGTGAAATATATACTTTTAGCTGACATTCGTTTTCTAAAGGGGAGAGGTGGCCATCCTCGCCCCCCTTCCAGATTTCCATGCCCCTATATTATTATACTTTATTCCAGAAATTTAGGGTAGAGGAATCATATCGCCGGTTATTAAATGATATTATGCTCTTGAAGAAAATGAAGTATTTTGAAGCCGATGAAAGTTCACAAAGGAACAACGGCGGAAGAAGGTGCAGTGGCACAACCACAGGGGGCAGGGGAGATTGGCCCTTCAACTTGTACAGAACAATTCTAGGAGGTAAGGAAGGCAAACATTGGACTATAGAAAGAAATGTTGCAGAATCTAAGAGTAGCAAGACAAAAGGATACTCAAGATGGATTTAGTTTTCACGTCTTTCGTGCACTATTTCTTCCAGACGGCCAAGAGCACCTGCAAGGGGGCACAGAGGGGCAATTGCCCCCTCTCGATTTCTCTTTTTATACCAATTTAAAAATAGTTATATAAACTTGGACAGTTGCTGCTGATTACGGTGTAAGTTTTGCCCGTGTAAGGTAATAAATAGATTTATTATTAATTTTTGAAGCCGCACCGTTCATTTATAAACACACTGTATATGAGCCATTGTGAATTCGAGTCAATTTAAACATTTTGCGTTGTTGCGAGATTATCTATTAGGATAAAATTTGGACATAAATAATCTAAGTAGAAAAAGTGCAACTTGTATATCAAAATTGCCATGTCCATCTGATCTCCGAAAGTAGTGTTTAGCACGTCACATTTCAAGTATATGATTGATTGATTTGGTGTTTTGAGTCCACTTTATGCACAGTAAGGCTAATCGGGACTGGACCTTCAGTTTGAAGTGGAATCCGAACCACTTGTGCCTCCACCGGGTATCGAACCCGGGACCCCTTGATTACTAGGCGACGACGCAACCACTGCGCAATCGGGGAGGCCATTTCAAGTATAGTCCATCATTGTATCTAGTATATGAACGAGATTTGTCCCTCCTCTCAAACAATTCGTGGCTTGTCCCCACCGAACGAAGTGTGTCACTTATAAATTAAGTTTCCGAAAGCAGGCATTATGCATGGACAGAACAAAAAATACTCCTGAGAAATTACAAAAATTATAAGCCAGTTCGTGACCGGGAGTTATTGACGGTCTCCCCCCCCCCCCCCAACCTATCCGCTTTAGGTTCCGGGTTCGAGTCCTGGTCTGTAAATATATTTTTTAGGTGTCTCTTCATCAATTTCATCTATTTATCATCCATCTTCATAGTTTCGATTAATTATAAAAGTGACATAAAAGCAAAGCAAAATAAGAACAAATAAAAATAATTGCAAAATGACTACAATGTCAGAACTACATTTGAAAAATAAAATGCTAGCAGAAGATTCATTTTCAAACAGGTATTATGGTAGAATTGTGTAGACAGACAGCATGCTCCCGAAAGTTGCCAATCCACGTGTAGCATGACCTTCGATACTGGGGTTGCGCTTTTTCAGGAAAGTTTTCTCGACCCTCCTCAGGCGTCTTATCAAGAATGCCTCGGTGTTCGCAGCATTGCCAACTTATTTTCCGTCGGAAGAAGTCTTTTTCCTCCTATTTAATCTGCGGTTGGCTCTACAATACATCATATTAAACAAGATATAACAACTGAATTACGGCGAAGTAGGTTAGAAACCCTGCGTGCTCAAGAGCAGCTTCGATAAAGCACCTGAATTGTTTCGAGCTGAACCAGGAAATGGGCGATCTTTATTCCCGAAGGCCATTCCGTAAAACTAATGCCACAAGAAGTTTTCTGTGTGGATTTGAGAGCATGAAATTGTAGGTTGATGATAGTACTACAAGACGTCAAGTGGATTTTTTTTCTGTTTCGTTATTTTATATAGCTTTGCTACCTATATAGTTTGAATAACTAATCAATCATTTGATGAGCAGACAGACACGAAGAAGCCGATCCCGTGGCAAATTAGTTAGCGTAATACACTGCGAAGTCTAATGTCGGATTAGAAAATATGTATGGGTCATTTGTCTTTATACCACTTCCATCACTTATCACATCCTTTATCATCGCGATTAACCGAAAGTGGTAGACGCGAAATAAAAATAGAACCTTTGCATGAATGTCCGAAAAAGAGGCAAGGACACGACCCACCTGGAAAAGGAAAGTCAACCAAAAATTATATATATCGCATTGCATTTTATTGCATTTTAGCTATAATAATAATGTTAATTATTGCATGAACATGATAACTTCAAATTAAAGCAATGGCTTTTGAGGAGACAACACTGTTATGGGGGAACATGCACCTTGTTTGCCCCCTCCTGGAAAAAAAAAAACTACCTTGCTTGCCCCTCCCTGGAAAAAAAAAATCCTGCAGACGTCCATGAACCTTTGGTATCGACTTCGGAGTATAAAGCTGCAACGTGCCACCACTCGTAACTCCAGGGTATGCCGAATTGGCAACTCACCGCTCCTTGCTCCGGCTGGTCAGTTGGGAGCACCAGTTCTCACCCAGGGATCGGGATTAAGACGATCCACCCTTCCTCCAGGAAGGAAACCACCGAATTGCGACACGTGACAGTAAATAAAATTCCAAATACTTTATAATTAAAATGTCCAAAATCTTTAATCACGAATCGCGCGCGTACATACTGATTCGCACAAGTTAAAAGTTATAATTTATTGGGTCATGCACGCTCGCAGGCATTCATAAGCAATTTATTTAACACGAGAGTCCGCGCACCGCCTTCACAGTTAATAGCTAAACCTCAACTGCTACCTCAAGCGCGAGGCGCAGCATAACAGATTGTTCTAACTTACAATACAAACTCATAACATAAAATAACACAAGAAAAACTGATAATTTATATAACACATCAATGTTAATTAGCGATAGTAAGCTAAAGTTAAGGTTGGCAACAATTAAAAATGCCAACGTGGAAGTTTTTACATCGCCAAGAACACGAAGAGTGGTTCCCCTACTCCTAACATAAACAGCCAATAGGAATACGATATTTTATTGAAAACGAGGGAGAAATACTTTGCTATAATATTACAATATTAAACTATATAGAAATAACTAAACTGTTTTTATCAAATAAATCATATTTCCCCTTGTACATAAAAAAATGATTAAATAAAGATTTAGTTTATAAGGAAGACAAATTACTTCAATCTTGTACATTGTTGAACAAAAATCGATATTAAGAAGAAATGTATTTAACTTGTGCTTCAAAAACAATGAAAACGTTGCATATATTATTTGGGATCCTATAAATTCTGAACAAATGTTGCAAAAATACGCGAAAAAGAAAGTAAAAGAAATACGTGAATAATATTATAAAATATAAAGAAACGTAATATATACATGAATTATATAAACAATTAACTATAAATAATTTAATCCAAGTTCTAAACTTGAAAATATACGAATAAGATAAATGCCAATATACAACTGAAATCTGCCCGACATGGCGGTCGTTAGAAAGCATTATTTCTTCAATGTATAGCGCGGCAATAGACCGCGACAGCCTCTTATTTGCCAGGAAATATCAACACGAGAACAGGGATAGGAATTCCTCTTATTTTAGATTTTCTCAAACTAATGGAGTGCATACATTGCTCTAAGCAGGATGCTCTCTACCTTATGATGGGAGCAATGTATGCGCTCGAAACATTGGACGCTAACGCCGATTTAAGCTGGCTCGAAAGCCGAGAACACTGTTCGAATATCCACAGGAATATAATAAAAATGTGTCATACCCAAATGACACATCTGGTGTAATACCTAACGTGCCAAATTTTGGAAAATAGGAGCTGGTAGCGCCACTTCCCCAGGATTATTATCCGTGGCCTGCAAGCAAGGTTCTTGTATGTGGGACTTTTCTGTTTCTCAGACTACGTGTGACTACCTACAAATTATGTGAAACAATAACAAACAACTTCCCGACCGATTTCCAAGGCTCGTTTCACCCTAGCTACAAACTACCACTTCGATCACTGCATCCACGAGTGAGTAGTGGTATTCGCGTGTCTTCCCTTTAATGCAAAACCACAATTTGCTCCACAGCATGCTAAGATTTTCGAAAGCAATACTTGTGTGTTAATTTAAATTTTGCCCTGTTCATTCATCTATACAGTATTTACTACTTCCAAATTTGTGTGCCTGTCTTGAGTTTTCATTCTCGTGGCTGCTGCCATATTGCGTAGATGAACGAAAACACACTCAATATACCAAATTGCTTGTATGTAGACATCAGACGATAAGAGATGAAACAATTGCAGCCTACAATTTCCCTCAATCAACTACAATTGCCATCTGAATATGAGAAACCACTTGCATTCTAACCGGGTTCGATTCCTGGTGGAGGCACAGTGGTTCATTTCCCACTTTAAACTGTAGGCCCACTCCCAATTAGCCTATCTGTGCATACAAGTGAACTTAAAACAAGACAAACTTTCATTCTAACCTCAGTCAATTGTGGGAGCTGCTTAGAAGTAGTAGTGTTGCTGGCATGGTGGACTTCGGTTCTTACTTTTGCTTTTAACAGATAGATACATTTTGAATAATAGTGAAATCAAAGTAATCGATTATTTTACCGAATGACAAAGTTATAATGGAATTGTATTATCTCCATTACAGAACAAATACCTAATCTCATTCAATTCCAGTGTTCTATCTGGTAGATAGATATATCAACCTTTGCAATGATGTAAACTTTCAGTGCAATGGCGACAAAGGTCCAATAACTATAATGTCAAACTTTAAAGATTTCCTGACAAAATAAAAAATGGACAGATCATTTACATTCTCAATGGACATGTTGAAAAAAAGACATATTCATTTTTTTTAATTTATTTTTTTTAGCGTAGGTAAAAGGAAGTCACTTGAATAAAGTGGGAATATAATCAAAATGTCCATCAGGTATTCATTGATTTCAAAAAAGCATATGATTCGGTCAAAAGAGAAATTATATAATATATTAATCGAATTTGGAATACCTAAGAAGCTTGTTAATATGATAAAAGTATGCACCAGTGAAACAGAAAGTAAAATTCGTGTGGGTATTTATGTGTCTGACAAATTTACAATTCATGATGGGTTGAAACAAGGAGATGCATTATATCCATTGCTCTTTAATTTTGCCTTAGAATATGCTGTTAGGAAGGTAACAGAAACTAACGAAGGACTAAAATTAAATGGTGTGACTCAGTTGTTAGCATATGCAGATGATATATACTTATTAGGGGTTTGGAAGTTAACAAAGAGAAAACTAAATATATGCTTACAGGCCGAAACCAAGGGTTAGGTAATAATCAAAATCTAATTATTGATAACAACTCGTTTGAACCAGTTTCCAAATTCAAATACTTAGGAGTAATATTAACAAATGAAAATTATATTAAAGAGGAAATAAAAAGTAGGCTTAATTCAGGAAATGCATGTTACTTCTCTCTTCATAAACTTTTGTCTTCTAGTTTAATAACTAAGAAACTAAAAGTTAAAATATACAAAACAGTAATTTTGTATGTAGTACTCGTATTATATGGGTGTGAAACTTGGTCCCTTACATTGAAAGAGGAACATAAATTGAGAGTATTTGAAAATAAGGTTCTTAGGAAAATATTTGGAGGGATGAGGAGACAGGTGAGTGGAGAAGGTTACATAATTTAGAACTACATAATTTGTATTCATGTCCAGATATTATTAGACTAATTAAATCAAGAAGACTTAGGTGGGCAGGCCATATGGCACGAATGGGAGAGGAAAGAGGAGTTTATAGGATTCTTGTTGGGAAACCTGATGGTAAGAGACCTATAGGATGGCCAAGACCAAGATGGAGGGACAACGTTGAGATGGACCTAAAGGAAATCGGAAGGGATGGAAAAGATTATATAGATCTTGCTCAATATAGGGACAGATGGAAGGCCTGTGTTGCTGCAGCCATGAACCTTCGGGTTTAAGAAGGCTAGAGAGTTAGTTAGTTAGTTAGTTTAAAAGGAAGTAGCTAAAAATGAGTAAATAAAAATATTACGTGGCAGAGTGGTTAGCACAGCGCACTACGACGCCAGGGGTCCCGGTTTCGAATCCCGACCTGCACATGAGTGTTCTCTGTGTGTGTCCCTTCATCAGTTTCAGCATTCGTCGCTCATGCTCATCTTCGCTTTCTGAACCGCCAGGTGTACAGCACGTGGCGTAGCGTTTCGCGTCCGAATTCCAGGAACAGGAAACTTACGGTTACCTGACCAAGTAGCGTTTCGTCCGAGGGCTACCATCCTAATAGTGTTTAATGAAGCAAACTCTTGCTAACACTCTTAAATGCTCCATCCAAGAAAATATCTTTTTGTTGTTTTAATATTTCTTTCCCTCTGGAAATTGCAAATCTCACCTTCATAGTTGTCAGATAGTAAGAAAGTGTTGCCATCTGACATGACTAAAATTTCTAGATCCAAGTTCACTTCCTCTCGACGATTTGTTTTGATTTGATTTGTTGTTTTAAGTCCACTTTATGCACATTAAGGCTAATAGGGATTGGACCTACAGTTTAAAGTGGGATCCGAACCACTTGTGCGTCCACCGGGTATCGAACCCGGGACCTCTCTCTCGACAATTTGTCTTGAGTCTGCACTCCGCTGTCTATGCAATGTAGTTTTAAAAGTTGTAAACCGAGGTATACTAGTCACCAGTTCCATCGCTGCCAGTGGTTAGTCAAGGTGTGACTCATCATCAGCCAGGCTAAAACGAAACGCAACTCATTAAACCGTCGCAGACGAACTGTAGCATTTTTCCAGAAATTTCGCTTTCGGACGAAACACTACTGAACCGTACAGCAGTCCCAATGCCTGCTCCAAGTTGCACAGGTGCTTTCGGAGCTCTTGGTTTGGAAAGGGGGTGGGGATGAGGAAAGGGTCTTGATTTTTTTATACTGAAGCTCGTTCATTTCGTTCTCCTATTTCTCTTGGTTGAATTTTCTGAGATACGGAATCTACCTCATTTTGCTTTTCATTATGTTTTATTGCATCACCCATGGTACGCTTACATGTACTACTTAACATTTTCAATTTCCCTGTACCCTTTGGTTAGGTACGGTAAAAATAAATAGCTGCCATTCGTCAAATGTTGTATTTTTGTTTTTGTTACCCATTTTTCTCGTACTTCAGTCAGGGAGCAATGCAGCTACTGGTAACAAATGTAGTCAGGAAGTAGCATCAATTGTTCCTTCCCCGCACTGTAGTTGACCAAAAAAAAACAAACTGTAAAGCCTCGTTTCTATTACCAGAAATTTGCCGTGCAACATGACGCGCGGCATGCGACGCTGCATGTGCCAAGCATTTGTTGAAATGGAAACTGTTTGCAACATGCCGCGGAACAAGTGCCGGGGACAAAATTGCCCCAACAATTAAGACGCACAACATGCGCCGCGGACAATGGAAACAGCCTGCAGCAAGTTCCTGGGGCATGCGCACTAGAGTAGAAACAGACGACGCGACTACAATCTGTGGTCCAACAAGATTTAATAACAAAGCAAAATCACTTACAGTCATTCTTACAAAGTTTTCGTATCCACTTTGAAGACGTAAGTCTCTCATCAACGAGTTATATGCTCCTTCCGAATTTCTTTTCGCTAGAAAACTTCTAATCCACCATCTAGGTCGTTTTCGCCTCTTATTTTTACAAGTTCATGGTGCGCGCCTGCCATAACCACAAAACCCGCCATAGTTGTATTGTTCATCTTTACACAAGTTAAATCACTACCAAATTATTACAATAGAAGAGAAGAAACACTGACTACTCTAAAACGCTACACTCAAGTCCTGCACTCCGGTGCTGTTGCGGGCGTATTTTGCAGAAGTAGTTTTGAATTGGAAACAGTGCACTGAATGACGCGCAACATGCGCCGGCACATGTTGCGCGTCATGGGTCTGGAACTTGTCAGAATGGTAACGTAGCTTAACAGAAACAGAAGGCTTTCACGATTTGTCTGAATATTAAAGTGATCTCTTTTTTCACACCCAAACATAAATAACTATTTTCAGATTTGAAAACGTAACAGGGGTGTAAGGGGTGACCTTCCACGTATTACAGCCAATCCTCAACTTCATTCCACGTAGTACACCCTGGACTGCTCTTTGCAGACTAACGAGACTCTGGCGACTGGCCCTATGGCCAGTATAATTCTGTGTATTCTCCTGCTTTCTGTCATATGCGCTGAGTGCCTCTTTACAGCCTCAGCTTTTAACCTGTCAGAATATTTTAATATTTCAGTTATGCAACATTACAGTTATGTTATTTGTTATGGTAAGGGGCTGCACCCCGTATAACGTGGCGGGTGCAAAATAGCCTAAGTGCTGACGCACCCAAAATTTAAAAAAAAAAGTTACATATAACTTTAAGAAATGAGTATAAATATTTCACCATCGTTTATATTTATGTACATGTTGTTAATTTTCAAATATTGTGAAGAAATGCAGCAAGATGCTACGTATTTGATTACTAATGTGAGCCACTGTATATGTTATGTTTTTATTTCATGAACAATGTATGGTCAAACATTACTTTGAGCTCCGTGGCGGAGTGGTTAGCACAGTGCAATACGGCGCCACAGGTTCCGAGTTCGGATCACAGCCTGTGCATTATTTTCTTTGTGATGTCCTTTCATCAATTTTGTCATTTCATCACCCATCCTCGTCTTCGCGATTAGCCAAAAGTGGCATAAAACCAAAGTTAAATATAACAAATCAAAATCAAACATTACTTGGCATGACAAGAATGGATAGGTTATTTTGAAGCTGCTGTTATTAAAAGCAAATTGTATGTAGCTTTCCTAGACAGAAGTTTCACACACAGAAACTGATTGATTGGATAACGGCTGCGGATTCCTACTCGAGCAGAAAATATATATATTTCCATTTATTACTTACAACAATAGCAGACTGATTTCCTGCTAAATCAAAGAAAACTTCCATTCACAGTTACAAATTGACGTGTTGAATGAAGTTAACTACAGATTTCTCTCACTCCAATTATGATTAACCGAACAGCACACCACAACGTGGGTCATTATATATTTCCAACTTACTCTCGAGTTCCTCAACTAAAAATATATTGACTGCGAGACAAAAACTCCTCTCCAATAACACATTATATGCAGAGTATACGTAAGTTGAAATTCCATCATAATAATAATTTGAATTCTTTAAGTAGTAGCTAAAAATATAATTTTTTTACATATTTTGTTAGCAAAATATGAAGTTCCTCACTTCACAAGGATAACATATACACAGTATTTCACAAGAGTTTTTAGTTCGAGCTAGTCGTAGGCCTATTATCAATATAAACGTCACTTCATTACTTAGTTAAAAAAAGGTGCCAGGCAATCAGAATTCGAGGGTATGCCTGAAATTATTTGTAGTATCTCATGTATCAAGGGGGCTTTTTAAGTAAAATGAAGGATACATACCACATACTTTGGTCAATTCAGAGTAGTAGAAACGTAATTATACTGCATGTTGCAACTGAAACCGTAGCCTCGAAGGCCGAAGTCGTTTAGTGATCCACTCATACACTCAGTATCAAACATTTCAAGTTCGAGTAGACATCTGGGCATGGCTGTTTTTTTTTTTGTTTTTGTAAGCATCCCTTCATAGAGTTAATATGATCATCATTCATCTTCATCGTCGCGATTATCTACAAGTGGCAGAAAAGCAATATAAAACATGAATAATACAAAAGTATAACAAACAAAAAAGGATAAAAGGATGAACTGAGTTTGAGTTAATGATAGGAAGTTTTATAAAATTACTGTTTCTTGAATAATCTTGTCCTTTGTTCCGATTGTATTTATCAGTCACACGTTGCACAATGTCCATGTCGACTGCCGTTCTTGCGTTCTTGAAAATTACTTTCTTGTCTGTCTATGCCCTTCTTCCAAACGTGGTAGGTAGGCGGGCGTTCTGTCTGTTTCTACACCAAAAAGTTTAATGCACCTCCTGTCCAAGAAGACAAGAATTACTGAAAGTAATTTTCAAAATTGTAAGCGGATGAGGGCCCTTGTAAATGATAAAATATACTGTCCTTTTATTCTCTTAGTTTTGAGAATCACTTTCCATACAATTCTTGCCTTCTTGAGAGTCCAATGGCCCTGTCTAGCTACAGACCAGTTGCACAAACGCGGTTTCGTTTGTTTCGTACAACAATTCCATCTAACATTTCGTTTCTACGCATTTTCTACTTGCCAAAAGTGCCTTTCATATAGCCCCAAGGCGTTGTCTACTCGGATGCTTCGTGATCGAAGGTCACGTGTACAAAGTTTCAGGATTCAGATTTTCCGATTTTGCGTGGTGCTGCTGCTATCAGTTCTGTTCGCCTTCTCAAGGTCGCACAGCAAGCAATTATTTTTCGTCTTCCGGTAGGAGAAAGCTTGCCTCTCGCTTAGGTGGACGAACGCGTGGCACGGTTGATTTTTTGGCTCGACCATGGTTGGTCCTTTATGATTCGTCCTTCATCAACTTAATCTAAGCACGAATCATTTTCATCGCCAAACAACTGTATTTTTTTAAAAAAAATGATGTAATACGTGTAAACAGAGAGAGAGAGATATAGATAGATATAAACGTTTTCCCTCAACAAACGTTTGCTTTGCTGTCGTATAAAGTGAACGTACATGTTAAAATTCATCTAGCATAAATAATCAAATTAGAACAAATTCACATAAAGCGATTAAGTATGCAGAAAATAAATATATTTGTGATAAATACATAGTTAATAAGTAAATTCCAATAACCAGAACTTTAGTCACGCCGAATCTTGTTTACTGATGTTTTCAAACGTTTTGTTTTACAATTTAATTTTTTCACTGACATCCAAAACGAAAATACGTATTATAACTTAGTGACTTTCAAGGGGTCAAAGTACTGTAATGTTAGTATGCTGCCGATCATAATTATGAAGCTTCTTCGAAAACGCCTTCGATAACGGTATTTGCTATTCGTAACGGATATGTGTATCACTTTTTCGAAACAGACTTTTGTGGAGGAAAAGAACTGTAACGTTACAAAAGTAACGAGCACAATTATACGAGAGACCTATGTTATTCTCTCCGGAACACGGCATCGGACACGGTATTGCACATCGGAACGTCTGTATCATACCAGCTATAAATAACGTTGTTGCTTTGAAAAAAGGAGTGTAACGTTTTTACAGCCGTGACCTCAATTAAGTTACTGGTTAATTGTAACGTTACTATCACTTTGCACACACACTAAAGTTACTAGTCAATACGTGACAAACCTCTTTCTTACCCTGTAACGTTACTGGTTGCCGGCAATGGATGTAACGTTAAAGTGTCACGTGAAGACCTACTCCTTTAGAGATCAGTTATGGTTCGGTACCGTTATGCACACCTGTAACGTAATGTTCATATACCTGAGGTAACGTTTCTGTTCACGAAAAAAGTTATTCTGTTTCTGGTTGTAACGTAACGGAAACCGTAATTGAAAATACCGTTCCATTTCGTTACGTTACGACTCCCTGGTTGGGACACTCATGCATTTTGCTGCAAAACTCTGTGCAAGGTGTGAAGTGGCAACCCAGTAACATTGCTGGAAGAAATGGGAAAGGCAGACAAAAGGCACAGGCATTTTGTGGTGGCAAGGTTTATCCATAAATTTCCATGTGCAGCAGGGGGTGTAAATTTGTATTTATGGAGGGGTGAAATGGTAAATATTGAGCCAAAATAACCATAAATTGGGCCTTTGTGATTGTGTAACAATATAGCCACATTGTAATGCACCCAAACATAGGAAAATGAATATTTTGGGTTAATTTCATTAATTTAATTATAAAGTTTCTTTCATTGAATTGAATTGAGTTGTTGTTTTAAGTCCACTTTATGCACAGTAAGGCTAATCAGGACTGGACCTACAGTTTAAAGTGGGATCCGAACCACTATGTGCCTCCACCAGGTATTGAACCCAGGATCCATCGATTACAAGGCAACGACGCTACTACTGAACCATCGGGGAGGCCCAAGTTTCTTTCATGTTGGAGCCGACTGGTTGACTGGCAGCCTTCTCCCTACCCACTCTGGCATAGTTACATGATCATAATCAATATTAACATACTTGTAAGCACCAAGTCACGTCACACTGACCACCTACATATCCTTAGCTCAGAAATGTTGAAGATCTTCCAATATTGGGGAATATGAGTATTTTCCTCTCTTATCTTACATATTTTCTTTATTTCTTTAAAATAATAGTAAGAGATATTCAAATGATGAATTTTTAGAGCTATATTGTTTGTGCATTTTACAGAAATTTGTAATTTCTATTTCAATGTGTTGTAGCATAGTGTAGCACATCATAATGATTTTATATACTGATATAAAGCAAATTTTAGCTCACAAATAGACAAAAAATAAATAAATATTAGCCAGCTACATTAATAACTATATTAAAATCATAAGAGCAACTCATGTGTCATACCTATAAATTGAGGTGCATGTTTACCACTGTAGGAAACACATGCAGTTGCATTAAATCCTGTTCCATTTATTAGTATCTTCTCCACATCAGTTGAAAGCTGAGCTTCGAACTTTATGATTGGACGACTCCTTAATATGGTCACATGGCCTGAATTGTATGCTCCAATAGCAATATCTGGGAAAATATAGGTCATATTATTATCATGTGTCAATGATCATATTCTCTCATAAAAATGTTAACAAAATTCCACAGAAATGTTATGCTTTCATAATTTAAATATTTAAAATATATTTAATATGATTTATTTTACCATAATTCTCACTTGCCAGCCCACGTGGCAGAGTGGTAAGCACATTGTGCTACGACGCCAGGGGTCCTGGGTTCGAATCCCGGCCTGGGCATGGATGTTTCATATTATCATATTATAATCCCTGATCCCAATATTCGCAAGTTAGCCAGAAGTGGTGCAAAAAGCGAAGTAAAATAAAGCAAATAAATCAATCATAATTCTCACATAAGAGATTCTTGACTTGTCACATAATCTACATACATTAATTCAGTGGTGGCTCGTAGTTTCAGAATGTTGGTGGTTGCAGGGAATATATATATAAATAATTTTAATATATTTATAATGTAATGATATATATTCATAATTTTATGTGTATGTATATTTGAGCTGAGTCGATGTATCAGTATCGGTAAATATTGGTTGTATTTTGTTCATCGGTACCGGCCCTTTCGCAGGATCCACAAAATGCCACGTGATCCTTTCGAGGTGGTATACGAGGGTCACTATTTATATTTTGAGCCTAACAATAAAAAAACAGGAATTTGGCATT